>NC_089865.1:29992886-30351491 GCF_036373705.1 Amia ocellicauda
TCAAACCCCTTGAGGGTATGTCCCAGAGGGGATATAAAAGCTTTGTACTACCTCAAAACTTTTGTGTTTGTGTGATTAGAACTCCCGACTGCAAAACTTTCGTCCACCACACAGCCATCTCGTTTCATCAATCATACATACCGAGTGTCGTTTTCAAATAAATGCTCCGTCAAAACGAAACCTGATAAATTTACATTGAAACGTGAATCCACTTTACATTTTACACTCCACGATCCATGAAGAGCTACAATATCAAATGCAGCCCCAATACATACATAAACTAAAGC
The DNA here is from genome assembly GCF_036373705.1 of Amia ocellicauda. Classification (NCBI taxonomy): domain Eukaryota; kingdom Metazoa; phylum Chordata; class Actinopteri; order Amiiformes; family Amiidae; genus Amia; species Amia ocellicauda. The sequence goes on from NC_089865.1 coordinate 29,993,174, forward strand.
ATACAATTATAAATAAACAAATTAAATCTAATTAAGCCCGTATTCACCCCTGGGGACAATAACAATATAAATGTCTCTTTCTAAAAATAAAGATTAATCTGACAGTAATTGGTTTTGGCAAAGACAATGTTTTGGAAATTATAAATAAAAACATAAAAATGAAGTGAAATACATTTACTATTAGATTTTAGTCTTACACAGTTGTAAAACTACTGAAACACTACTGCTACTACTACTAATGACAAGATTCAAGGATGTAAAAATGAATGTATATTTTGGCATATATAGAAGCTTCTACAGGCATTAAGGGCTGGTCTCTGAATACGTCACGCTCAAGGAAAACAAAACCTAAAATCTTCTTCAGTTTCATTTCCTTTAAAGACTCCACACAAGTGTATTCCTGCACTGGCCACTACCAAGGATTGGAATAAACCAACACACTTGAATAACGAGTATTTTATTTTTCATTATTATTATAGAAACTAACTGTAATTCAGTTGGAATATATAAGACAGACACTGCATTCTCAAGGCCCGCCAGCGCAATCACTCCCACACTTCGGATATAACAGGCCAACTAATACTACATTCCCACTGATGTGTGTCACTACTTCAACAAATGCACGGCCTCCACTGATATATATGTCTTTTTACGCTATAATAATGAATATTACATCTATTTATAATTGTTTTAAAAACTTGTGGGATTGGGATAGTGTCTGTTAACCACAGAGTATAGCTGTGCTGCTTGAAAATGTATATGTTATGCCTTCGTCTGCGTACAATTTACGAGGTCCAGACCACTGCACAGTACTGCTCTGCGGCCTGGTCTGGACCACTGCACAGTACTGCTCTGCGGCCTGGTCTGGACCACTGCACAGTGGTCCTTTTTGATATGCTTGAAGTTGTTTTGTATGGTTTTATGCAGTTTAAACTGTTATATATAAACCATACAGCCTCCTTCTGGTACAGTAGTTTCAGTTTGCTCGGGGCGTTTCCAGACGTGATCTTTGTGTTGTGTAAACAGTTACGTTTTTAGTTATTTACAGTAAGAGATTACATTTCTGTGTGTCGCCAAATATGAAAATGTTAGTCATCCCTAGAGCGACTACAACGCAAGGTCCACTGTGAGGTGTGTATCAACACTTAGGCTGCTGTTTCCGTATTATACTTGTAATAACATTACCACGTTGCTATAATTGATTAAGTACATTATGTATTGTTCAATCTATTACTTTAAAAAAATATATATTTTTAAATAGCAGTCTCTGGTTCTCAGTTTTCCTCACTTAGTTTTTCGTGTTTCTGATTCGAACTACATACCCAGACTGCGATTTCTTTGATATGGACTCATTTAAAAATATATAATTCAAGTTACCGATGGAAACATTGCGTTAAAAATAACCCCATATGGAATAAACCTATACACTATACCTACTGTAGTTTTCTGTAAACTTTGACAGAATATTATACAATCAACTGTAGTAACTGTGACGTACTGGTCCGGACCTCGTAATTTGTACGCAGACGAAGGCATAACATATACATTTTCAAGCAGCACAGCTATACTCTGTGGTTAACAGACACAATCCCACTCGTGTATTGTGCGGAAGACTAAAAACAGAAAGCATGTGTACCGGTGTGATGACAGGACAATATGAACATGTGTGTGATTATTATCACTGTAGTCTGGATAGTTTTTAGGAGTTTAGAAAACTAAAGCAATGGCAGCGCAGTGACAGTGTCGGGGCTGCAGCACTAGAGCTCTCGGCGCTCCGGACCGGAAACTGCGCAAGTGAACACTTTCTCATTTTGTTTCTGATTTTTGTTTTTGTTTTTAAAAGGCATAACTATATCGGCTACTTAGTGGTTAACATATTTAATGCCTTCCCCGTTATTGCACGGGATAATAACAGTAAACACATTATTATTATTATTATTATTATTATTATTATTATTATTATTATTAAACAGTAGGGTTGATAACTATAATATTATATGTTTATGATTATTATGTTTTGTATTATTATGTTTGTAGTTTACATATGTTGACCACATATTTTACAGTAAACGGGTTTTAGACGATATGTCCAAGAAAATAATTTAAAAAAACATCCCAGTTTGCGCTACGTGATCTGGACCTCTCCGCCGACCACTGTGCCGAGGTCCGGGCCTCGGACCACAAAATGCTACAACCGCTACTGCAGAATTCGCCGTCAAAATGAGAGACCGCAGAAATGCAACTTGGGCATGGTCTACACCTGCGTTTTTATTTCATGCTGATGTGACGGGGTGACAAAGGAAAGGAAACACAAGAGGCTTTTACATTGGGACGCGAGTGCTGTGTTACCAACGTGAGGCGCCAAATAAAGGGGGACATAATAACTTAAAGGAGACTCAGAGGAAACATGTACAACACAAAGGAAAACAACACAACTCTCAGGAATGAAAGCAGTCCAGCACTCCGCTCTTCTTCTCTGGTAGTCCTTGCTCTGGTGCTTTTAAGTCTCCTCTAATAAAGCACAGCTTCCCATTGTGCGCTCGTCCGATATCCTGTTCACATCTGCACTTTTGTCTGCGTGAACACGATACTCGCTGCGCAATTGCAATCCACGAAAAGGAGAGAAAGCAAGTGTGTTAATGACTCAGAGACACAGAGGACATTGCGAATTTGAATTTCAGGCCCATAGTGCGTTTGTTTAGCCTCCTGAATAGTACATTGTCCATTAAGTCTAATACACACTTTGAGTATTTTAAACACAGAGACTTACCTTTGACTCCCGGGTCCAGGTACACTTTCACGTCTCATTGCTTAAAAACACGGCAGTCGTGCGATGAGTGATGCATTATGACATTTGAAGGCTGATCGCTCCCCCAAACCAAAGCTAAGGATCTTTGCCAAAACGTGTAGCGTAAGGTACACTTATACATTATAATTAAAGAAGTGAATTTATAGTTTCACCTTATCACGAATCCTGGAATCTTGTAGAACTCAATTTCTGTAATAATTGGACGCAGGCACCAATTCCAAAGATATAAATTGTCAAATTGATTAAAAACAAAGACTAAATGTAGCACTACACTAATTATACAAAAGGGAAAAACTAATTAAAATTCAACTCTAGATCAACAAATCAAAGACAAATCACTTCCGTGACCAAATCAAAGACCATGGGATCGCATATGATAACACACAAATCGTTAAACAAAAAAGGTTATAAACACATTGACTACAATACCGGTTAGTAAGACGAAGGTGAGTCTCTCATTAGTATTGTTAGTCAGACATTAAATAACTACGCAGGTTAGTATTTATGTCAGGTAACTTCTCGTTATATATATATATCAGTCTCATTTACGTTTAGGTGCCGAGAAAGATCCTATCATTACTTGTTACCACAATTTCCCTTAACTGATTATTATTCAATGATTAAGGATAGGCTGGGCCACCTATAATCTGGTATCTATTAACTTGTGTCAATTTCAGACTAAACAGTTAAACAGGAATGAGAAGATATTTCTCGGCGTTGACAGATTTTATTTCTAAAATTATCAACAAAACAGTTTAATGCAACACATTTATATTTAAGAAAACTAAATGATATTACACATTCTAGAGTTATGAATCCCAGATTAACATTTCTATTTGATTTCTCAAATGTCATGAATCATGAACTCCAAACTGTTAAACTTATCTGAACTTCGTCACAGAGAGGCCTCTCTGTCTTCGGGCTCAGATAACAGCACACGGCACGGCACAAGGCTCCAAGGTTGTGCACAAAATCTTCTTTGTAAGCAGGGGTTCCACCGTAGTTACTTGAAGACAAAGTCTTTGAGGAAAGCAGGGCCCTGTTTGTTCCAAGGGTCAAGTTTCTTAAGACTCAAATAGCTATTTAAATGACTGACACTTTCGTATTCTGTCGACTTAGTCAATTGTCCAGCTGTAAAACTCCACTGATCAGGTGGGCACAGGCGGGCAGTGCAGTCTGTAAAGTTCTTTATTTAATAAAGTCCTTTAAAAGAATTCTTCGTACGGCTCAATCTCCTTCTCCCAGTTTAACTCTTCTGTTGCCGGCAAAGACTTGGTTGGTTTCTGGTTCCGGTTCTGGCAACAGAGCTACAGGTTGAGCTGTGGCAGTGAGTTACTGGTTCAGGTGAGAGAGAGAGAGAGAGAGAGACCGTGCGCTGTTCTTTATACGCCTGTCAGATCAATAGGTGATTGGTTCTTGAGTTTGTGAGATTGGATTTTGGTTTCAGCCCCCAGTGTCCTATTGGAGGGGGGCTTGATTTATGACTGATGTCAATCCATGCTATCTTTTGGTAATGCCGGTTGGCCCGGGTTCGTAGCTCTGTGTCTGGATTTCGGCTCTCGTCCATTTCAAAGAGTTTTTATTACCTACAGGCCCCCTTCTCCAGACATCTCACAGCAGGATTCCAAACTATTTGGCCTCTTCTCGGTGCCATCCTCCCAAGACTGTCACTTTGATGTAAACCAGTTCCACACATTAAGGAAATCTGATAACTTTGGGGGGAGAGGTCTTCCTTAGATCAGCTAAAATGCTCTTATAAAAATACACCCATCATAATGCTACAATGCCAAACATGTACAAATCCCAGGGTGCCAATACATTTAAAACAACAGGACTTTTTTCTCTCTTTAATAACTCACAGCACTCGTCCGCAATATTTATTTAATCTGGATAAAGTTAACTGTTTGTGGAGTGGATAAAATTTAGTTTCAGATTCATAAAAATGATTGGTAGGTACAATTCAACATTCCATTGACATTGGTAGGGACATGTCCGTCCCTACCTAAATCTATGCTGGTATTACTTCTGAGTCTTCTTCTGTAATCTTTGATTTTATACATCCAGCCTTTATCCATAGTAGGCTACATATTCATTTCTTGAGTTACTAATACAACAAATACTTCTCTTTTGCAAAGCATTCTCGATGTTGCAAACCTGCCAACCTGTATGCATTTTGCATAGCATACAGGAGAGCAGTAGAGCTCGCTGCCCCACTCCAGTAGGTGGGTTTACTGTGGAACGTAGTGGTGAAATTTGGGAACTACAGGCTGTCCTGATAGTGGTTCACAGGGGCAGGCGAGAGACTGCCCCTCACTCTCTCTGTCTCTTGTACCAGTCCGCATGCTTAGGCGGCTGTAAATATGGTGTGCAAAGCAGCTGAGGCTGCGCCTGCGCTGTGGGTGTAGAGTTTATATAAAAAAAATACAACAACATTTGAACAACTATAATTACAAGACAAGTTGGTAATTAAACAGCTTGGCCCTGACAGACCAGACATTCATACTGTAGCAATCTCAAGCCTTGCTAAGAGGCCTGGGCCTTTCAGTGATGTGGTAAGATTGCTACATTGTGATGCAGGAGACTGGGGTTCAATTCCCCATCTTGCCATGACCCGAGAACCCCCAAAGTGTTACAATACTTTTCTTAACAACAAAGGACAAGGAAAAACAATAGGAAATGTTCTAGTGCATGGTAAGATAAGAAAACCTAGCTGCTCTACACAGAATACAGTATTGTTTTCCCCGCATATTGTCCAGTTGACAAATCCAGCACCCTCTGGATACCGTTCATCCCCTAGCAATCACTTTGATTTCGCACATGTGCAGACCACTGTAGATTGATTTGGCAGCAGGTATACTGAAATATTTGGCACCCCATGTCCTCAAGGGGGAGAGACAAACATTTCTGCTGTTTGTGTGGTCATGATCACGCATTTATTGTGGATTGAAAGAGTACAGAATTGCAAGTAGGTTACAGTAATTATTTTATTGTATTCTTTTTTAGCAGTCTAAGTCTGATGTGCTTTGAACAGTACCCATTTTGTTATACTAGGCAGGGGAAAACTGAATTCATACCTGAAAATGTTGTTGGATTGGCACAGACTCATTTCTCCCCTTGGGGAGTTTTTGTTATGAAAAACCTCACATTGATACTATGCATGTCTAGTAAGTATGCAAATTGTGCACTCACGGCACTCATGACTTTATCTGCACACCATGTAACTCAATGGGAGAAATTGTGTCAGGTCTTTAGTTGGCAGCAATCTATACTATTTTACAAGACCATCAAAGGGACTACTTAATGAGCAACATAGTAATTGAAGAGCTGGTATTAATGTTTTATATAAAATGTATAATGTTTTATATTAATAATAGTATGCAGGCCGAGCAAATTAGATTTATCGAGCTAGCGAGCAGTTGTTCAGAGCATACCCTCTACACATTCTCCTCTCCAATTTGACTGTTTATTATGATAAGAAGAAACCCCAAACAGATAAATAGCCCACAGATACCAGTTTGTTTAGTGTTTGTTTATGGTTTCCTGTTCTTCTCTCAAGGCTGAAGATGTTACATTATAGTGATTGATTACCTCATTGTCCATCGAAAAAGAAAACTGTGAGATTGGGCCGTTTGTATACCATAACAGGAAAACACCTGCTTCCATGATGACCCCCCTCCTCAGGAAGACAACCACAAACATTACAAGGGTCAGGGACCTGTCCTCAAGACAACACTTCGTGGAAAACCTGTGACTGGACCCTGCCTATTGAACCACATGTCATGGATTGTATAAAAGCTGTTCACTTCTGCTGTTCAGAGAGACTCCGCTCAGGTGGAGAGCTTCCATGTCAGGGGCCTTACAGGCTGGGCATGTTAAATAAATACATGTATCCTCTGTGCATCAAGACTTTGTTCTTGAGTTATTATTTGTTGCACCTAATTTCATATTGGCTTCTACACTGACACGATACAACTGAACCCATTTTAGTATACTAGGCAAGGGAAAACAATGAACAAATGGAAATATAATGGCATAGTTTCTGTGTTTTCTTGCAAAATAAGTGTATTATCAGTAACTTACTACAATATTTTTTCTTTAACTAAAGGTTCCTGCAGCAGAATTGGATTATTTGGATTGTAAATCATGGATGTATCATTCTCCTGCACAAAAACGTCAACATCCGCCCCCCGGAATGCACTTTGTCTGCAACCAGAACAACACTTTGGCAACACCACCCCTCCCTTTCTCCCACCCCCCTTCTAGCCACACTTTGGCGGCTCCCAGAACCACACTTAGGCAACCCCCCCCCGGACCACACTTTATTGGGACCCAGACTTCACCAGCTGTTGCCCCCCTGGGTAAAAGTCCAGAGCCATTTTGTGGTCCAAGTCTGCCACTGATATTGGTCATTGAGATTTTCTGTGGTTCCTATGAGAAGGTGACTTGTAGGTGGTACTTGGATGCTTTGGTTTGATTAGGGATGGTACTTTTTATTAGTACATCTTTAAGACAATAAACAATAGAATTGCTAACAATAGAACCAGCAGCTGTATTAAGTACATGTTGCATGATATAAGCTATCATCTGGGTTTAAAATTATATTGTTGCAGCTGCAGGCCAACAGCATAAGCGGGTCAAATGAATGAATCATTTGAGAGAGATGAGTCAGTTCTTTTCGTTCACTTTCGATATGATTTGTCCGTTAGCAAACTGCCCATCACTATATCTTACTGGATAGCAGAAATGCTACAAAATAACTGCATTTTTCTTCTCCATGTCAACTCCTGTGATTTTTATTACAAATTACATATCAACCGACATTATGCAGGCAAACCAACATAGGTGCAGTTAAATGCGATTAAAATGCTCGCACTGTAGAGCCCTGATATTGTTTTTTCTTTATTGCATTGTGTTGCGGTGGTGCATGCATCTGGCTTGTACCCCGCTATATATAGCATGTGTAAACAGCAGGACTCTGGCTCCATTCTACCTTGTGTAGACTGGAGCTCACTGCCGCTGTTTCCAGCTGATGGCGCTTGAGTTGTTCTTGCTGCCTTGCTGTGTATATAGTTCCTTGGTCCACTCTGGCTGACTTCCATAGAGCAAGAGAGCGCTGCTGCTGTCCTCAGCGGTAAACACGTGAGCAAATTTGTCAGCAAAGTAGAGCTAAGTTTCCCTGCTTTAGCCGGTGTAATCAGCAGGCGTCAACTGCTCCTATGTTCCGCAAGTGGCACATGAGCTGGTTCCTGCGCCCAGGGTGTATGTAGTCATTTGTACAACATTGTAGAGCTGGTGTGGCCTCGCTCCTAGCTGGGATGGTGGAGCAAGCGGCCAGTGCTCCCATGTTATGCGAAGAGTGCATTAACTGTTTTCCTGCACACCGCGACCCAGTTTGGCCCCAAGGGGCCTCTGTGGCTCTTGTCTGGAGTTGTGTTGCAGAGGCTCCTTAGCGGTTGCCTCGGGGCAGACTCCCTTATCAGCTCGCTGCCTCCTCCCTTGCGACAGTTTTGTTATATAGTTACCCCTCCCCCTTGGGCAGTGCTTCCTTTTTCAGGTAACCGGGGTTGCATACGCAACCTATAGATTTCTCCCTTAGTTGATGAGCAACTACATGACATCAGTGAGGTTACTAAGGTACCCCAAATTTGATCACAGATTTCTTCGTTTTTTTCTCTGTATGGCCATGGATTAAATAGATTTCTAAAAATCAGCAACTGTACTGAACCTGGTCTGCCTATAACAGCATTTTGCTGCAACAGTAGTAACAATAGAGGCAGTGTCCCGTATCAAGGACAAGCATCAATGTAGTGGGAGTGTATGTGATTTACAGCAGTTCCATTTATCTCACCTGTGTCAGAACTATGTTAATGTGTCTATGTGTTAATATCAGCTACAGCATCCCTCTTATTCTGACTCTACATCTCTTTGGCACCCATCTTTTACTCTCTTCCAATTTCCTTCTGACTGTTCAAGCCTATTGTATTCTTATCCTGCAGCCCATATTCTATAATTGCTGTACCTTACACTGTATTTTGCTTTATTGTATGGCTTATCTAAATATGTGTTTATTATTGTTAGTTAAAACTATGTATTTTGCATGTATCCCTTCATAGTTAAAGTTGCCTTAAAATGAAGGTACATTTTTATGAACAATTTAAAAATATTATTAATGGTTTTATTCCTCTCTGTGTTACAGTGAATATGGCCCTGATACTGTTTTATTGTTTAAAGTATTTTACATTACATATAAAAACAATTCAAATTTTTAATACTTATGATTAAAAACTTTTTTTTAAATACTATTCTTAAGATCACTTAAAATTTTTAAAATCTTTGTGATTTAACAAAAACAAAACAAAACTTAACTTTAAATAAACAAGTGCACAAAACAACAAAACAAACGTGATAAAGCAAAACTGCTACCAATAAAAGTCAAATACATTGAAAATAACTGAAAATGCATTGGACAAAATAAAGAAACAATTAAAAAGGTAAAAATAAAAAACAAACAAAAAAGGTCCAATGTATTTAAAATTAAATCCAAAATGGACAATGTATTTGACAAAAAAATAGAACAAAACTAAACCCAAAAAAACCTTAAACAATTAGTGATTTAAAAACAACTAAATCGTTAAAAACAATTAAGATTCATTTTTAAAAATCATTTTAAAAACAATCATTCATAAAATGGTTAAAAGATCTTGGACTCGGGCTCCAGCAGGGGGAACTGACCGTCCCCGGAGGTGGGTCCCATCATGGGATCCTGAGCTCCCCCAGATCTTGTATATGCCAGTTCTTATAGGCTTCCTCCTTGCCCCTCTGATGGACCTCCAGATTGACGTAGTCCCTCACGAGCACCATGCCCCTCCGCGCGATGACAATCGGGTCCAGCTCCTGCTTATTGAATAGACAGATATTCCGTCCCTCCCACAGGGCCTGCTTCACTGCGCAGACGACACGCCACCAGCACCTCAGGGTGGAAGATGTTAATCCCCTGGCAGGACCATATAAGATCTGCTGGGCGGTCGCCCGCGCAGGAACGGCAAACCTGTGGAGGAACGGATAAAACAGGAGCCAGACCCTGTAGGCGGAGGGGCACTCTCTAAAGATGTGAGCCTCCGTCTCCTTCCCCAGGCAACCCTTATAGGGGCAGGTGTCATAAGGAGCTATGCCCCTTCTGTGCATGAACACTCGGGTGGGGAGACACCGACTCACAGCCATCCAGGAGACATCTTTCTGCGTATTCGTGAGGCAAACGTGCGTAGCGTTAGCCCAGATAAACCGGCAGGTTTCAGGAGGGAAATCTTCTATCCGGCTGGTCTCCTGGGTAGATCTCATCTGGCTACAGATTGTCTTATAATCCCAGGAGGCCAGCACGACTTTATGGAGGCCTACTTCGAGCGCAAAGGCTCGGAGCGCCCTGTAGAACGGCGGGGGATCCCACGAGTGCGGCCTGGTGTTATCCATGGCGCAGAGGCCGAATGGTCTCAGGCTGCTGGCAAAATAAAAGCGGTTCATTAAACTCACTTTCTTGCCAGCAGCCTGGATGTTCTTGACCACATAGGCCAGCCCCTGCGCCTTTATCAGCCGCACAACGTCCGGGACCCCCCTGCCTCTATCCAGGGTACCCTTCTCCATCTGCACTCTTTTCAGCCTCTCCATTTTGATCCTCTAGACAAACCGAAATATAATTCGGGTCACTAATTTTGCGATGACCTTGTCTGGGGGGAAGATCATTCCTACGTAGAGGAGTATCGGGAAGAGGATGGCCTTTACGACCAGCACCTTACCAGCCATCGTCAAGGTCCTTGTGCTCCAGCCGTGGATCTTCTTTTGGACCTTAGATATGGCCTCCTCCCAGCTCCGGGTGCCCGTGTTGGTCCCGTCGATCGTGATCCCCAGAACCTTGATAAACGGCTTCACAGGGAACACGGTCGGCGGGCCCCGGCCGACAGGCCATGCCCTGGAGAGGTAGACCTCGCTCTTGGCCTTGTTGACAGCGGCCCCCGTCGCCCTGCAGAAGCCGTCCAGCAGTTCCTCGACCCTGGCCACGGACGGAGTGTCCGTGCAAACCACGGCCACGTCGTCCATGTAGGCCAGGGCCTTCAGTTGCTCTCCGCCGGAACCCGGGAGATGGAAACCTGTCACCCGGACGTCCCGGCGGATCGCCTGCATGAACGGCTCCAGACAGAGGACGTACAGCAGGGCCGACAGGGGACAACCGGAAATGGTTCAGTCAGGTAGTGGTTCACAAGGACCCTGCTGCTTAGACCGCTGTAAATGATCTTAACCCATTTCCTCAGGCCAAGAGCGAGACCCATCCTCTCCATGACGAGCTGCAGGTCTTCGTGGCCCACTTTCTCCTGGTCCAAGCTGATTAGGACCAGGGGAAGCCCTCTCTCGTTCGAGTAGGCCACGACATCCCTGAGCAGCATGGCGTTGTCGGCCGCCGATCTCCCCCGGGCACCACAGACCTGGTCGGGACCCACGACTTGAGGGAGTGGCCGCTGCAGCCGGAGCGTCAGTGCTTTGGCCAGTATCTTGTAGTCGGTGCACAGGAGGCTGACCGGCCGCCAGTTCCTCAGATCTTTTTGGTCTCCCTTCTTGTGAAGAAGGGAGAGGATACTCTTCTTCATAGAAGGGGCCAATCTACCCTCTCTGTACATCGACCCCAAGACCTGGGCCAGATCTTCTTTAAGCACCTCCCAAAAGATCTTATAGAACTCAGCAGGGATCCCATCGGGACCCGGTGTCCTTCCAGAGTTAAGACTCTTTATCACCTGGGAGAGTTCAGTGGTGGTGATCTCTGGATCCTCCTCCTCCTCCTCCTCCCCCTCATTGCGGGACTCAGATTTTGATCCACCACCTTCTGATCATACAACTCCCTGTAGAAATCCCGCACCACTGTCTCAACAGTCTCTCTGCCCTCCACCTCTTGCCCCGAAGAGTCGATCATGGAGGACATTGCAGGCCGCCTCTCCTTCGTTTTCTTGAAGAAGAAGCGGCTGCATTTCTCATCGTCCTCCATGATGCGGACCCTGGAAAGGACCTTGATCTTCTCTTGCTCCTCCCGATAGAGGGCGGAGAGACTCAGTTTGACCCGAGCCACCTCCTCAGCTAGGTCGAAGCCTCTGAGCTGTAAAAGACTCAGGCGCTGGAGGCGGGCGTTTAGATGGGAATATCTCGCCCGCCTCTCACGAGCTTTCCGTTTCCCCAGCTGAATGAAGTAACCCTTGGTCCTTTTCTTCACCATCTCCCACCACTCTATGGGAGAATCAAAAAGGTCCTTCAGGGTCCTCCACTCCTCGAGGCGTCTGCTAAAGGTCTTAATAACACGAGGGTCATCGAGCAGGGAGGTGTTGAGCTTCCAGACCCCAGGCCCCGACTCCCGTGTGCTCGGGATGAGCACCTCTGTCGTCAGGAGCCTGTGGTCTGAAAAGAAGACCGCCTCCGAAGACATGGCGGTCCTCTCCAGTGGCTTACTGAGGAGGACGAGATCTATCCTGGAGAAGGAGGAGCCAGAAGAACTCACCCAGGTGAACAAGGGGACCAGGTCCCGACCTGCGTCGCAGAGTTCAAAGTCCTCCACGAACGCAGCGAGGTCCCTGCTGGATCTATCGTTGCGGGGCTTACTCCGGTCTACATCCCTCAGAGCACAGTTGAAATCACCTGAAATGATAACTGGTAAGGTGCCGATCAGGAGCGGGCGTAGCTGAGGGAGAAAGAGGACTCTCTCTCTCTGGCTGGTGGGGGCATAGACATTGACCAGCCTCAATACAGCCCCCTTGTATTTAAAATCGAGGCTGGCCAGTCTGCCCGCCTCTATAACCTTAAATGCTTTTACCTCTATGAAGGGGTTTTTCAGGAGTACGGCAATCACGTCCGCTGGGGACACATTGAACCCTGACCAGAAGGATTCTCCTAGGGTCCAAGTGTCCCGGAGATCTTTATATTCCTTTTGGAACGGGATGCCGCACTCCTGCAAACAGATGACATCCGCCTTCATTCCAGCCAGAGAGTTTAAAACATCGGTCCTCTTTTTCACCTCAGCAATGCTCCTCACATTTATTGATATAATAGTTAGTGCCATAATGGCTGTGAGGGCAATTACCCGCTCCGTAACAATCATGTAAAGAAACCTTTCTCTTCCCCACTCCTCTCTTCTCCTTCACCTAGCTTAGCGCTAGCACCCATCATTTCAATCATTTGCCTCACCGCTTGATCCTCTAGGAAGACTATGGGGGGGGCTCAGCTCCCGCCACCCGGTAAGGCTGGCGAAACTCCACTGGGCTCAGGGCCCGTGGTGCTGGAGGTTCTCCCTGGTTCCTTTGTGGCTGAGGCCCGACGAGCAGATGGCAGGGCAGAGGCTTTGTGTACAACTGGGGAGAGAACTGTGTAGACCCCGCTAGTTGTTCTTTTAACTAATGGTGGGGGAGGGGGTGGTCTCTCCCTTCCCGGCTGTCTGCTGCCGCAGGCCTCCTCCCCCAGCGCCAGTGACCTTGCCATTACGTCCCTTAGGTCTTTATGGGAAAGGACACTGGCGCCGATTCTCCTCTCTTGAGGACCTGCGGCTCTCCCACTACTGCCGGGAGGGCATACCTGACCCCTCCCCTGGGAGAGTCTCAGTTGTGGGGCAGGAGGAATGTTATTTCTAGGGGGCCTCTCATCCACCAGGCAGCACACTCGGGGCAGTGGAGAAGGCCCATTGCTCTCCTCTCCGGAGTCAGAGTGGGGTGTGTAGAAATTAGAGGGAGAGGTCTCTGCAGCGGGGGAGGAGCTGGCAGGGGGGGGAGAATCTGCAGAGTGGATCCTTTTATTCATCATACCCCCCTTACCCATGCTCCTCTTTTCTGCTCTCCTCCTCTTCCCCGCTACCACTGTCCACTCCCCCTCTGCCTCCACTTCTGACCCAGAGTCAGAGAGGGAGCCTATGAGACTCCTGAGGACTGTTTCCTCTCTACCCCCATCTTGGGGTATCACCTTTGGAGGAGCCTCCACTTGATTCTCTCTCTCTCCACCACCCCCGAGGGCCCACGCCCTATTTGCATAGGAGGAGGGACAATTCCTGAAGAGATGCCCTCCCCCACCGCACAGGTTGCAGGCCCTCTCCTGCTTGCAGGCCCTGGTCAGATGTTCTCCGCCGCAGACCTTGCACTTAACAACAGTGCAGGCTGCGGCTAAATGACCCAGGGCCCCGCAGTTCCTGCATAATTTGGGCATGCCATGGTAGAAGACAAGCCCCCTATTTGCTCCTAGTACCACGGTGCTCGGCAGATGGCGTACTCCGCCGATGGCGGCCACTTCCACCTGCAGGCGCACCTGCCACCGCCGAGCACCGGTCCAGACCCCGTCCTCATCATTAACTCTCCTGCTTTCAGACAGGATCTCGCAGTGTCTCCTCAGCCATACCTCTACATCGTACTCTGCCACTGCTTCATTATAAAACTGGATAGTTACTATTTTAATCTCTCTATCAGTCAGGGCATCGACCACAAAGTCACTCAGGGGCATACTATCTTTTTTTTCTCTATATAGATTCCAAAAACTCTCCAGCACTTGAGGGTTCTTAAAACTCACCTCAAACACGTCCCTAGGTCCAGGCAGTTTAACCACGCAGTTCAGCTCAGAAGGGGCAAAGCCCAGGCCCCTCTGCAGCACGGACCTGCTGAACTCCAGCCGGGTGAGGGCCGCGGTCTCGGCTCCAGCCTCACGGCTGAAGCGCACCGCATTATGGCGCCGGGCTCCGGGTAGATGGTCGGCCGGGCTTCTGGATGGGACCCACTCCGTGAGGAGTCCGCCGACTCCTCTGGCTAGGTCCCCTGTCGCTCCCGGTCCGTCCCAATCTCCACTCGCCTTGGCCTCGGCTGATGGATCAGCTCCCTGCAAGGAAAAGAAAGAGACTGTCAAATACAGTTCGATGCCCCCTGCTGGACAAAGGTTTCTCTCACTATCGGAGGGAAACCCGAGTCCATATGGCCCTGATAACCAAGACCCTGAACCAAATGCTCTGAGTGTAAAGAAAAGAAAAACAGAACTGAAATTAATCATCACAGAGGATTTCGTCCGCACTGCCGGGGGCGTAACAAAAACAGTAGTTGCATTTGGAGCAACAGCGCTGTACATATACATCCTGAAAGGCATGAGTCAATTACATTTGTGCACATCTACAATGAATAACTTGGTCACTTCATATTTACACTTTTACCTTACTAGGCCTAGTACAGCCCTCTCCCCTACTTGTTATACACAATTTAAAAGCCTCAATGAGTAAATTAACTGAACACTATATAATAATAATAATAATATATAATAATATATAATGTATATTATAGTGCATATTTGCCTGAAATATTGTATAATCTTGAGATAATAAATTACATGAGGATAACAGTCTTGGAGTTGCTCTTGCTCTTGGAGTTTATGGGATTTACATTACTATTTTGCAGCTGCTCTGGAGATTTATTTAATTTCATGTAGATGTGTCTGTGTAGATGTGTCTGAGTGGTAATATCAGTCCAAACTGAAATAATTGCTTAATTTACTTTTCTTTGTTTTTAGGTGGAAATGTAAAAATGTTAATGCATGAAATGGCTCAAAATCTTGGAATGGTTTTTCACAACATGTGGCCTGGAAGCATTAATGTCACATTCAATGGACCTGAGCCTCCACTTGAGAGATTTAAGGCAGAGTCGAAAGAAGTGTTGGGAAAGTTGAAGGATCTACTGCTGGTGGAAGGGAACCTTCAAATCATAAAAAATGATGGGAAGATAGATGCAATTGAGCCCTTAGTTCAAGGTATTGGGTCTTTATGATTCCATTGTTTATCTCATCTCTGGGTTGTTCAGATTTAAACACTTCCTTTGAGTCTTCAACCCCCTGCATAAGTTCCTACAGTGCAATAAACATATAGAACATAAGAACATAAGAAGTAGAGTCATGATATATAGGTTCAATCACAATACAGCAGAAATCCAGACAATATGATTATTACTTTATCATAAGTTATTTTTCGGGCTTACAAACAGTAATGTGTCAATAAGTGTGCCTGTGAAGAGGAAAACTGTATTTGTTTTTTTTGTTATCACACAGTGACTTAATGGTCTGGATTAAATTAACCCATCCAGTAATAGCAAAACACAAACCTATATATTGTAGCGATCTGGGACTGGGGGTTATGTGTATATGTGTTCAAGGGTTACGTTCCTGTTATGCTTATGTAACTTTGGGGTATAGTTACTTCCGGGGGTCGGTCAGGGGTTGGCCCCACGCGGGAACACACGTAAATACAGTATAATCGTAAATCTCAAAAAACTACTCGCTTCTAAATCATTTGTAGTAATTTTTGTATTGGAAAACAAGAACAATTATCATACATTTAAGGTCTGAAGCTATCAGCTTATCAATAGTTTAAAAACCACTCTGAAGTTCATGACACTTCAGCTCCATTGAACAATAGACACTGGTGATGACTGGTTAGTTCAAGTATCTACATAATTTGAGAAACACTGAAAAGCTTGTCTTCAGCAACTCTACAAAGCATTAATGATTATCATGTTTTTTTTTTATAATTATAAATTGCATTTTAAAAAGTGATAAAATACCATATGCTCTCAATTTTATCAAACACATTAAATGGTAAACATTTCTTTCTCAGTTGGAAAGTCATCAGGAGCCTCAAGATAAGCATTTGCAGCAGTTACTTCAATTTGAATATTTTGAAATGTGTTTATTTAATTTGTATTAACTCATTTTAGTGCTATTATAATTATTACTTTACTGCTATTTTAAACCTCTTTATTGTAGAAACCGAGTTTTCTCAAGTCATCTTATATGAAGTGGTCAAAAAACTCAGAAGCCTTAAAAATGGAAACGAAACAGCTGAGTTGATGGATTTGGATAATGCTGCAAGACTTGTTTATAGTATTTTAGAGGAGACACGGTCCACTGCAAAGGTCCCACTATTGTCACAAAATGGTAAGGTAATATGCATGACAAATTATGTTTACTGAACAAGGCTTTACTCACTTGGCTGAGGGTAATGACAGACTGCTAAGGGGCTGAGCCAAGGAGAATTAATTAATTGAATGGGTAATGTTTTGTTACCATGAACATATAGGACTGGTTTAGTTTCTATTAAATTTGGTATTGAAATGTTATACCTTATATTTTACAATGTAAAGCGCCGATTTTGATAAATTAGCCATTGCTATTTTTTTCTGATAGTTACCAATTTTCTTAACAGGAAAAGGCAAGAGTTCCATTCTAAACCTCATGCTGCTTCTAACTGCTGACACAGAAGAGGAGTACACTAAGAAATGCAAAGAAGTTCTTTTGACACAGGTGGGCAGTTTTTTTGGAATAAATGGAGGCTACTTAAGAGTGGCTCAAACATTAACCAGTTAAGGTGCTTGCTTTGAGCTCAAGTTGAGTTCTGCAGTTGAGACATTACTAATTTGAGTCTGATGTTGCTGGGGCATAGTAGGTCATGGTTTTACAGTTTACCGGTATGACTTCTAGTGACTCAACAGGCACTTATGATCTGTTGTTATCAGTGAGAGACATGCTGCTCCTACAGCCTCTGTCCAATCTCCTAAAGTCAGTGTTCAGCTCACAGCATTAATAATAGCCATTGTCTGAATCGATGTTTCAATAAAGTTCTGGCACCTCCTTTAAATCCTCCTACATATGAAAACAGTGGTTGCAATGGTGAGCGGAGTGGATATTTATATGACTAAATTCAAATTTGTTTAGGTTGAAAATAGAAAATACCTAGTACTTCTAACCCCCCCAATAGAAGTTATACAAAGTTATATAATACAAAGGTATAGAAGTTAAACAAATTCAATATATGTGCGAAACTTATCACCTTATTTTTAAAAAATTAAGTTCCCATCAGAGTAAAAATAATGTCCAGTACTGATGCTTAGAATAACGAGCTGTCCTTTGATAAGAATAAAGTAACCAGGAAAGAAAGACTGCTACCAACAAAATAACACTTAACAGACATTAAACAAACACGTAACAGTGAAATAGTGGGTTGCACCAATAAACCATAAATAATGAAAGGTGCACCTGGTCAGGCTACTATCCTAATTAAAGTGGTAGGTGTGTGAAAATTGTATGTAACATGGGAATTGCAACTCATTGTTTTAGATGAAAATAATAATGAAATAAGTGTCTATAACTTGAACTAGCTCCTTATTTTAAACTGGAAAAGGCATATGTGTGAAGAGACTGTATTATGTTTTATATTAATAATAGTATGCAGACTGAGTAAAGTAGATTTATTAAGCTAGCAACAGCCACTAAGGCAGTTGTTCAGGGCATACCCTCTAGACATTCCTCTGTCCACTTTGACTTCTGTTTATTATGATAAGAGGAACACCCAAACAGACAGATAACCCACAGCTGTTTGTCTGCTAAGTCTGTTTGTGGACTCAATTGCTTCCCCAGATTGGCAGGAACTGATTTGTTAATGATTGAGGGACAGTTGTAAAAGATGACCTTGGGACCGCACCTCTGGCATAGATCAAAGAAAGCCACCTCTCCCCGGATCCCACATCTCCCCCGGGGGAAAACAGATCGTAAACGGACTCGGGCTTGCACCTTTTGATTGAATGAACGGCCACAATATTCTTCGTCATCTTCTTATAAAGCTTCAGTCATGTTTGTAAAAACTAAGTTCTCACTGAAGGAATTCCCTGACGTGGTGCTTCCAAGCTAGCGTGTTAATAAAGTTTATATTTGCTTTATCTCAACAACTTTTCCAATTATTTCTGAGAAGGGTTCAATATGTGCTATAGCATGCTAGGGTTAAATATAATTTCATTTTGATTCCAAATATGGAAATTGTCTTAATCTCTTCATGAAAACGGTCTTACATTTAATCTAATTGTGTACATTTTCTAATGTTTAGGAGAGCTTGAATAACCTGGGTGAAAATGACTGGGAGAGAGCACCAGAAATTGTAAGATTCATTTTTCATTCCACTTACTGTTTTACTGTACTTGGGAAATAATAATGTTCAGTGGTGCATCAACGTTAGCATTGTACCCTTTCATGATGATGATGATGATGATGATAATTAG
This sequence comes from Amia ocellicauda, assembly GCF_036373705.1. Classification (NCBI taxonomy): domain Eukaryota; kingdom Metazoa; phylum Chordata; class Actinopteri; order Amiiformes; family Amiidae; genus Amia; species Amia ocellicauda. The sequence continues at coordinate 30,012,071 of NC_089865.1, forward strand.
GGAACGACAATAGTAAGAGTAAAAGTGTTTAGTTTCTCAGCTGTTTTAAAACTGGAGAAGGACATTTGTCTTGTTTGGTGTCCTTGACACTGAGACAGTTTTGTGGTATAGATTGTGAACATCCTTTCGGTCATTGAAAAGTTACAAAATGAAGAAAAAAATAAATGCAAATTGTCAAGTTTTTTTTTATATGAATAAGCTGAGACAAAGAAGGATCACAAAGTGAAGTATTGTAAAGCTATGCAATTTGCAAACCAAAACTCATTTTTCAGTGACGGTTTTCATAATGGAAGCACTTACTCCATTGAATTGCAATCTTGGTTAGTCTGTGGATAATGTATCACCTTAATAACCCCAATATTATTAGGTATTTTATATGGAAATGGGGCTCCTACATATTAACTCCTTCTTCATTCTCCATTCTGATCTGTACTCTTACAAATAAGGTCTTCAATAATGCATCTCTCTGTGTCTCATTTCTTATTTTCTGTGCTTGTCCCCACATTCTTTCTACCCAAGTTCTCTTGTTTCAGTACCTGCTTTTTTTAATAACTATCATATTCATCAAAAGAGCAAGCCCTAATAGAAGAGCACCCCCAATTTCAGAAAATATTTCCCTGCGATATCCAATTTTGTTTACTTTTGTGATTTTCTGTTTTGTGTGCATGACCCACGGTCATTGTTTCTCATGTAATGTGAACAGCTAGTCATGAATAAACACAATGTATTTGCTCAATTAGGTTTCACTTGAAAGTAAGAACATGAAATAAACAGGAATACTTAATCAATGACTATGTCGCCCACTGTATCAGGACTATCCATGCATGAACTACATATATCAGCACATGTATTAAATGGACTAGAAAAAAGGCACTCTGACTAACACTAACATCTTTAACATAAAATAGCACTGGTTGTACCTGACAAAATATCAGATGGCACTTCAGATTCATGGAAGACTAAACCATATGTAATGTAACTACAAAAACATGAGTATTCAAAACAAGTAACAAACTAAATTAATAGCAAGGGCTATCAGGTCTATCCACAAGAAAGGGGACAAAACTGAGACAGGACATTACAGACCAATCAGTCTCACCTGCATTACTTGTAAAATGTTGGAAAAAATAATTAGACAATAAATAGATGAGCATCTTAATGAAAACCATATTCTTGGAGATAGTCAGCATGGGTTTAGACGAGGCAGATCATGTCTTACTAATTTATTTGAATTTTTTGAACATGCAACTGCAGCTGTAGATCATGTGAAAGCATATGATATGATACACTTTTATATATGATATGCTTTTGATAAGGTTCCACATCAAAGACTGATCCTCAAATTGGACATAAGAACATAAGAAAATAGGAAAGTTTACAAACAAGAGGAGGCCATTCGACCCATCGTGCTTGTTTGGTGTCCAATAATATCTAAGTGATCCAAGGATCCTATCCAGTCTATTTTTAAATGTTCCCAAATTTTCAGCATCTACCACATTGCTGGGGAGTTTGTTCCAAATTGTGACTACTCTCTGTGTAAAGAAGTGTCTCCTGTTTTCCGTTTTGAATGCCTTGTAGCCCAATTTCCATTTGTGTCCCTGCTGATCTGAAAAAGCTCCTCTGGTTTGATGTGGTCGATGCCCTTCATGATTTTGAAGACTTGGATCAAGTCCCCACGTAGTCTACTCTGTTCCAGGGTGAAAAGGTTCAGTTCCCTCAGTCTCTCAGTAGGACATTCCCTTCAGACCTGGAATAAGTCTGGTAGGACGCTGTAGGATCCTGGATAACTGGAGTGAGGTTGTTAGTGGAGTTCCACAGGGATCTGTATTAGGGCCTTTACTTTAGTTAGCAAACTTGTCACAATTTCCAGATGATACTAAAATAGGTGGTTCAGCAGATACAATCTCGGCAGCACAGGTTATTCAAATATATTCAGTTGTGGGCTGACACCTGGCAGATTAAATCCAATGTGGACCAGTGCAGGTATTACATGCAGGTAATACAAATGTCCACTATAATTACACTATGGGAATAATAGAACTAGAACATGTAACACATGAGAAAGACCTAGGAGTTTTTGTGGACTCCTCACTTTCCCCATCTGAAGAACCCAGTAAAGAACTGATGTCTTGAAGAACAGAGGATAATGTATTTATTTAACATGCCCGGCCTGGAAGGCCCCGATATGGAAGCTCTGCACCGGAGCAGAACCGGGGACATAAATGGAAATTGGGCTTCAAGGCATTCAAGACAGAAAACAGGAGACACTTCTTCACACAGAGAGTTGCTACAATCTGGAACAAACTCCCTAGTGATGTGGTTGAAGCTGAAAATTTGGGAAAATTCAAAAACAGACTTGATAGGATCCTTTGATCACTTAGTTATTAATGAACACCAAACGAGCAAGATGGGTCAAATGACCTCCTCTCGTTTGTAAACTTTCTTATGTTCTTATGACTGATGTAGTTGTCCTCCTCTTCCGACTCAGATGACATTGACATCATCCTCCAATAGATAATGTTCATCTTTACCAGCCAGAACATTGTCGTGGTACTTTTGCTCCATGGCGACATGTTCATTTGTAAAGCCTTTGAAGAGCTCCAGAGACAGTGTTTGAACCTGGAAGTTAAAAATATAATATGTTACTGTATACAGTTTTAGATTAAAAAATATATTGCACACACACACTTTTTGTTTACTCCACAAGATGAATTACATTATTTTTTAAATTAATGGTTATCTAGTGTACTCACTCCTAACATTTTGAGTCACACTGCCATCTCATCAATGTTTCCTATGTTTCGATCAAGATATCTCGAAGGCGGTGCACCGGCAACACTATCTTCAGGAATTTATCCACTCTGTGTGTGCTCTGTGAGGTCTGTAAAACGGGAGAAACCATTAAATAATATGCTAATTTAAGAGGAAACATCCGCGTACTACACGCAAAACAGTGCAGAGTTTATTATTATTATTATTATTATTATTATTATTATTATTATGTATTCCTTTGCCATGCGCCCTTATCCAAGGTGAATTAGGATAGCAAATAGCAAAACTAAAGTGCTAAATACAGCACACAATTACTAATCGGTCATAATACAAGTTTCGAAATTACAGAAGAGCAGGTAAAATATCCATGTTTATTGAAGTATATCGGGGTCTCTGTGTTTGTGGGGATTGCAGGGGGTGGGACAGGGTGTGTGTGAGACGGCGGGAGGCTCCGCCTGTCAGGGTCAGTGTCGCAATAGACACTTTAGTATGGGCTCAAATTAGAGCCATAAGTATCGCATTTAAGAAAAATAATATTGTAAACAAAACAAAAAACTTTGATGTTGAGATTAAAAATAAAATTATCGAATGCTGTATTTGCTTGCGATGCTGCAATCTTTCTTTGCTTTCGATTTTATTTTTTTCGTTTACGAGTTTTGTCGCTGTTTTGTCGTGAGGGCGGGATTTACAGGGAGGCGTGGATCCTGGGTGTCCATTGGTCCAGCAGGTTTGAGTGACGGTTCTTCCTGACCCAATCAGTGAGCAGGTGGGCTGCTCTGGAGATCTCTGTGTGGGATGGTATCCACTGTCTCGGTTTCAAAAGCAGCGCCGATTCAGCGACTCATTAAAAACCCTGTGTGCGCAGAGACCTGCAGTCAAGAGCTGGACAATCACTCAGTCACCGCCATTTGAGCCCAAACGTACAGCACTGAAACAAAACACAGGACTCACCTGCTCCGTGCACAGTAACATGTTTAATATCATGTTCATATTAATGTAACCTGCAGCTGCTCAGATAACACATTGCCAGACTACTGTAGTTCACGTCATTTAGCAAGAGGCAAATGGAGGGGCATCGTGTGTAGGTAAGAAACGTAAACGCACACACATGCACACTATATATATATATATATATATATATATATATGCACAGTCACCTACAAAATTACTGGCGCCATTGATAAAGATGCGAATAAAGGCTGTATGAAGTTAACACATGTAATATGTAGAAAGCAATTGTCCACAACTTTTATTAAAAGAATGCTTTGTTTATAATTAAATTCCGAGGCCATGTAGTTGCTCCTCTCAGTCTGGGTCAGTCAGCGGTGAAGTCAGATGTGTTGCAGAGTGGAGACTGTCAGACCAGCCCACCTGCTCACTGATTGGTTCAGGAAGAACCGTCACTCAAACTGCTGGACCAATGGAGACCCAGGATCCACGCCTCCCTGTAAATCACGCCCTCACGACAAAACAGCGACAAAACTCGTAAACGAAAAAAAAAAATCCAAAGCAAAAAAACTGGCGGCAAAAGCAAAAATTGCAGCATCGCAAGCAAAGACATGGACTGCAGGCAATTGCTATTGTTTTGTTTTTTTTGCTTTCGATACATTTTTTTTTTTACAATTCTATACATTTTGCATTCGATTTCTTTATTTTTGATCTCAACATCAATTTTTTCTCAATTTTTTGTTTTGTTTACAATATATATTTTTTTGAATGCGATACTTATGGCGCTAATTTGAGCCCATACTTTAGTTCCAAGTTAGCCTGGGGGTGAGGAGGCTAACTTTTCAGGCTAAGTCTTAGTCGGTCTTAATTTTCATGCAACTGACTAGCTTGCATAGACTAGTCTAACTTCAAATTAAGACCAGTCTAATGGTTTAGATCAGTCTAATATAGTTTTATGCAACCGGCCTCAGTACTTGTATTTTGGTGATAAAGCTCTAAATGTAGGCATCTATAAATTAAAATGAATTATAAAATCTGTAATGAAAAATTATAGTTTTAATAACTGACTATAGTAAAGAACCATTTTTAATTGTAGCATATAAACATTGACATACATTTCCCCCAAAGTGTCACATGCATCAGATTGTCATGTCCCTCACCATAGTACATTCTGAAACTTTTCAAAAGCAGATCACATGTGTTGCAGTATTATTAGTATTATCATCAATGAGTATAATTCCCAAATTCCACATATTACATTTTAATTGCATTTATCCTTATTTCTTTTCCATATGTCAGAAATCTGTGAAATAGAAAAATACTTTTCAGTTGTTCACAATTATATACATCTGATTGTAGTTTCAAGATGAACTTGAAAAGGACAATGAACAAAATACTGAGAAGAAAAAGAAGGATTTTAGAAAACTGCTGGGAAGATCTGTGAGACCAGTTTTCACAGAAGAAGAGGTAATCATTGTTTATGTAAAGCTATTGAGTCTCAAAAGTATATTAATAAAATAGAAATGGAGATTTCAGACTACAGAACAGTTTCCACCTTAGGTTACTGCAGCCGGTACTATCCTGTACCAGAAAAATACATGTAAATGAATCTTAACTGGAACCCTAAATGTAAGATTTAAGTGTAAGTGTACAATGCTTATTTAGCATAATTTAACACATAACATAACATGACACACAATTTTTCTGTTCCTCTTTAATAGAAAAACTCTTACTTTGAAAATGTCAAGATATCTTTCACCAAACTGGAGGAGTACTGTGAGGGCAAGAGTCTTCGTGATTTTCAGCCGTATCTGCTTCCGCAGTAAGTAGTGAAACAGATGCGGACTGGGACCAAAAACAAGTTTGGGAAGTTGACCGGCAAATTTATGCCAAAATCAACATATCGAAATAATAATGAAGTCAGGGCATGCAGTGTGCCATCATGATGAAGTATTGGTAAAAAAAAAAAGTTTTACATTGTTATGGCAAAACTTCTAAATTATAGGCTATAGCTGCTACCAGATTTTCACACACATTATGGGTAATTTAGGTATGGCAAAGTATAGGCTTACCATTACTTCATGATTTAGAACTCACAAGTAATAGGCTATCCTGTTTAAAATAACATGAAACTTTTCTGTCAGCTAAATATTTTTATATTCATTATTCTTTGTCTCTGCATGTCTCTCTGTCTGCCACCCCTTTTCGGGCAGTGAATCCAATATTGTGTCAGTGTGTTTACAACATGTAGCAGCTTCATTGACAGGCAGCTCTGACTATAAAGGCAACGAGGAAGTAGCAAAACTCTAAAATAAATGATTTAATACCTGTGCTTTATATATACACAGTTTGTTTAAAAACATAATTACATAGTTTTTACAACATAACATAGTAAAACAACAATCACTTTGTTTATTACGTTTTTATGTATCATTGCTAGAAATTTGATCTATGTCACGAGTGAGTGCTGAGTAAATTTGCCACAGCTTAAAGTGAATGACACAATGTGGAAGTTAGCACGTTCCAATACACTTTTTGCAGTGTTCAAACATGTATACATTTTTTAAAGTATTTTTCACATATGACCGAATTACCATATCATAAAAGAACGTAATTTTAATTAAACAAGCACTTGCACGTTTTCTCCTTCGCCGTGTAGCGCGTCATCAGTTGCTTTTATTCCCCCCTTCATTTTAACACAAGCACATATTTAGTCCTCAGTAATAAGAATAAACACACTAAATAACAAACTTAAATTAATTAATATTTATTTTGTTCTTAAGTTTAATCAACTTTATTCTTTATTTTTTAATGTTACACAGTATAACATTTGTTGATATTTCATTTTTCACCTTAAAATAATTAGTGATGTGAAATCACAAAAATTGTGAGAATGTGTTTTATTTACAGGAAAGGAATAGAAGTGCACATGTCAACCACGAAGAGTGTGGTGCGACTCAGGTATGGGAAAGTGTACCAGATGAAAGTGGAGTATATGACCATCAGTGACCTTCAGAATCAGCTGTTTGAATTAGTACCATTTGAAAACAAAGGTGGGTTCTTTCTTGAGATATGGAATCTTACTTTACATAATACTCTTGGTTCTTCAATCTTCTCTCTAGCTTAATATTATAATACTATGATTGAATATATAATATAAAATACAACAATTTAGCATTCATAAAGTAGCTTGTATACAGACCTGTTGTTTTGTTCTTATCATTTAGAATTTGGAGATATGGAAATCGCTGCATTAAAAACAAGGTTCGGGATACTTACAAAATACCCACAAAAAATGAACATAGATGAGGTATGTTGAAGAAACTCAGGCTTCTTTTTGGTTGGAATGTTCGTTACAATGCCTCTATTACAAGTGACGTGGAGAGGAACAGTGAATCAAGTAGATCCCAAAGTTGCTCTAACTCCATTCTAAAAGTCAGAGGCTTTTATACACAAAAATCAAAAAGCTGGTTATAATCAGAAAGTCATTACTATGTTATCTTATAAGTTAGCTAAGCAGAATATATATCATTATAGGACAGAGTTCATAGAGCAACACATGGATTAGGGAGCAGGCACTTAAATCATACTGTTTGACATTGTCTCCAAGATTCTCATGGTAAATAACAAACAGAAATCAAACTACCTTCTGGCATGACCTTCTAGCTTGACCTTATCTTTCTTAAGTATACAAGAGAGAAAAACAAGTGTGAGAAAATAATTTCTAACGTTCCTTCCACAGGTATAAATACATTTCAGAATTTGGTTTCCATTACAATATTTTGGAAAAAATATGTATATGCTATAATGATTAAATCCAGAACACCACTGAATTATATTGTTTCAATTCATACGATTTTAGTAATTGTATAATCAACTGTAAAAACCTTCAGAAAATATCAGAAAATATATCTTATCTATAATGTAGCTATGTGACCTCATATATAATTACCTTGCATTTTGGTTTAAGCAAACATAAACAAATATTTTGAAGGACTTTGAATAAAACACATCCTATGTATTTTATGGAAAAAATAAGAGCATTTGGATTTCATGCAAAATGTCACAATAAACAAATTTAACACATATGCTTTTAGCTATTTTCTGACTGTTTCTGATCCCAATGCTTTGATCTAGGACACTGCCTAAATAAATGTTTTGGACAGCATACTGCTTAGGTGTATATACAGAAAATGTGTATGCATAATTTTGTAATTTCAGTAAGTGGGACAGGGTCTGAATACTTTTGCAAGGCACTGTATCCTACATGTAATTCTGTGCCTAAGAAAAACAATATAACATTTATCTGATAATTAAATATTCTGCATAAACTGGCCTGTACATTGTAGAAATTAACTACATTTCTTTTTAGAGTAGAAGTATTGTTCTATTCCAGTGTTTCAAATAGGTTTTCTTATGTCTGTTTCTGTTGTTCAATAAAGGCCTTAAAACAGATTTCTACTCCAGAATCCATCATCTTCAATGAGCATGTGTCGCAGTTTGCAGGATCCACTGAGTATTTCATTGGAAATGGGAAGGATGTCACCCTGGATCGGATTTTCATCAAGGTACATTTCCTGAGTTGTTATTATATGGATGAAATAGGCTGATTCACTAAATATATTTTCAGTTGTCCAGTCAATTCAATAAAGCAGATCTAAGGAAGTAATTCACACACCAGCTACCGATTTATAATGATATATTATATGTTGGTCTATGGCTCTAATGGACATTCTCTAAGTAATTAAAGGTTCAAATACATGTCTGATTTCAGGAGAAACTGCTTGAACATATTACACAGAACAATGACACAGATGAAAACAAGAGTCTCCAGAAAATGAAAATAGCAGCAGTGAGGAACATTTCCGTGTATGCCCCTTGTAAATTCCTGGCTGGTGGAAAGGAGATCATTGAGATGCCAGGAACAGATGAGTCAGATCCCCTTGCACTCTTTGAGATTACTAAAGTGCTGGATGAGGTGAGTAATTAAGAAGCAGGTTATTACTTGTATCTTGCTTCCCATTTCATTTCATACATTGTTTAATTAGTGTATTTTGTTATTGGAATCCTTTATTAATTAAACTCATTTCTGCACATGAATACATTTATTAGTACAAAGTCCTTGTTTACTTTAATTACAAAATACTTTTTTTTCTCTCATTCATTCATTCTTACCGAATTGGAAAATTAATGTATGTGACAGGGAAGACATTCTGGATTTCTTTCAATTAAAGATCTCAGAATTGTCCTGAAGCATTATTTGTTAGCATAGAAAAAAGTCTGTTTTTGTCTTCCTGATAAATATTAATTCATTTTTAAATATCCATGTCCTGTATAAGTCTGATTATGTTTTAATTGCCTACTTATTACAAAAATTTACCAAATTTAATGAACTTGGGCTTGAACTTGAGAAAACTGGTTGTACATTTTAGGACAATTAATACTTATTTTTCCTTTGATACTTATTCTTTAACTTATTTCAAATTGTTTTCAAGTATAGCAGAACATGCATCAATATCCATTCTAAAAAGATTGTGACAGGCTATCAGCTCTCTTAGAACAGATTCTGTTGAGGTCAACCCACTTCATCTGTGTATTATATATAGACAAATCTATATGTAAACACACAGATTTGTTCTCCGCATTAAATGGGTCTGTTTTGTTCCATCTCATTATTTTTAAATACATTTAGTTCAGTTTATTAACAACTGCTATTGTGGCTGAAGACTTCCGTTAGAGAAGAATCATTTTAGTTTTTCTTTAAAACATACATAAACAGACCTGCCAACCTGTACACATTTTGCGTACCATGTACGCATTTTGACATCAAAGTATGCTGGTATGCATTGTAACACCAAAATATGCAACAATAGTTCTGAAATTCTGCCCACTTGCAGTTATTAACACGATTGATTAAAAAAATAGAGCAGAGCCAATCCAGGCTCAAAATATTGAAGATTGGCAATATTGTAACGTCACTTTCCAAGGCTAATAGACAAGATCCCGCCATCTTTCCCTCACTCTGTCGCTCTCTTAAATAGGCTACATGGTGCACATGGCTCTGATGTCAGTTTCAATGCGAGCAGGACACCCCAATGGCATGGTGCTGAGATGCAAGTCTAGCACTAACAGTCTTGGCTAAATGTATATTCGTTACACGTGAAATAAAGCATCTCAATGTTTATGCATTATGAAGCACTTAACACTAGAACCGCCATAGCTGCTTTTTGTGCAGCTTTTGCAATTCAAAAGAAAATCTCTCTCATCTCTGTGTATGTGAATTTCTCCAGCATATCTGTTCTTATATGTAAATATTTTAATTAAATACATATTCAGAGTTTCAGCTGTAAACTCCTCAAAATGAATGTTATAAATGCTTTCTTCTGCCAGACCCGCAGTTTAATATAGTACAGCCGACACTCTGGGCTTTGTAATAACACTAGTAATTGTCAGTTTAACACCATATTTCTCCATTTTGTATATTCCAAGTAGTTGGACTTTAAACATTTATAACTTTGCAATTAATTAACGTATCTTAAGAAGTAATAGCTCTTGTGAAGCTACAATTCTCCTCTGTCAGATAGACATACACATTTGATTTCATAGACTACACACCCTGTCTGCACGTCTATCAAAAAGGTAGGTCGCATTCACGTCTCATGTCACCTGCATCCGATTGAAAAAGGTAAACCATACAGAGATCGATGTGATTGGATGACTTGATAAAAAAAAAAAATGATATGGTGTGTGTGGTAGCACTAAATTGGTAATGACAGGTGGAGGAGGGGCCCCTAAACTGAGCTTTGATTGAGGCCACACAATTGACAAACCCACCCCTGGTCATTGGGAAAGAGTTATAATCGTGTTGATTGCTGAAACACATGATTTTCTACACATCATATATTATTATAATTATTTATTTTATTAGCAAATTTGTCTGCCTGCCCTGATTGCCTCAGCAAAGTTTCTAACTTTGTTTTGGAATTCAATCTTGATCTTGTTGTAAACCCAGGTCTCTGGAACAATGCCTTGATCAGTCACCTGTTTGATCATGTATGCAAATTCTGTTTTTTGGTAACAAAAAACAAAACCTAGTATCCTGATAAGTTGTCTTGTCACCAGAAAGGTTATGATGGCTGCCAAAGACAGTGTGTGTCACATGGAGGATCATAATGACACCTCGCCAAGTCTGCAACATACAATGGCAATTTGCATTAAACAAGTGCCACTACAACTGCAAAAGCAAATGCGACCAACATCTGAACACTCCTATGTGTCGCTCCATTCACACTGAAACAAATCCTGGATTTTTGGGTTAGGGTTAGGGTTAGGGTTAGTAAGATGCCACTTTCTTCTAATCATAAATGTAACCGCTATGATGTACAGGGTTGTAGTTTTCTATTAGCGGGTGGGTCAACTTTTTGATTTAATCTAACCCCTAGTCTAAATGCAACAATTTTCCGGCAACGGGTCTTTGTGAATGGAGCAGAAAACGAATGCCGACATATGACACGTCACATCCTTGCTGTCACAGTTTCCCCCCTCACTTCTCCAACTTTTATGACACTTTCTTCAAATCATCAATGTAACCGCTATGATGTACAGGTTTATAGTTTTCTATTAGCGGGTGGGTCAAAGTTTTGATTTAATCTGTCCCCTTGTCTTTTTGTATTGAGAGCTAATGTAAACAGCAATTAGCTAAATATATTTATATTTTCAGGTAGCTATAGAGGCTCTTTTTATTTATTAATAATTTATTTGCACTTTATATTGAGAATATATTGAGGGAGCACTATCCTGATACCAGGACACTAGGTTAATTAAAAAACAAAGTAGTTGTTATCCAAAGTATATGCATACTGTATTGGTTTCTTTTTGATAGGTTGACGAATGTCTTTAGCTTACGCCGCTGATGTGGCACCAAAAAAAAATGTCCAGGGTTGACAGGTCTGCATACACTTCTGTGAGCCCTTGGCTTTTTTGTTTTTGTTTAATGTTCTTTATTTGTTTGTGGTAGCGGTCCTGTTACATATACAGTACATATCTGTTTTTGTTTTTGTTTTCATGTTCACAGGCAAATGCAACAATTTTTCTGTCAGAATCTTCATTTAACATTGCAGAGACAGATGTTAAAAAGATCCTTCTTAATAGCAGATTTATTGAAAATTTCATGGAAAAACCTGAAGAATTCAAGATGATCTTCCTATCTTACCCAGAAAAGGTATGTTTTTAATGTACACACATATTTCTACCTTCATACTGACTATTCATAATTAAGTTCAATACAACTAAACTTGTTTGCAATGAATGGTGGTAACCAGATGCTATTCACAATCCATGGCTCAATGAGTGTGTAGCCATCAATTTGAGCAAAGTGAATATGAATATTTATCTGTTGCAGTTAGCAGTCAATAAACAGACAGCTGAAACTGTCTTCTTTGTAAACTATCAAGACCTCCAGTAAAACTATATTCTCCAACAATCCTACCTATTACTTGCCCTAGGTATTACACACATCTTTTTTGTACATCTTGGATACATGTAAAAATCTGTTATTAACAATTAACGGTTTGTAAAACACATACACCAATGCAGATAATCAGAAAGTCTATGTACTACTATAACCTAAATTTATTTGAAACTGTATTATAAAGATTTTGCTGTCTCCTTGAGTTTATACTACTAGCAAGCTCCATTGTGATTTTATGTAGTGGTGTCGTTAGCACTGGGATTAATTGCTTTATAGCCCTGAATCTTTTATGAATAGCCCCAAATCTTTTGATGGCAAACTAATTACATTCATATGAATCATATTACACAATGCTGGGCTATAAACTGTTTAACTGTTCTCTACCCAGAGTGCAGGATGTTGGCCACCAAAGAGTAATTTTAATTGGTAGCATAAATCCCAGGGAGTAAAAAATCTAACAAACAGATAATTTAATTCACTGTTGCCAATCCACTGAACTAACTTGCATTGTCAAAACATAATGATGTTATTGTAGCTATGCTGCCTTGTTTAGAAATCTGGTCGATAACTTTGCTGACCTTGTGTCAGGAGACCTGAATATCTGTTTATCTCAGTTTGGTGTTTATTTTTGTGCAGCAACCTACAGTTATTATTCACACATTTTTCTAAAACAAAAAACTAAGTAACAGATATGTTGTGGTGTTTTCATTTGCAGAGGCTAAAGTATCATAAAACATTATATTTTTCAACAAACTATCCGTCATTGCATTATTTATGTTTGTGATTACTACCAAAGTCACAGAGTTTGGCAGAGCCCAAAATGTGTTCAAATCCAAGTGACACCCCTGGTTTTATGTATTAAAAATATTAAAATATTAATCTAATAAAAAAGTCCCCAAGATACCGCTTAACCTCCCTTAACTTTACTAAAGGAGAAGTTGTTGGAGCTAAAAGATTTATATGTTGAAGTGGAAAAAAGTGTGAAGAATTGAAGCTAATATCTTGACTAACATGTGGGAAATTAAACTTAAAATTAAAGGGAATATGCTGTTTTTTTATTTTCTTTAGACTTTGACTTTGACAATGAGTTTTTTTTTTCTTTTTTTAACAAAAACCCTTGCCATCAACTACTATCATTCCATTGGTCCTCTATGTATTGTACAATCATCAAAACGTTTGATTATTTTACAATTCATACAGCTTTTAGAATTTGTTTGGAATTCTTTCTGTGAAAATGGGTATTACATTTTATAGAGATTGGTCTTAAAAAGGTCTTACATTTGTTCAGCTGACAGCAGCAAGAACCATGTATTGCCATGGCCTATGAGTGTGTAAAAAATATGTAAAACCTCCTTATTTCTTCAGCAGCCTCGTTGCAAACTCAAAACTAAAATATAGCTGCAAGCAGCAATGCAGGGGGCCAAGTACACATCTACACAGTACCATTCATTCTAACACATTATAATGTACTTCAAAACTGCTTTTTATGACACCTTATGCAATTTAACCATTGCTAAAATTTGATTGGCTCAAGGAAACCATCTCGTTTCAGCAATCATATTGATGGAGGATCTAGCCAAGGGCATGTGTACAAAATTCCAGATCAATCATACCTGCGGTTTCAGAGAAGAAGATATTTGAAAATTGTCCAAAATGTGTCACTTACACCAATCTGGCCACCAGCCCATGTGACATATGGCTTCCATATTACACATGGCATCGCTCTACACAGCTGTGTATCCTGTATGAAGTGTATTGTTTCAATAAGCTTTTGAAAATAATGGCAGAAAAATTATAATAATACTAATAAAATCTATTTGTTGCAGGCAACTATTGAGGCTGCCAGGTGATTCCAGTCAAGAAACGTATGGTTTCAGGCTCCTAATAATATAAATAAGATGAAGGCACATTTTGACAAAATCGGTTTTCATGGTCAAGTTCCCCTCTTGTGGTCAAATATGTTAAAGTACAAGCCAGTATTAATCTAAAAAAATCAACTACCCTGATTTGATTTCAATGTATCATTTTAAATTAAATTAGTTATAATATAAATAGCTCTGGTATCATAATACATGAGTAAACACTTTAATCTACAAGTCTCGTTTGTGTACATCAATACCAAACGTGTATAACTTAGAACTGCTGCAGATTTTCAATTCGCAGTTACCATCACTAAACCTCATTTAGTTGCTTACTTTGTTTCATTTGGTTGTCACATTGATTACCGATGTGCACGTTACATATAATTACAGCTTGTAAAAGCAATGTTTTTCATTAAGGGGCAACTATCTCCAAATATTAATATTAAGCGCCTCAATTAGCAGGTCAGTTTTTCGGGTGTAGCTCGCACACCGTACACCTCTTATGTTCACCCTTTCAAATCCACTGCATAGAGCCAGCGTCTCTGCACAGTTAAGTATATAACATGTCACCATAAGTTACGATTTCACTGAGAGAGAAGAGGACAAATTCCTGCCCCCCGTGTTGAATCGGTAACATTATATTAACAGGAAGTCACGCACTCGTTGTGATCTCCGTTTAAAATGACTTTAATTTGAAAGCAATAACCCACCACTACAGATTCAGCAAAGTCATTGCTGTAGTACCGCTGTTCATGTTCATGTATTTACTTTAATACCTTGCATTACAGTGTGTTGAGAATCACATTTAAGAATATTTTTTACTTTCACTTTCGGTTTCTCGCTCGCTTTCCTTCACGGTTTCTCTACAGCTGGAACAACCCTCACTACATCTCAGTTTACACTATTTGTATTTGCATGTAGAAGTGTCTGTGTGTTTAAAATAATAGTTTCCACTCTAATACTGTTGCAAGTGACTGATAGTGCTTTGTTGTTATGATGTACATGACCAAGATGCCGCCATTTTTCATGTTTTTTTTATTCAATAATAATAATAATAATAATAATAATAATAATAATAATAATAATAATAATATTGTGTGCGACAAGTGTGCGTTCCTGTTTGAATACGAAAGGACACTCAGTGGCGCGTCGAATCAATGACTGCCTAGTTCTGCGCTTATTATGGAGGCAAATAACATTATATTGAATAAAGAAAAGACTGCTGCATCTACAAAAGACAGCCCAGCTAACACACAACATTGCTCACTGCTGTTTTATTTATTTATGTATTTATTTTATTTTATCTAGAATACGAAATCACTCATCACCACCTGATTAAATTAAGCTTTAGATAATCATAACTAATGGGCCATAGTGATGTGGTTAGGTCACTGCACTCCGGTGTGGGAGATCCGCTTTCGAATCCCATACACGTAACTCCCGATACAATATATTCTAATATTTCTTAATTAGTAGAAACACACCTTAACTGCAATGCAATGCAATGCAATTAAATGTAACACCCTTGTGATTTGTTTAAATTACTGTAATGAATATTCCTTTAAATATTTTGAAGATAGGGGATCCAAGACTGTATTCTTTAGTATCCTTTTGTGTTTTTTTACATTAAAAGTTGTACCTATACTTCCTAAATATAACTCATATTTCTAGGCTGTTGGAAAATGTACTGTGTTTGATCTTGCTTACAGCCTATTTGAATTACAGTTATTTAAAGATTATGAAGGTGGAGAAGGAAAAATAATTATTGGATAAGAAGGTGGCTGTGAGTGTGAACTGGGATATTTAGTTATCATGTCTACACTTGAATATCAAGGTTTCACTCATCAAACTGGATCTGATTATTTATTTCTATTCACAGGCTGATCCCTTTGGTGCAATATATGGAGGGGAAAGGAAAATATTCCCCTCACAATGTTTTAACAACACTTTATTCCCACAACAACACTTACTGTCAAAAAATGGAATTCAACTAAATGAAGGAAATAAAGGGGGTAGGGGGGGTGCTGAATAAATGTTATAACTGAAATAACCCAAACTAGTGCATTATCTATACAAAATTCCGAACAGCATTGTACACTGCAGTTTTGCTCAAACGTTCTGCGCCGACTACAGTGTAGAGAAACTGGCTCAGTAGCGCAGCCACACCGAGGGTCTGTGGCTCTGTGTCAATGCATGACAGTGGCAGGCAGCATTACTGATTTTCAATCCTAATTAATCATCTACATAAATAATTCCTTGGCGACGGAACCTGTAACACTTAAATACATTTGTATGATTTAAGGAATCTTTTATCTCTATTAATTCATTCTCGCTGAAAAGCTTGCCTTATTAAGATCGCTCCCATACTACTGGATCCGCTAGGAATGGCGCCGTCATCATTGGGGGCATGTCCGCTTGTCATTTCATTGGGCAGATTAAATATATTCAGACTCTTAGCTGGCTAACTTCCAGTTAACCTGCCAGGGAGCAGGTTTAAGATGCTGGCCGTGTTGCCCTGGTAACATAGCTGAATGAACTTTAAGCTCGCTTCGGAGAACGGAAAATCCTGAGTTTATGCCAAGTTATCCTGTAACTTAGTCGGTTAACCTACTTATTCACATACGAAGAATGACCCCTGGGGATGTTCACTGGCAGTTATACAGGTCTACAGTACTTCCCACTAAATGACATCAATAACATTCAACATGAACTACCCCACCCCCATGCATATAATAGATAGACACAGACTGCAGACCTACACATACACAGTCCCAGATCATTACACTATATAAGGAAAGCAATGATTATATATATTTACCTTTCAGTGTCAGAGCCTTCTCTTTATCTAGATGTAATCACCTTGCAGCTGTGAACAGGATAGAAATGGATGGGAACCAATTAAGGGAATTAGCTGATTAATTCAACTAGGTAGATCTTTAACTTATGCATGTAAAAGTAATAAATCAAACCACAACATAATACATTGTAGAACAAATTAAAACAATTAATACATCTACAATAAGAAAATGTGCAACATAACCAAATAGAAATAAATCTAATAATGTAAAGTGTGAAACTATTGCATGAAAACCTGGATGTGGTTTTTATGGGAAGGATCAGACAAGAAAAAGTGATAGCTCAAAGCTACAATGGTGCCAATATAATGTGGGGTGAACTGGGGCGTTCAGAAGAAAAGTGCAGGACAGATACAGAAATGCGCATTACATCCATGCTTTGTGCACCAACTTAATCTAATTATATAGCAAGCTGTTTAAAACTCCAGGATGAGGGTTTCTTCTCAGATTCGTCTGGTTTCCTTGCTTCCTTCTCATGTGCTCCCAAACTTATTCAAGTTCTGAATGCCATAGTGGGAAGGAGGCTCTCCTGAGGGGCAGCAACCCGGTATCAATACCCAGACATCTACTACAAATGTAGTACAGCACAGATAATAACTTTTTACTGGCAAACGAGTGGAATACCTAAGAGTTATAAACCCTTCAAACTTAATTTTTTTTAGGTCTTTCCCACTCCCCTTTCTTCTTCCCAGCATACACTTGTTTCTTGCAGCAGCATTATGGGAAATAGAGTTCTACAACATAAACTTACATAGAAGTGTAGTTAAGGGGATTCAATTAGTCAAGTTTAATTTTACTGTTTACATTTTTTACAGAACAGTGAGTGTCACTATGAAAAAGGTGATAATGTGGAGACAATTAACCAATCAAGACGTACTGAAAAAAGACATAGAAGGACTTGAAAGGCAACTTGGGGTTTGTATAATCTACTGAATTATTATAATACATGAGTTGATGCACATACAGCTGTAGTATAACTATTCACACCTTACATTTTAAATCGTTTCATATGATATCCATTCAGTGTTTGTTGAACTCTTATTCAGCCTAGAAAATACAACATTTCCATGGATTTCCATGGATGTGAACTGATTTAAAGCCAGCGTTTGTGAAACCTTTGGACTGAAGGTTACACACCTGTCCTTTTTTGCTGTTAGGAAACAAACTGCTTTGGATATTTATAGAAAACCAAGTAATTTAGTGAATAAACATTAATAATAACGAAATGTATTGTAAATTTGAGATTATTTTGGATACAAAAACAAACATCTCAGAATGGTGAAATTGAGGTTCCCAGCTTCTGTTTTCTCAGTCGAGGAGATTGTTAGTTTGCAGTCTCGCAGTGCATTACACAATCCCAATTGCTTAAAAACAGTATCAGGTGTATCCTGCATTCCTGGAGAATGTAAGAATCTCAACAATTGATCCCACCCTAACCAAAACCTTAATCCTATCATGATATGCTCCTGTCTGTTGGACTTGCTCAAGACTGCAGGCAAACCATTACTCAGTCATTCATCAGGAATTTTATCTTCTTTAGAATGTTGGTCTTTTTGCTAGATGTGTTCATTTTACTCATCTTACAAAATAAAACAAACCCTAGCAAGTGAACCTATGTTTTGTGTTTTGTTTGGTTTTATTTTTTAACTCAGGCTACTTTTAAAATTATAAGGATTTTTACCACACTTCCCCTGGCACCTCTTCGCAGCTAGTAAACAACATTCCATTACTATATGTCATTTATTTTAAATCATTCATGGGCTTTTTTTTCTTTTTCAGAAAAAACTGACAGAAAATACCAGAAAACATGTACAATCCTTTTTTCTTCTCCCTGTGTTTCATGCATCCCTTCTCATGCAAAAGGTATTTATTTTATAATAGCTCAAAAGTTTTACATCTGTGTATTTAGGATTCTAGGTTCGTATATGATATGTATATTTTCTATCAGTGAAGAGAAATTATGAAAACAGTGTCTCAATTGGTAAAGCTCTGTATACAATTATTTTTGCCCATTAACTGTTTCAAATTCTTAATCCTGAAAAGCATAACCCAAATGCTTTAGTGTGGTAACTGTAGTTTTTCATAGTTAATATGTGTGTTTAAAGGGGGATGCAAATGAAGTTGTGCGAACATACAGGCCAAAGCTGAAGCTCACTGGAGTGAACACATTGCTAGAGCAACTTGACCAGTTTGCATTCAAAAAGATGAAGCCTTCTTTGGATCAAGTAAGTGTAAATCTATACACAACTATTTTGAACTTTTGAAAATGTTTTGCTACTTAGCAGTTCCTCATGAGTAAAAGGAGGCAGACATTTGTTAATTGTAACCAATGCAGCTCATTGTGATGTCACTGGGCAATGTTTTGTCAGATCTGGGGGTATTAAAATTCTGATACACGATACTACAAATAAACATGAACAGAAAGACTAAGATGGCATAGGACAAATCTGCATGTGTATGCCCAATTTATGTCTTGGTTTGTTTACATTGCCTGACTTTGTTGATTTAGGAAGAAAAATGACTTTTTCATTATAGAAAAAAAAGACCAATAGTAGGATATGAATCCATAAATCAAACTTTCTGAATCTGAAAATCACCCTCATGGAGCACTCTTCAAAAACAGGGGTGTTGAAAAAAACTAAAATATGTTTAATTCGCTGTGATGGGGATGCTCTTTATAGCAAATGTGCCATACTGTAGGTACAGTGCTGGTAGTATGCTGTATTTATCAAGCTCTTTTTATTTGTCTGCACTGTAATATTCAATGTGGTGATGCCACAATGATGTCGTTGTGGTCTGTGTTTCACTGTAATGTCTTGATACCCAGGAGAGAACCCTTAACCTGAAACGTGAAAGCTTATAGAAGAAAATTTTCACATGCATTTTTTATTTTTGTGTTCCAGGTTAGGTCCATATTAGATGATCTGATGGAAAGTGACAATCTTAGAAACAAGTGTAACACATGCCAAGCAAATTCTGAAGATCATGCAAAAGACAGAGTGAGCCTGCTTTTTCTAACCTATTTTCAAATTACTTCAGATATTTTCAATTTCAATCCAATATTTTGTTCAACATGTGGTACATGAAGGCAGGTTGACTGTACATGTGAATGTGGTTTATTAAATAAATGATGTAATAAATCTTAAGCATTTGATATGTAAGAAAATGGAATCTCCTGTAGCAGTGACTGGAACTAAGACAATTCAGGTTCAATGTGATTTATTACAGAGTCCAAAATATAGATCACAGCATACAAGTACACTGGGTACCACAAGGCAAAACTGATACAAAGACTTTATGGACAAGTCAGCTTTTATGAGTTGAACCCCTGTCCAACTCCACCTTCCAGAGTGACCACCCCACCCACCAGAGTATCCAATGGCAGCTGCCTATTAGCATATCAAGTGACAATGGAGCCCTCACCCCGCTCTCCCACATTCGAGGGTAATGGCTCACCCGTTCCCCTCACCCATACCTTTCTCAGCAGTGATTAACTCATCCCTCCCAACAGAGACAGACTGTCTCCTTATTCGTCCTTATCAATAGCTTTTGATATGCTATTGATACAGGACTGATAAGCAAACTGTATCCTTATCAACCTTCTGTTCCTATTGATACCAGGGACCCCACCTTTGCTCAGCCATCTGCGTTTACCTTCTGTGAATTAGGACAATACCCAAGAACATTTTGTGAGTCGACTTTAAACTGTAGAATTTTATCATGGTGGAATTTGCCCAGCTTCAGCAATTGCATTTTTCCTTACAGATAGGTCATGTGTATGTCAATAGTTATGGTTAGAAAAGGTTCTTTACTATAATCAGTAATTAAAACTATTAAAACTATAGTTTATATATTTTTTTAATTTGTAGATGCCTACATTTAGAGCTTCATCACTTTAGAAAACAGGGAAAATAAATATAGCAATTGTCTTTATTTTATTTTCTTAGCATGAAACAAGGCTGGGACAATTTTCAGAAAATACAGGATCTAATTTTGGTGGAAATACAGAAACAACTGACTGCAACTAGGAGGAACCTAATTGATGGAAAGGTATGGTAATTTACTGTGAAATATATTCAAAATTAAATCATCCAAATTGAGTGATGTTCAAAGAAACTCTACATTAAATGTTCAAAAACAAAATTGTGACCGATGATGCCCTAGTGCACGGTGGCACGGTGGTTACATCACATCACAAGAGCTACAGTACAGTATCCATGCACAAAATAGAGTTACAAGCCACTAAGGGGAAAATTACAGTCTAGCTTTGGATTCAAATTGGATTCGGAAGGAAACATTGAAGACAAATGAAAGGTTTTCGGTTTCATTTGCATGCCAAGCTTTTCATACA
This sequence comes from Amia ocellicauda, assembly GCF_036373705.1. NCBI lineage: Eukaryota > Metazoa > Chordata > Actinopteri > Amiiformes > Amiidae > Amia > Amia ocellicauda. The sequence continues at coordinate 30,033,329 of NC_089865.1, forward strand.
AGGGCAAGTGTGAATAGTTTACAGTATCATTTGCGAGCAAAACACCAGTTTTCTGTAGCAAGAGGAGAAGGAGGATCCTCTGTCCATGGTACGCTACTGTAAAATCACTGATTAGTATTTATTACAGTGTTACTGTATAGTACAACCACTTAAAAAGACCATTATACTTACACACTATATATATAGTAACATACTGGGGGATTCCAGGCCAGGCCACTGCGCCACAAAGGTCTAGGACCCTTACCGAGGCTTCAGAATCCCTACAATATAATACTCATATATTATATGACCAGACCCCGCCTACATACAAGCCCTTTTTGTGACAGGACCCCCAACCTGCTATATATATGTATATATATATATATATATATATATATATATGAGAGAGAAAATGTATATAATTAAAACCAGCTAATTACTAAACTACCATCTCTGTCTCTGCATAATTAATTAAATTAGTTTTTTTTTACACTTTCAGGCAATAAACAATTATAGTACATTATAGTTTTAGGGATAATAATTTTGAACACTTAAGCACAATTATTAAACCAGTTAAGTTATTAACACTTTAGTTACATCACAAACAAATCACAAGACTGTGTTGCTTTCCAGGACAAGGATTTGACAGCTTTGCAATTAATTATCAAAACCAAATTGTTCCCAGTCTTTAGTTTGAGGATTTATGCATGATGTATCAAATCTGCTGGCCTGATGCTCTTTATGCCTACAACTATAAACTGTTGCTTGCCTGAGAGTGCATATAAATACACCCTGTGGTGATTGAGAGAGACATATAAACCTCTCAGGATTGTTATGCTCTTGGCACACGGTTGGTCACCACTGATCTACTGAGGAGGTTCATTTGAAGGTACATTTAAATTCTCGCTGCAGCCTTCCAGGAGACAAATGGTTGACTTTCAAGCCTGCTGCTTATACAAATCCTACATGGATCCAACTGAGGTACAACACGTGTTTTTAAGGTATTAGTTTCCCTCAATTAATGTATAATCTCCTTCAGGTTCACAGTCTGCTGAGTGAGTGGGGAAAGAAGGCATCAGTGAATTGGGATGCTCAAAAAAAAGACTCAGATCAACTTTCCATTTTTAACCCTTACTACAATGGCAGACATCCCAGGAGAAAGGTTTATATTTTTTTCCTTATAACAATTTGTTTACATATTTTAATTGTTAAAAAAAAAAAAATCTGAACTTGATAAATTACATTTTTTTAAAACATGAATGATAATTTCCTCAGTTCACCATTTTATCTATAAATATGTAAACTGTAAGTTGCCCTGGATAAAAGTGTCTTCTAAGAAAGAAAGAAAAACGATAATATGTATATATACCATAATAAAATATACCATTAATATGTTTAACATATGTGTTACATTTTTTCCAGTAAATATTCACAATATTAGCCTTTAATTTATATTGCAGCTTTAACTTGCATTGTTATTTTTTAAATGTATTCAAAATTTTAAAAACTATATAGCAGATCTAAAATTCCTCGGACGAGACATGCCCACATGAGAGAGCCAATTAAAGTGTAATAAATAATTCTATAATAAGCAAGTTAGGGTTTAAAAGCAGATATATAAATGCTTTATATTACCATGATCTTTAACATTCCAAATCAAGCATATTATTTATGTCAATGCCTCCCCAACATATTACAAAATGCAATACTTTGTACTGCCTGATATCATGTCTTGTGGAAAGCATAATTTAAAACTATGATTGTTGATCGTTGTCAGTTCTAGCAAACATTACAATAAGAGTTAATCATACAGTTATACCTCTGTGTATAGGGAATTATTATTATTATTATTATTATTATTATTATTAATAATAATTCATAGCAGAAACCCTTATCCAGGGCAACTTGCAGGGGGGGAATTTAGGAGTCACAATAAAACAGTGCTAACAAGTTTGAGGGATGTCAAATTTTAGTGAGAGCTGCTGAAATGATACAAAACTATCTTCAATTTACAGATCATAGATTGATTTAATACCATGGGAACGCCAAATAAGTAAAACATAATCTTGCATGGAAGGGGGGAACAGGTGCTTTGAATAGTGAGGGGACATAACAGAGAGAGACTGTAGAACACAGTGCCATCTACATTGTGTCCAGATCCTGATGGTTGACCTCACCAACACGTAAGTGGTGTAGCACGAGGCTAATAGAGGGATGGGAGAATATACCAGAGCAGGCAAGCATATGACTCCATACATAGCCTCGCTGCGGTAGATTGCTAGGGATACATTTGCAATCAATGCAAAATATTGTGGACATTAGATGCCAATTAGTTTAACTGAAAATTGTGCAAACCCCAGCCTCCTAATAATTTGGACCTTAATTTTTATTCCATATAAAAGTTGAAATGGTTTGATCAAGTTTATTAAAAATACATTTGGAAATATAAAACGAGATTTAGGAAGCATTTTCTTTTTAACAGAATTAATGCATGTAGCAAAAAACAAGTTTTCTTGTTTTCTTTAACAAAGATTAACACAAATTCCTAGATAATTAAATGATCATATGTGATCTTAAATGGTAATGTTAAAAATAGTAGCTCCCCTGCTTTTAGGATGTAACATGGAATGAATGACCTGCCCCACCCTCCCTTTACATATTCTGATACATGTAGATCTGAACTCCTTTAGAAAAGCAATATTTAAGCTGTCTGAGGCAGGACAACACCTTATTATGAGTGCTTAACACCCTTCATTTTCCAGCTGGCAAATTGAAAGTTTCCCCTGATCCCCCATTCCATGCCTGCAATCTGAGAGATTGAGGACAATATATTCATATTAGCAGTTAACTGAAATGAAATGTGAGAGCAGCATGGAGGCCTTCCCCATCTCACATCCAGATAGTCCTCACAACACAGTAAGAAGACCAACAGAAAAGAGAAGAAAGACAAAGAGAAGTGTAGTAAAGGGCTCACCCATGGAAAAAGTTAGGGGGATATATACCTAGATCCTAAGTGAATCGCCAGTAGCCTACAGAATTTAGAAGTGTCATATTTATGTACATTGTTCACAGACATTTTCTATTTGTATATTGCAGTCATCTTTTTTGTTTTTGTTTGTTCATTGCAAAGCTGTATTTACCTTCTTGAGAATTATTTCTCTCAGCATTATATCATATGCCTCAGCATACATTTCTGATTATTTTCCTAGTCCTGCCACCTACTTCATGTTTCAGGAATGGCTGTTCTACTGTACAAGATAAATATAAAAATATATTTTTTTGTTTTTTTGTTAGTTTCTGGGCCACGTAGATGTAAATGTAGATGGCGGCATGTTTTATTTTATTGTTTAATTTCTCTACAGCATTAGGGCTGTGATATTTATAAACAACAACAATGTAAGTATAATCTGAATATGTACTGGCTGGTATGTGTTTAGTTAATTCAACATTACCTGAGGAAAGATTTTTGGGATAATATTTTTTAAATAGATTATGGATTAATATATACAGTGTATATATATATATATATATATATATATAATATGTTTTTTGTATAACATTTTCTTTCTTTTCAAACTAAAGCTAAAGCTATACAACATTGTTTATGGCAACATTAAAGAGTTGGACTTTACTGACTTCATTCAGGAGACCAGAAAAGTCATGGAAAACTACAAGGTAATTCTGAAATTCCTTTAACAAGACCTGAAAGTAATTTTTTACAATTTGATACTTTTACCGGTGTCATTTGATTATTTATTTAGTATTTTATATAGTATATTTATCTGTTTTTTTATTTATTTAATTTTACTTTACACGTTTAATTCTTCACATTTTGTTATTTGCGTGTATTGTTTCTTTGGAATATTTTTATACATTTAGAATGTTGTTTTAAAATGTTTTGACAACATCCCCCAAAGCATACAAATGTCATGTCACTTTATTATAATGTTTGCTGCAATATTTTTTGGTTAACTGCAGTGAATCTAACATGTGATTGAAATCCATGTTGCCCCATCTCTTGCAGAATTAATTTATTATATGTATTTATTTATTTTGCTTTGTGAAAAATATACTTTTGTCATGTAACCGAAATCCTTGAAAGATCTTCAATATAAATTTAGAATGCTACCTTGTTTCTATTTTGACTGAGTAAATATTTATCCCAATATCTCTCCATTATTCCTTATTTCTAATACATGCACAGCAATTTAAATCAATTGTGTGGTTTTCAGTATGTATTTGTTTACTTGTTTATGTATTCTTTTAAGGAACAAATCATTCAAATACTGGAAGAGAAACTAAAAGACTTTGTTGATGCAGCTTTAATAGAGCAGATCAAAAAGGCAGGAGAGCATGAAGTGGATGATGCCATCGAATGGTAACAATGTGCAAAAATAGTTATAACCACAGTTTGGATTTTCAAGATATCTTGAAATATTCGGATCTTGTGAGTTACTATGAATGTGAAAGATCTTGAAAAATATCTTGAAATCAATTTGAGATATTTTAAAAATATCAGGATTTTTTTTAAATTAAGTAATGAATGCAATATAATAAAATGCATGTAATCATCTTTTCCTATGTTTTAACACTAATTCCCCACTTTATTTTTCACTTTGGTAATGACTGATCACATACTAAAACACCTTGTTGCAAAAGAAAATATACAATTAATACAGTCCTACATCCTAGATTATGAGCTAATAATTGCAGACAAGATGTGAAGTCATGAACCCCATTCACACTGAAGCATTTTGTTGCTGGCCCCTAGTCTAACTGCGGGCAATTTGCCGGCGATGTGTCTGTGTGAGTGTAGCTGCAATACACTCACCTAAAGGATTATTAGGAACACCTGTTCAATTTCTCATTAATGCAATTATCTAACCAACCAATCACATGGCAGTTGCTTCAATGCATTTAGGGGTGTGGTCCTGGTCAAGACAATCTCCTGAACTCCAAACTGAATGTCTGAATGGGAAAGAAAGGTGATTTAAGCAATTTTGAGCGTGGCATGGTTGTTGGTGCCAGATGGGCCGGTCTGAGTATTTCACAATCTGCTCAGTTACTGGGATTTTCACACACAACCATCAGAGGTCAGAGGAGAATGGGCCGACTGATTCAAGCTGATAGAAGAGCAACTTTGACTGAAATAACCACTCGTTACAACCGAGGTATGCAGCAAAGCATTTGTGAAGCCACAACACGTACAACCTTGAGGCGGATGGGCTACAACAGCAGAAGACCCCACCGGGTACCACTCATCTCCACTACAAATAGGAAAAAGAGGCTACAATTTGCACAAGCTCACCAAAATTGGACAGTTGAAGACTGGAAAAATGTTGCCTGGTCTGATGAGTCTCGATTTCTGTTGAGACATTCAGATGGTAGAGTCAGAATTTGGTGTGAACAGAATGAGAACATGGATCCATCATGCCTTGTTACCACTGTGCAGGCTGGTGGTGGTGGTGTAATGGTGTGGGGGATGTTTTCTTGGCACACTTTAGGCCCCTTAGTGCCAATTGGGCATCGTTTAAATGCCACGGCCTATCTGAGCATTGTTTCTGACCATGTCCATCCCTTTATGACCACCATGTACCCATCCTCTGATGGCTACTTCCAGCAGGATAATGCACCATGTCACAAAGGTCGAATCATTTCAAATTGGTTTCTTGAACATGACAATGAGTTCACTGTACTAAACTGACCCCCACAGTCACCAGATCTCAACCCAATAGAGCATCTTTGGGATGTGGTGGAACGGGAGCTTCGTGCCCTGGATGTGCATCCCACAAATCTCCATCAACTGCAAGATGCTATCCTATCAATATGGGCCAACATTTCTAAAGAATGCTTTCAGCACCTTGATGAATTAATGCCACGTAGAATTAAGGCAGTTCTGAAGGCGAAAGGGGGTCAAACACAGTATTAGTATGGTGTTCCTAATAATCCTTTAGGTGAGTGTATGATTGCTGGCAAATTCAGCGTCAAGTCCTTGCGTGTTGACGCAGTGCGTCAGCTAACTGACGCAACCAATCAGAATAGAGGCACGTTTTTGCGACCACGACATGACAAAGGTTCAGCCACCTTTGAACAAGAACTTGTGACCATAAAGAGAAACGGACCGGGTTGTTAGAAATGGCGGAGATTAAAAATAATATAGTTGCAGCAATTCTGAGTGTTATTGATGAACCAACAGGTTGGTGTATGTAATGCTAACTATTGTCACACATGTCAGAAGTTATGTACCAATAAATGATACAAAATATGTTATCTAAATACAGGCAAATGTGTTACTCCCTCACACTGGGTTCGTTTGCTTTGAAACAACATGTCAGTCAGTGTGCTCGCCATGCATAAGAGAGCGAATTAAAGTTTCGTTTTCATGATTCACTTCCATGTTTTCTCAGGACTCTGATTATATTGCATTAATAAAGTGAGCTAGGTTCCTTTTGTATTAATAAAACACTGGATATTTACATTTTACATGATTAATGCATATAAGAAATGGCAGCATAACGCGTACAATAACAAACACATATGACTACATTGTATTGTTTACTGTATATTTCCTATACACGTGTGTAAATTGTAAATTGCATTATGCTTTGAACTATACTGTAGTTTGCACTTTGTATTGCTCTTATTTGTAAGTCGCCCTGAATAAGCATAACAATGATGGCAATAAAGTTACTACATGTAGTCTAACACATGACTACTTCTGATACAGTCAAATAATACACGGGTTCGGTCACGTTGTGCAGAATGTGCAGAGATCTGAACAGCAAAGCAATTCATTTTCATAATTGTATGACAACAGTTTGAATAGTGACGCATCCAGCTGTCTATTAAACACACTGTATGTAGTTATACAGACACAACAATAGGCTGCTATATTTGTGAATATTATAATCAACGTTGCGCTGCCGAATGGTGTTTGTTTTGCCTATATAAAAATATACAGTAGCACAGTAGGGTGACGTCTCCTAAATATCCATCTCAGAGTATTTTACTACTACTGCCATATCTTTAAACGGGGAAATGATCGCATCCAGAGTGCCGGTCAAGGTCTGCTCTCCCGATCCACAGCCTTCTGTAGCGTCTCATTCCCAGCACCACAGCGCTCTTGCCCGCAGTCTCTGTTTTCTGTGCGAATGGGTCCTTGCCAGCAATTTTCCGGTATTCAAAGCCAGTGTGAATGGGGGGCAATGGGAAAAAAGGAGGCAAATGTTGCCGGCAATTTACTGGCAATTTGGCGGCATTTCAGTGTGAATGGGGCTATAGTTAATAGCTCAGGGAAAGAGGGCATAGGGGAAATCAATATAAGCAACATGAGTACTAGCAATGCCACCAGCAGAGGTCATTACAATATCTTAAAAACTGTAGCAGCATAAACATTTATTTCAATGGCACAACAATTTATGAGGGACAATTTCATGGAGCTGACATTCCAGTTGACTTAAGACAGTAGTTTTGTTAACTTATGACTGGCACTCTTGATTTTGGCTTCTCTTAATTCCAAAATGAGTTGATTGTGTCATCCTGTTTGTCTTTAACAGGTTCCATTCAAAATTGCCAAAGTGTATAAAAAGGTGGAAGAAGATTTTGAATATATTCTTCAGGAAAAGCTTCACAGACAAAGGTACTTTTCTTCATGCATGATGTGTTCCTTTTTCCGAAAGGGAGTTTGCAAACAATAAATAGTTTATAAATTCACTTTCTGGAGAATTTGTATTGGCCACAACATATTTTATTGCACAAATGAAGCAACTAAAAAGATATAGAAATATATATTTCATCTTCACAATGAGTTTGATTGTAGTTGATCCCACTGATGGTTAGAAAAAATAAAGTCAAAGGCAGTTATCTATATATGAGTTGCATATTTATTTTATTTTGTATTAATACATTTAAGGAGGAAGAGCTTTATTGGAAAAGTGAATCCAAAGTCAAAGGAAAGCCCAAGGCTTATGCGTATAACTATGTCAGCATTGAAACCTCTCTATGAAAACTACGCTGAGAGGAAAAGTGAAATTCAGCAGCTCAAGAAGAACTTGAAAGAAATGATCGACTGGGTAAGAAAAATCTAATCCATCAATCAAAGCAAACTTGCTCTATTCTGTTCATTGTAAGTCTTGGAAGTTTTTTTTTTCCCTTTCAATTCAGAAACATAATTGTAAAGATTGCAAAGATTTTTATTTTTCACTCTCAACAAACACAACTTGCCACAAATCACATATACTATAAACCCATTATGGTAATGTAGTCTGAAGGATAACTATGCTTAATTCTTACTATAGTTACAATATGCTATAGCATCAGTAAGTACATAGTCTTGAATCCTGGCTATGGTATTGATTGCAGATTTCTTCTTAATGTTTACACTTTGATACTGTAGATAACAACACTCTTTTGCCTAGTATTTTATGTATAAAGTTGAAATACATTATTGTTATACAATTTGTAGCATAATAAGGCTAACAATTGTGTACAGTATCTTATGCTGATGTTCATAATACATATGTCGTAAGGGACTTTGATCTTAAGTGTTAATTTCTGTGTTGAATGAGATATTGATTGAACTCGAATGGAGTATGGAATAGACTTTAATTCTGTTGCCTCCTCCTGAACTTTGACATCATGGAGATATCAAAGCCATTTGTCAAGTAGCAAGAATCGAATGGGACAAACTAGGACAACCAAGCAAAGTCAGAATTGTTAAAGCAGTGCTGGACAAGTCTGCCCCTATTGTTTTTTTTATGTTTTTGGTATAAATATGTATCATTGTAAAGGATAAGGCTGATGTAGTATGATTCCCTCTTGACAAGACATTATGACATTATAAATGAAAATGATAAATGGTTAACCAGAACCAGATTTACAAAATTTCAAACAAATCTGAGATATTTTCAAAACAAGTATCTCAGTTAAATAACTAAACACATTAATTAATAAACTATTTAAATATTGTATTGCCTTTAGTTTTTTTCAAATAGCATAACATGTATAGTTCAAAGACATACGTGTGTTTACCTCATAAGGTCCTGAATACAGTCCTTTCCATAGATATGAAATACAGTTGTAAAGATGTCAGTTGCATGTTTTTGCTCATATTTCAGAATGGCTTACAGCAGTGCAAGAAACACTAATTTTTATGCTGATATCAGCTCTGGTCTTTATTTTTAAAATGCCTACTTCTTCAATGGGTATTATTAATATGGGATTGTTTTATTGCAGGTGGATAAAGCAGAAAAAGGCATTAAGAACATAAAACATCCCTGATGCTTGTGGGGTATAAAGCATTGCTTCCCGGAAGAGGTTTTTCAAAGCATTAAAACATTACACACCTTGTGCCAATTTAGGGACATTTTAACTGAAACATTATGGGAAATGTAGTTCATTGTGGTATATAATAATTAAACAGTTTACATTTATATTACTTTATGCAGAATATCACATTAGGATTTGGGGGATATTGGATTATACCTACATTATATTTTTAATTTGTATTGTTTTATATAACTGACTTAATTCTGGAAAGAAATGTTAATTTTTCTCAAGTTATAGTTAGTAAAACTGTTTAAATGCTTTATTGTTGGATTTGTCTGACTGTAACATTATACATTAACAACATTCAGACCTTTGTTTCTTATAATGATTTAGGATTAATGAACTTTCGATTCTTTCTAGATATTTTTTTTTTTTACCAATACAGCAGAACATTAAGTAAGAGATTGTTTCAAGGTTCAAGTGAATATAAGGTTACACAATTAACTGGGGTAATGCTTTATGATGTGCCATGAGTACTTCCAGAATCTTTATGAATAAGACACTGATTGTTTTTAACAATCCCCTGCAACGGAGGGGGACATTCCGCCCTCTTTTCCATCTGTGGGGGACGTCCTGCCACTCCCACCGCCGCCCTCTGAGGCGGAACTCCAGCTGCTTCTGCCTCAGCAGCCTGAGGAGGCTGACTTTCCGGAGCTCGAGAGGGAAGTCAGCCTGCTGCTGCTGCTGCCACCGCTCGGGGATGAGGAACCGGTGTCGTGGCTGCTACTGTGCCCTGAGGGGGGCACTGCCACTGCCAGGGAGATTACCTCACCCGGAGGTAGAATCTGGAGGGGAGAGAGAACCCGGGCGGGGAGAGGCACCAATGCCTCGCCCAGGGTAACAGAAAAGGGAGGACAGTGCCAGAGTGTATGACCCTGGGGGAGGAGGTGGCTTCCCGTTCTTCCCTCCCACCCTCCCCTCGGCGTTGGGTTCCAGCTGGGGAGGGGGTGGCCGATGTCAGCCTTCCATACTTTGTACGGGGAGGGGAGGTGTGTGGCAGGGAGGGGATTAATTGTCCCTCCCTGCCTACTCATGGACTGCAGGTGGCTGGGGTGATTGATCAATTAAGGTAAATCAACCCCAGCCACCTGCTGTATAAGGAGGCCTCAGCCTCCCATTAGGGGTTGGAGGGGTTGGAGAGTTGGGTGTGGGAGGAAACTTGCCCAGTGTTGCACGTGTTTTGTTGGAGTATGTACGTTCCCTTTTTACACAGTGAAGACCAGGTCCAGCCTATGTATTATTCTTTGAGTTTTGTGTATGTTTTTGTTTGGCCATTGTGCCAGTTTATTTTGTTTATTTAATAAAGCCTGTTTTGTTTACCTGTGGTCTGTCTCCATTACTGGCTACCCCGCCACAAAGCATTAAGGTTTTTTCCTGTTAGTCATGATCACAAGTTGTTTTGATGTGATTCAACTAGGAGAATGCTTTGTTTGCACATATAGATGGACAGAAACATCATTAACAGAACTGACATTCTGCTTTGCTGTATGTAAGTGGAAGCTTATTCTATTTTTGCAAAGTTAGGTTATCTTAAAAAAGTCCAGTTCTGAGTATTGCCGTGCAAGCCATTCCAGATTTGCATTTAACGTTTGAATCTTTTCAGCCAAATTGTGTGACTCCATGAAGTCTGCAATTTCCAGCTCCAAATCTCCATCTGAGATGCTTAGACTCACTATGAAGTCAAGCCCTTCCACACATTTGGAAGGGGGAGGAGGGGGAGAGCTGGCAGAGTGAGTTAGAGAGTGAGAGAGAGGCTTATACAATTCAGCTCATAACTCTGCTTTAATAGATGCTACTGCTATATATGTGATATCTATGGATTCAGAACAGCTTCAGCTATGCAGGTATTATGTACTTATAATACAGTATATATTATTATATATTATAAGTGGAAAAAATAAAAAGTTTTTTTTCCAGCAATGGAAAACAGAAGCTGATCTAGTTTGGGCATCCACTCAGATTTACCTCTGCCAGCCCCCCTGGTGTGCAACTGGACAAAACAAAGACTCACAGTGCACTGGATCACAGGCAAAACAGATCACACCACACACCTTTGCCAATTGCCCCTCTGGACACAGAAAACCCTCAATATAGCCCTGCTGCTTTGAGCAGGAACTGTGAGCACTGTATGGTTAGTAGAATATATATCAAGACCCCCTGGCATGACAGGTGCCCCTCCGACAACTTCCTGGAGCACTTCCTAGAGAGGCCAAGCTTTGATCAACTGGCATGTCTGAGGGACATGAATAACTCACAAAGAGGCTGACAATCATGTACTTCAATGGAGAGGTCTGTGATAGAGGGAAACTTACAATGGACAGACATAGGAGCTCATATGGTAGTTTCATAGGTTTTGCCTATTGCTGCATTATTGCCTAGATTCTTGCATTAATCTTTTTTTTTCATTTATAATGAAACACTTATGTGAAGCAATTTATTTTACAAAAAACAATGAATGCACATTATTATCATTCACATTATTAGACACTCTTTCTGATGATGAAAATTCAGAAAATTTAAAATGGAAAAAACTAAATTTGGAAGAAAAAAAAAGACGGATTTCATAGGGCCCTAGTTAGTAACTTGCCCAACTCTCTCATGCTGTCCGCCCTGAGGATAGTAAAGTTGTCAAGGCTAACCTCAGCATCTGGCACAGCCTCGTTGAGCCAGGTTTCAGCCAGGGCAATGATGCAGGCCTCCTTGAAGGCCCTCTCCACTAGGCATTTGGCATGATGTATGTCCCTATTCCGGAGGGACCATACATTAGACAGGATGATGGAGGGAAGAGGGTGTCTGAAGGGGCGCTTCCTCAATCTGGTGCACACCCCTCCTCGCCTACTTCTTTTCCTAGGTCGGATGTCTGCCAGGAGGACAGTGGATGGTTTGATGTTGCAGAGGATGGAAGACCGGAGTAGTAGTAAAAGTGGTAAAACTTCCTGCATAGGTGAGTCCATGATACTAGACAAATACTTGAGAGATATTAAACTTTGACAGTAAACACAGACCAGACATTGACATGGAGGCAGGCAAGAGTATAGACAGAGCTTGCAGAGCATGCGCCATAGAGTCTAATCTCATAGTGATAGTGAACAGGTAATATTTTCAATGTGCATAATTTAAACATACACTTGAAAAAGTGTCAGAGGGTTACACCCTCATCTGGTACTACGTGCGGTGTTTTAGGTCAAATTGTTTGTGATTTGTCCTGTTGGGGACTAGTTCCTCTTCCATATCTGCATAGGATGATGCTGTATGGAACAGGAGTGCTAGGACACTGTGTATATGATTGTGGGAGAGTCCATGCTAATTTAAGTCCCTATCATGCTTTTCTTTTGATGTATAATTGGTTAATTGGGTACAATCACGTAGGGTGAACGCGTGGGGATAGGTGTGTTACCGTCAGGGGGGTTGGACCTGCACGGTAGTCCCACGTAGTTGGGGTATATTTCATGATTTGGCGTGGTTTGCATCAGTCAGTGCCCTGGACTAGTTGGAGCAGATCTGATATATACCTGAGGCACCCTGCCTTTACCCTCTCAATAAATATCTTTTACGAGTGTTAAAGAGAAACTGTGTCCACCTCAAATCACTACAGTATTTTATGAGGAGTCTCAGTTTTTGACTATGCTTCATCTACCAATTAAATCAAGCATACAGATAATATGTACACAAAATATATATACACTTGACATAAAACATTGTAAATAAACTATTTGAAGCAAAACACTTACCATTATGATTATTTTATGATTTTGAAGGTCTGTATCAAGGCCATGATGAGACTCAGAAGACAAACATCTCAGAATCGGCGGTGGACAACAGAAATGTGTTGTGATTGTCGAATTCAAGTTCTCTCATTAAAGACAGGTATGTTATCCCTTGTTATCCCATTTCTCTTTGTGTATGTGTTTTTAAATTCATGCCTTGTAAAATGTTTAATTGAAAATGATTGTGTGACAACAGCCAATCAGCTTCCAGATCTAGCAGGCATTATCTAATGATAAAACGGTGAAATGCCCAACTGTATTTAAACAGAATTAAACATAAATAAATCAGGGCATATACCGTCTTAGCAACAAGAGCAACAACTGTTCAGCTACTTTCTGACACTGGTCTGGAAACACTGGTCAGTGACAGGACACCGGAATGAAAGCTGACTTTGGCAGGATCGAAAACACTGCCTCAAAATCAGCCAGTCAATGTGCTAGCACTGTTTCAGCTCCAACCAATCCACTTCCTGCCAGCTGGAAAAAGTCTTAAGTCTTGATTAAAACACTTAAAGTGTTGCAAATGTTTCATATATGTGACATTTTAGTGTGGCAAAAAAGTGTTTGAAACTTAACATTTAACTTTAACATGTATATCAATTAGTATGCACAGTAAATACCCATTAATGAATGTATTTAATATAGTTCATGTTCAAGTAAATCATGTTAAATATTAAACTACATGTGAGAGAATGTGAGTCTTTCCTGCAAGTCTTCTATTTTCAACCAATCATGAAAAAAAATCTGTTCTTTTTTTAAATGCTGTTGTTTCTATTAAGGTTTTCAGTAAAACCGGGATTGATCAACATAGGGAAGAAAAAGCTGTGAGAAGCCCAGAACTGTCCACAGTATCCAGATGAGGTCTAACTAGCGCATTGTACAGTCTTAACATTACTCCCCTTGTTTTAAATTCTACACTTTTGACAATATACCCTAGCATTCTGTTTGCCTTTTTTATTGCTTCCCCACATTGTTTGGATGGAGAAAGTGAGGAGTCCACATAGACTCCTAGGTCTTTCTCATGCAATACTTCATCTAGTTCTATTCCTCCCATAGTGCAATTATAGTGGACATTTTTGTTACCTGCATGTAATACCTTGCACTTGTCCACATTGAATTTAAGTTGCCAGGTGTCAGCCCACAACTGAATATTATCTAAGTCCCTCTGAATAGCCTGTGCTGCCAAGATTGTATCTGCTGAGCCACCTATTTTAGAATCATCTGCAAATTTTACAAGTTTGCTAAATTTTCCAGAGTCCAGATCATTAATATAGATTAGAAAAAGCAAAGGCACTAGTACTGATCCCTGTAGAACTCCACTAACAACCTCACTCCAGTTAGAAGCAACTCCTCTAATCGACACCCTCTGCTTCCTATACATCAACCAGTTCATAATCCATCTACTAAATACTAAATATTAAATACTGTCACATGATCTAATATGAATCAGCAGACTATTCCAAAGGCGAGGGCTGCAACAGAAAAGACACAATCCCCTTTGGTTTTCAAATGGGAATCGGCCTGTAATTATCTAAAACAGAAGGGTCCAGTCTAGACTTTTTAAGAAACGTTGCACCACGGCGTGCTTAACATAAGATGGGGATTTACCATTTATTAAAGTATCATTCTCTATTGACAAAAGACTTGAACCTACAACATCAACAACCTGTCTCACAAAGGGGGAGGGGGAATAACATCTAAAGAACAATAAGCAGGGTTCAGATGTTGGACAATAGACACCAGATAAGAGAGAGTGACGGGCTCAAACTAACCTAGATAGGTGGTACTAGAAGAATCAAAAAGAGCTTGATCATGACTGAGATCAGGATCAACAATGGAGATGCTATATCTAATAGTATCAATTTTCTTCTTAACAAAATGTATAAAATGTTCACATGTTGTCATTGATTCATCATGAAATGTGCCGAAAACAGGATTTAGAACTGTATTTATTGTTTGAAATAAAACTTTAGGACTATGAGAATTTTGTGAAATTAAATTTGAAAAATATTGAACTTTAGCTGCCTTGACATAATGTTGATAAGAAATCATACATTCTTTATGCATATTGTAGAACCGTGTGGGAAATAAGTGGAGAAGTCGCGGAGATAAAGCAAATAGAACTTTAATCAAGCCGCTCGGAAGCCCCACGTCAGGAATAATTCCTTCAGTGAGACTTAATGTTTACAAACATGAGTTCAACTTTATAGGAAAAATGATGTAACATCTTATGGCCATTCATCCAATCAGAAGATACAGGTCCGGGTCTGTTTTACGATCTGTCCTCCCGTGAAGAGGTGATGGATCCAAAGCAGATGTCTTTGATGTGCACTAGGAAGATGCGATCCCACGGTCGTAATTTACCTAGTGTCAATCGCTCATTAACAGAAACAATTTCTGCCTATCTTGAGAAACGATTAAGTCATAAACAAATTCTCAGCAGACATCTGTAGGCTATTTCAGCACTGTGTAATCTTTCATTACTGACAGGAGTTTCTAACAAATCGACCTTGTTGACCCTTTACTTGTCCTGCTAAATCTAATCTGCTCAGTCTGTATACAAACTACTTCTAATGCTAGTATTAATATAAAACATTATATAATTATCACAAAACACTTTCTTCAACATCCTATACAGAGTCTTCACATATCATAAGATATCTGAAGCCTATCTTTTTTCCACCTCCTCTCTGCTTTTCTCCATTTCTGACTAAGTATCCGGCATATTGTCTATAACTAACCCACAAACCGGAATACCCCATGACAAAACCAAATCCAAAGTGTGGCCCTGATTATGAGTGGAGCCGACCACAGATTGAGTAAGGTTAAAACAGTCCAACAGATGTAAAAAGTCTCTAACCAGAGGCTTACTGGGACAACAAACATGATTGTTAAAATCACCTAAAATTAAAAGACTTTCACAATCTGGTATGACAAAAGTTAAGAATTGAGAGAATTCAAAAATAAAATCCTTATGATAATTGGGAGGTCCACTATCATTGAGTGGACTTACTGGTTAGACTGAAAGAATAAGAAATGTATTATTTCACAGCTATTGCATGATATCTACATGGCTTACAAATTGTAAATAATGGGATGGGTGTTTTGGTTGTTCTAATGGTGGGTTAATTTATGTAATTGTACCTTTTATTATGCATATATGTTTATAAGCTAATTATGGTTAAACTAGACATTCAAAAAGTAAGTGACTAGTAAGAGCTGGCAGTTAGGACAGATAAGAACCGTTGCATTAAAATAAACAATCATACATTGCAATTAGCATGTCTTTTTTTAGTCTAAGCATAACACTACCAAACAATTTCTAATTTGGGTAGTTAGTAAAACAAATAATAAAAAACACTATGATTTTATTTTAGAAATTGTGTTTTATTTTTATCAGAACACAGAAATATTTTTTGTGTTTCACATTTCCAATATTCTTTTATTATAGTATATGTCCACCAAACTAAAATGATTTCTTATTTGCTGTGTATTTAGCAAAAAGCCCTGAAGATGTTCTAAAAAGAATAAGAAGGTACCCCATGTCTTCAAATGTGAAGGCAGCATGCAGAAGATGTTCGAAAGAGTGAGATTGGACAGAAACACTCTATGATTAAGAACACCATTGGCTGACATAATGCTAGCTGCACCAGTTTTCTGGTTTTCATTTAACCTAGGCTGTTAATTCAGCTTTGGACCCTGATGCATTTAAAGGAAATGTTTTCATTTGATATTATTCAAAATAATATTTATAAGATTTTCCCAAAGGACGGATTTACAAATTAATTTGATTTTAAAATTCAAATAATAATAATAATAATAATAATAATAATAATAATAATAATAATAATAATAATAATAATAATAATAAAAACGTTGCATTTAGTTTATTTCACTTATGTAGTCATAACTTTGCATTCAAGTTTTTAAATAATGTGAACATTTTCTTTTGCAGTTTTATACTTTTACTATTTTATTGCTGAAGTATAATATGTAATGAATTGTACTGGTTAACAACATGTTAGTTGCACTGCATGGTGGTGGTGGGTTTCCTGGTAAACATACTGCTGTAAACATTTTTTTTTTTTTTTTTAAATCCTTGGTGAACATACTATTTATTGTAAAAGTAGGCTATGTTTTAGACCTGGGCTGATGCCGGGAGCCGGGTCTGGGCCGATTCCGGGCTGTAATACAGTTTGACACTGGGTTGATTCTGGCAACAGGCATCAGGCCAACTCACTGACGGAATCGGGCTAGTACTGGGCCGGGATCAGTGTGCTGTCGGGTTTGTTTATCAATCAATCACACCTGTCTGCTGCTGTTTGATCACCTCCACTCTAAGTACGTATACCCCTTTCTTCCCTGCATTCATTGCGATTACTTGTTGTGACATTTCTGAGCATTATAATTTTTTTCTGATTTTCCATGTTACTGACCTGTGCCTCTCGTTTACAGACCTTTGGATTGCCTACCCTGTACTATTTGGCATTTGTTACACACTAGGATCATGTTAAATTAAGTAGTTACAAATAATGACAAATGTTGAAGTTTCACTTTTACAATCTTGTGATTACATATACCATTCATAGGACTTACACTGTAAAATATTTTTTTCCCGAAAATTTAAAAATGCTGCTCTTCTGCAGGTTCAGCTCCACGCAGGCCCCCCCCGCGAGTGTCTCCACCACAAGCTAGATGGAGATCTTCCTTGCACAGTTCCAGGGCCTCCCCAGTGGGGGCGCAATCGGCTTCCCCCTCTCCACCAGTCATTCTCCTGAGAGGAGACCACGCTCCCCCAGAAGGAGATCCCAAAGCTCCCTCGAACCTGCACAGATGGTGGGTTTCTTGGGAATGACTCTCAGAACATGCTTACCTAACTACCCAGAGACAATCAAGTCATTGGAGAAATGCCTCACATTATTCAAACGGGCATTGACGCTCTGATTGGTCCACTTTCAAAAACTGTTGGCTGATGGAGGTCGCCTCGAATATTCTTCCCCTGGGACGCATGCACATGTGTTCATTACAACGCTGGGTAAATGCTCACAAGCTACACCCAGCGAGAGACAAACACCACCCATTGACAGTGACCTTAACATGCTGGCAGGCAATGTCCTGGTGGAGAAATCAAGACAATCTGCACTTCAGCTCCCCACTCGCCAGCCCACAGAGAAGGGAATTCATCACCTCAGATGCGTCAAATACAGGCTAGGGCGCTCTGGTATAGTCTTCCCATTCAGTAATGGCTGTCTTTCGATTAGAAAGGGAACGATAGGTTATTATTATAACCCTGGTTCCCTAAAAAGAAAGACAGACATTACTCTTCAGGGGTCACTCGACCAGACAACCTTCCTGGTGAAGAAATGGCAGGCAGCTGCAGTTAGGAGGAGACTTTTCACAGACACCGGGGGCGGGTCTTCCTCCTGCCAGCAGGGCCCCTGTTGGGCAGCTTTGGTACATGTTTTCACTGATTGGCAGGTCAGAAGGCTTTTCCCATTCAGTAATGGGTGTCTTTCGATTTGAAATGGAATAAGATTTCTATATTCTTATCACTTTTATCATCCTGGAAAATGTATAGCAAAACAACACAACTTAAAAAACCTTAATAAATAAACATCCCATCCTAGTTTGCACTGTTCTTTTTGTGGCTCCGGAGCTGGAGATGTACTGAAGCCGCTCCAGAGCATGAGCAGGGGGTCTCCATCAGCTCCGGAGCCAGCCTGGAGCTGGAAGTGGAGCTGAACCTCTGGAGCCATTCTGGAGCTGGACCCAGCAAACCCAGGGCATTGCCAATCCTGTTAAATGTGCAATTAAATTTTAAAAAAAAGCATCAATCAGTTAATTAACAAATACAAAAAATCTTATTCTGATAATTAAAATCATCCAGCACACAACAAATGTATAAATAAATAAATAACATAACATAAATAACACTAACAATTGTCCAATTTCAGCCAACTCCAGGGAAGGGTTTTCGGCAACCACAACTGAAAACCAAATGCATTGTTCTGTTATCCCTCACTGACCCAAAAGCTTGACCCCTTTATATATAATGGTGAGGCCCCTCCCACTAGCTCATTCAATTTTGTGAATGGTTGCAATTGTATTTATTTGTTTATTTATTTACAAATAACAGTATATTCAGTAGTATTTTATTGCATCTTCACAATAAATGTTTGTACATTTAAACCTCTGATATAAATTATGTTGATCACATAAGTGCACTCCTTGAAACATTAACTTTAATTACCTTTAACAAATGGTAATAATTGGATTCATACTCTAAATGATTTGTACACTTTCATGAAGTACAAAATGCTCCATTTCACTCAGTGTGCACTCTGTATGCAATGGATTATATTTTCTGAAAAGAGCAGCTAAGATCACTGTTGAATCAAACTTCTTTGTGGATATTTTCCTTTTAATAAAACCGGCTGAGAGAGTGTTGAGTGTTGATCAGAAAGTTTATTCTTACAAGCAGCTTGGGGAAAGATCCGACACAGATGCTCTCCGTGAGGTTTCTCTCCAAAGATACTGTTTCAAACAGGCACATTTATACAGACCAGCAGGAGAGACAGATAACAGGCCCACATGTCTGTCCTGTGATGAGTGCAAGTTCGGTTTCTGCTTGACAACTCATTAGGAAAACCCATATATGGTTAAACCCGGGGGAAATGTAAGTCTTACATAATGTTTAATATAAGGGGGTTTGTACGATGTATCAAGCCCAAATTACTGGTGAAACAGGTTCTTATCAGACTCTGTTCTTCTAGGTATCAGGGTTGAACTGTAGCACAGTACTTTAGCACAGTAAGACAGTGAGACAGTGACCTTGTTTACAGAGACACACAGGGAAAGAAATGCAGTTCAACAATCACATTTATGTATATTTTATATCTTTACACAATCACAAAAGTAAGCATTATTTACAAACCTCTAACATATTTCAATATCAAGTTCAGTTATTAGTATTTGTATTTTAATGTTCAGTCAGTGAATTTTCTTTTGTCACATGAAGTAGGGGTTCAATATAGGCAAGATATGTCTGACGGAGGGTGATTTCAACTCTTTCACACCATCTAATTGTAATTCCTTTGTTAAATTGTTTATATAAGACTTAAACAGTTTTATATTTCATTTGTTTGTTTGTTTGTTGTTTTTTGCATTTTTTTTTATTGTTTTATGTGCTTTATAAATTCAAGGTTGTTGATTGCCATCCCAAAGGATTACTTATTTAAAAATACTCTCACCACATGTCTGCAAAATTATTCTTGTTCTATCTACATGGTACATCAATCAATCAGCTACTGTCTTAAATTTACATATTCTGCACACTATTGCTAGTGACAAGAAAAAATATGGTCAATATCCTGAATCCCACCAGATGGAGTAAAATTAAATCACCTAAACTTCAAAGAAAATTATCACCACTCTAACTCATCGAGTTACTCAAAATATGCTGTGGAAAGATGTTTTGTAATGAATCCTTGAAATTCAAATTCTGCGCTTGTGAACGATGCACCTGGATAAGGTGTTTTGAATCCAACAAATCAGCAGTCTAGCAGTTGTGACCACTAAACAACTTGAATATTTTGCAGAAAGTTATTTCAATAAATTTCATTAGCACTCATAGATTTGAATGTATAGGATCAAATAGCATGTCCTGCTCCTAACAAAAAGGAAATGTAATGCTTTATGAATGGATTAGGTTATTTTATTTAAAAAGCTGTAGAATTCAGCTATTGAATTAGTAGCAAACAAGGTACATATCTTAGTGCCAGTATAAACTGAGGGAAAAAAACAAGGAAAAAGAAAAGCAATGACATGCTGAAACAGCTCACTAGTTAGCAAGGTGAACTATCATTAATAACGATCACACAGAAACCCTTAAAATATACATAACATTACCAACAGTGGTAAAACAAAAGTAGCTAGCAATGTTATAATACACACAGTTTAACTGCTGGCTGTTACCTTTGAACAAATGTCTGGATGGCAAATCCAGAGGTACCTTTCAGATTTGTTTATTATATCTGTCATATTTTAAAAACTGACACACTTCAACTTTTTTTCTACCTGCACAGGACAATATAATTAGTGCTACTTTAAATTAAATTACCCCCATGGAAATTTACAAGAATCTGCATGTCAAACTATTAATCTAGGGGGTAGAATGATAGCAAAGGATCAGGATCAAGTTATGGCAGAGCATCCATTGACAGCTTCAGAGTTTAATGTCCAAATCTAAAATAATAGTTTTGGTCAAGCAGTCCATACAAACTGCACATACATCATACCTGGTATACAATCAATATACATTTTAGTCTTAACATATTTTAGTCTCATCTTATTTTAGTCAGATGAATTATAGTTTTTCCCAATTGTTTTCACACTAAAACTGGAACTTGAGACACACTGACCAAAACCTAATTTGACTAAAACTACTTTACCAGAACCACACATCAAATCTGCGATCCTACTGGCACATTATTTGCTTTCTACTCAGATTGCAATTCTATAACACACATTTGGCAAAATCCAACACACAGTTCTCTACATTTGTCACAACCTTCACAATGAAGGAACACTGTTCAATTAACAATAGGATCACATTCACTCTTCACATGTGCAAACACTATTTCTATAAGTGTTCACTTTGTAATCAGACCTTGTATGTATAAAAAGGCCACAGGTGAGTACTCCTGTGTTTGGAGAACAATGGAAGAAAAGTTGGCAGAGAGAGTCAGAGGTAGAGGTAGAGAGAGGTAGAGGAAGAGGGAGAGGATGGAACATCATTTGTCAAGGCGCCATCAGTGAGGTGCTTAGCCAGCTCAGGGGAAATGTCACCATTTGCACAGCTATGACCCACAATGGGGTCTGCACCAGCATGCCACCCTGGTGCCAGACCACACTGCCCATCTCCTTAATTTCCTGAACACCCTAATATTCTTCAGCCAGAGCAGAGAGGGTGAGGTGACCATGAGCAGCACATGTATAATCTCATTTGGGACAACATGAGTTTCCATCAGGCTGCTCAGATCTGCAACTGTTTACACTTGTCTATCTCCCACATTATTCCTCATTTTTCAATCCCATAGAGTTTTTTCAGCATGGCGGGGAAAGGTGTACGATTACAAACCCTATGAGGGAATGGTCCTTGCGTGGATTTCGCAACTCATAATGTGACTCAGTAGTGTGTATGGCCCCCACAAGCCTGTGTGCACTCCCGACAACGTCTGGGCATGCTTCTGATGAGACGGCAGATGGTGTCCTGGGGGATCTCCTCCCAGACCTGGATCAGGGCATCAGTGAGCTCCTGGACAGTCTGTGGCACTACTTGGTGGCGTCGGATGCACCAATACATAATGTCCCAAAGGTTCTCAATTGGATTCAGGTCTGGGGAACCTAACAGCAGTCAGGGTACCATTGGCTAGCACATGGAGGTCTGTGCGACCCTCCAAGGATATGCCTCCCCAGACCTCCACTGACCCACTGCCAAACCGGTCATGCTGGATGGTGTTGCAAGCAGCATAACGTTCACCACGGCGTCTCCAGACTCTTTCACGTCTGTCACATGTGCTCAGTGTGAACCTGCTCTCATCTGTGAAGAGAACAGGGTGCCAATTCTGTTGTTCTCTGGTGAATGCCAGTCGAGCTGCACGGTGCTGGGCTGTGAGCACAGGTCTCACTAGAGGATGTCGGGCCCTCATGCCACCCTCATGGAGTCTGTTTCTGACAGTTTGGTCAGAAACATGTACACCAGTAGCCCGTTGGAGGTCATTTTGTAGGGCTCTGGCAGTGCTCCTCCTGTTCCTCCTCGTACAAAGGAGCAGATACTGGTCCTGCTGCTGGGTTGATGCCCTTCTACGGTCCTGTCCAGCTCTCCTCGTGTAACGGCCCGTCTCTTGGTATCTCCTCCATGCTCTTGAGACTGTATTGGGAGACACAGCAAACCTTCTTGCGACGGCACGTATGGATATGCCATCCTGGAGGAGCTGGACTACCTGTGCAACCTGAATGGGCTGCAGGTACCGCCTCACCAATAGTCACCAATAGTGACAAGGACACTAGAAATAAGCAAAATTAGAGAAGAATCAGTCAGGAAGGATAAGGACAGAGCAATTGTCTGTGGCCACCATGTGCAAAACCAGTCCCTTTTTGGGGATAGTCTCGCTGTTGCCTCTCCAGTGCACCTGTTGTCACTTTCAATTGCACCAAAACAGGTGACATTGATTCACAATCTTAGGCTTCCTAACTGGACAGAATGATATCCCTGAAGTTTAATTGACTTGGTGTTATACTGTGATGATTACGTGTTCCCTTAATTTTTTTGAGCATTATATAATTTACTGTATCTTTGCTTACACTATGTTGTTTGAAATGTATTGAGTCGTGAAAATATATATTAAAAAATATATATTTGTTTTGCCTTTTTCCTTTCAGTACACACAAACAATATATAGCAACAAAAATAGTATTTACACTGAAATAGGTTCTGATAGTAGTGTTTTAAATATGTCACATTAATGTGATATTGATTGCCACTAAGTTCTGTTCATATGCCTGTGTGTGTGTTTCACTTGGACACAGTTTCATTTTGAGATATTCATGGATAGTCTACATATCTCATGAATATGTAGAATGATTGAGTTTTTTGAGAAATACGAGGTCCTCACGGCATTAGAAACCTTCACTTGTGGGAAAGGTAAGTCCTACTTATTGCTCTCTTTCCTTTAGTTACCTATTTAAGCTTGTTTTTAAAGTTAATCTTAAAAGGTCCATGGATAAATACAAATAAAAAGTTACACATATATACAATGATGACAAAATTCATATTACTTTTTTGTTATATAAAAAGGACACTGCCTTTCACTGTATTATTGTTGGTACTACATAGATACATTTAAATACACTCACCTAAAGGATTATTAGGAACACCTGTTCAATTTCTCATTAATGCAATTATCTAACCAACCAATCACATGGCAGTTGCTTCAATGCATTTAGGGGTGTGGTCCTGAATGTCTGAATGGGAAAGAAAGCTGATTTAAGCAAATTTTGAGCGTGGCATGGTTGTTGGTGCCAGACGGGCCGGTCTGAGTATTTCACAATCTGCTCATTTACTGGGATTTTCACGCACAACCATTTCTAGGGTTTACAAAGAATGGTGTGAAAAGGGAAAAACATCCAGTATGCGGCAGTCCTGTGGGCGAAAATGCCTTGTTGATGCTAGAGGTCAGAGGAGAATGGGCCGACTGATTCAAGCTGATAGAAGAGCAACTTTGACCGAAATAACCACTCGTTACAACCGAGGTATGCAGCAAAGCATTTGTGAAGCCACAACACGTACAACCTTGAGGCGGATGGGCTACAACAGCAGAAGACCCCACCGGGTACCACTCATCTCCACTACAAATAGGAAAAAGAGGCTACAATTTGCACAAGCTCACCAAAATTGGACAGTTGAAGACTGGAAAAATGTTGCCTGGTCTGATGAGTCTCGATTTCTGTTGAGACATTCAGATGGTAGAGTCAGAATTTGGCGTAAACAGAATGAGAACATGGATCCATCATGCCTTGTTACCACTGTGCAGGCTGGTGGTGGTAGTGTAATGGTGTGGGGGATGTTTTCTTGGCACACTTTAGGCCCCTTAGTGCCAATTGGGCATCGTTTAAATGCCACGGCCTACCTGAGCATTGTTTCTGACCATGTCCATCCCTTTATGACCACCATGTACCCATCCTCTGATGGCTACTTCCAGCAGGATAATGCACCATGTCACAAAGGTCGAATCATTTCAAATTGGTTTCTTGAACATGACAATGAGTTCACTGTACTAAACCTGCCCCCACAGTCACCAGATCTCAACCCAATAGAGCATCTTTGGGATGTGGTGGAACGGGAGCTTCGTGCCCTGGATGTGCATCCCACAAATCTCCATCAACTGCAAGATGCTATCCTATCAATATGGGCCAACATTTCTAAAGAATGCTTTCAGCACCTTGTTGAATCAATGCCACGTAGAATTAAGGCAGTTCTGAAGGCGAAAGGGGGTCAAACACAGTATTAGTATGGTGTTCCTAATAATCCTTTAGGTGAGTGTATATTGATGGGTTGTAAGAATAAGGTTAAGAGAAGTATTATAGATATAAATAAAATCTAATATGTTGAAATGTGGCTGAAAATAAAATTTCAATAGCCTTACTACATAATGATTGCATTTGTAATGAAGTGGTCATAGGCTCCTTAAAACCCTATACATTCTGAATTCAGTGTAAGTACACAGGACTCTCAGTTAACAAGCCTCCAATATGAACATTAATACATAGTAATGTTTTTAAGGATGGTAAGGATAGACAAGGATAGATAAGATGTGAAATGGTGTTTTATTGGCTTATCACCTGAAAAGTCAGGTCACAACACATTTTCCTTCTCATTTCTCTAGACGTATGGGTCTATTCTTATTTGATTTACTTGCTGGGTGGAGGGGCTACACATCCTCAAACTGCTACATGCATTTTGACAGTTAATAGGGGGAAAATGTGGGGCTTCATGTTACAGGCTTTTGGGGGGGATGTGTTGTGGTTTAGTACCACATGTATTCAGACATTCTGACAGCTTTTACTAATTAAATGCTGCCAAAGATGGCATTAGGTGTAAGTAAGAGCTTCACCATAGCTGTGCTCAATAGAATAAATAAATACAATTTAATATTTGTACACCATCATGAGGCAATCTATAAGTTTGGCGATGTAGATTTTACATTTAGATTCAAGCTAAACATTTATTTAAAAGCTAAATGCTTATTTCATGAGTCAGAGATTAAGTTAAATATTTATTTACTCAAATGCAAGGATCATATTTAGGATTTAATTACATATTTAGTCAAAAGACAAATATTTATTTTTCAAAAGAGGGGGACTGACAGTTATTTTGTGTTTCTTCCATTTGCGAATAATCGCACCAACTGTTGTCACCTTCTCACCAAGCTGCTTGGCGATGGTCTTGTAGCCCATTCCAGCCTTGTGTAGGTCTACAATCTTGTCCCTGACATCCTTGGACAGCTCCTTGGTCTTGGCCATGGTGGAGAGTTTGGAATCTGATTGATTGATTGCTTCTGTGGACAGGTGTCTTTTATACAGGTAACAAGCTAAGATTAGGAGCACTCCCTTTAAGAGACACCTGGGAGCCAGAAATCTTGCTGATTGATAGGGGGTCAAATACTTATTTCCCTCATTAACATGCAAATCAATTTATAACTTTTTTGAAATGCGTTTTTCTGGATTTTTTTGTTGTTATTCTATCTCTCACTGTTAAAATATATCTACCATTAAAATTATAGACTGATCATTTATTTGTCAGTGGGCAAATACTTTTTTCCCTCACTGTATATATATATATAGGCATAGTGGTTTGCCACATTATTTCCTATTTATAGATTTTTTTTAACCTGTGTTAAGTAGCCTACAGCCGCCACATCCAATTGTCCTGATTAGTATATGGCTGAATTATTTGAGTTATAGTCTTAAATTAACTTATCATTAAAAAAACACATAATAAAGAACAAGAAATGTGTGTGTGTATATATACTTAAATATGTAAGATATATAGGGCCCTAAGATTTCCGTGTTGCGGAAAACACGTATGGAATCGCGAAATGTGGTAATAAAAATGGGATCAAGTGTAAAACGTGAAATATTGCAGAATTTTCCATTATTTGGCTGAAACTGATACAAAAAAAATCGAATAAATCCCCCTGAGGACCATTTAGGCAGATCTTCCCAAAATTGGGGCATCAATTACAAAGTATTAATTATCTGAGAAATGATTTGAGATAAAGAAGATGTGTTTTTTTAGCTGCGTAGCTGAGATTCTGCTGAAAAGAACCATGTGTGGTTTGTTTACATCATGTACTCCCTGGTTTTAGAAATTCAATGTGCAATGCAGCACATGGGGCTGGAATTGCTCAATGGAGAGGATGTCACTGTGTGTGTCATGTAGTGCCATGGAGATCTGCTTTTACTAGCCAATCAAAAAAACTGCTTCAGCTGTATGCATGTATTATATTTTATGTACTTATAATACAGTATATATTATTATATTATATTATATATTATAAGTGGAAAATGTACAATAAAGTAAAAAAAAAACTGCCAGCCCCCCTGGGGTGCAACTGGACAAAACAAAGATTCACAGTGCACTGGATCACAGGCAGAACAATCACACACCTTTGCCAATTGCCCCTCTGGACACAGCAAACCCTCAATATAGCCCTGCTGCTTTGAGCAGGAACTGTGAGCACTGTATGTTCAGCAGAATATATAACAAGACCCCCTGGCATGACAGGTGCCCCTCTGCCACTTCCTGGGGCACTTCCTAGAGAGGCCCAGCTTTGCTCCGTGGCATGTCTGAGGGACATGAATAACTCACAAAGAGGCTGACAATCATGTACTTCAATGGAGAGGTCTGTGATAGATGGAAAACTTACAATGGACAGACATAGGAACTTATTTGGTAGTTCCATAGGTTTTGCCTATTGCTGCATTATTGCCTAGATTCTTGCATTAATCTTTTTTTTTCATTTATAATGAAACACTTATGTGAAGCATTTTATTTTACAAAAAACAATGAATGCAACATTTTGTATAACTCTAGGTTTTACCTATTGCTTGCTGCATTGTTGACTAGATTCTTGTAATATTTTTTTCATTGATAATGAAACACTTAGTAGAACTCTGTATTGAAGCACTTGATAATAAATAGTGCAATATTGTGTTTGTAATGAGCTGTGGGGCACGGGAATAGGGGAACCAAGTTGTGGTGTGTGGTAGAGGTGGTCAGACAGGCATGGGTCAGGTACTGGCAGGATAGGGAAATCAAGGGTAAGACAAAGACGTGGTCGTGGTCACAAGCAAGGGTCAGGTGATCAGGCAAACAGAGTAAAGAGGAAAGTCCAAAGTCATGGTCGGGAGGAAAAGCAAGGTGTCAATAATTCAAAAGGTTTTCAAAAGGCACAAAGAGACTGCTTGGAAATGTAGAATGAACTGACAAAACTTTGCGAAGGCTGGGAGTTAGTGAGGGGTTTATAAGTGGAACAGAAAACCAGGCTGGGAGGTGCAGGGCCAATGGGAGAAGAGTGCACATGGGTTTCAGGAATGTAGACTGAATGATTGAATGAAGGGAGCTGGGAGAGGTGACTGGAAAAGGCGGATGGTGACATCTAGTGGAGAACTGGGGATGTGTTTTGAACAGTGACAGTGTCGCATCATTACAAATTTGCTGTTATATCTTATTAAATTATCTTATTAAATTGCTAATTTCCATTATTAGACACTCTTTCTGATGATAATATTAGCATAAATCATAAAACACAGAAGTCAGAAAAATTAAAACAGAAAAAACAGAATTTGGGAAAAAATAAAACAGAATTTGGAAAAAAATTAAATGGATTTCATAGGGCCCTAGATATATATTTGTATAGTCTACCTGTATATGTATATGTGTTGTATGGCTCTACAATAAGTAAATGAGCTCATGGTTACAAATGCCCAAGTGGAGAATGCATGTATAATGGGGCGAATTGTCGAGACGAATTGAGCAGGACAAATTGTCATGAACCCGCCCCCCCAACCCTATTAGGGAAATGCATTCAAATTGAAAGATCAGCATTTACCTTATTATTCATAATACAGTATTATATAATATTATATTATAAAGAAAACTGCAAAATAAATCATTCTTTCGGCAGGTCCGGCAGAAACGTGTCACTCTGCTTCAATGGAGATGTCTTTGAGTTCTTCTTTGATTACTGTAAAGACCGACCTGCTGGAAGTGTATTTGGAGTAACTGTGCAGTTAAGCACCTTCGTTCTGGGCTTGCCAGTCAACATGATGGTGCTATGGATTTTAATGAGAAATAAAAGCCACTTGTCTCCATTTGAAATTTTCAGATTCAGCCTATCTATATTGGACATGTTATTTTGCATATCTATACTAGTTGCTGACATTAACTTTTTATTTTTGAAGAACATAAATTTTTTTGGGGGTCCCCTGTATCGGGCTTGTCTGTGTGTGGATCGTTACATAGCAGTGCTGCACCCCATCACCTACATGACTTTCAAAGGCCCTAGATACAGAATGGCGTGCTCAGCAGTTGCATGGATCATTACATTGTCCTTGTGCACTTTGCAGAGTTTGCATTTAATACGTTTTGATGAGATTGAAGGTATAGCAGCCTTCTACATTGTAGTTCCTGTCATGGGTTTCTGTAACATCTCCATCCTAAGGGCTCTAAGACAGTCTGGGCCGGGGAGTGAGGGGATCCACCCCATGAAAAAGAAGGCCTTCAAGACAGTTCTTGTCATTTTGCTAATCATGCTAGTGAATTATCTGCCATCCATAGCTACTTTTACATTTAAACCATAGGTAGGACACTGTATATTTGTTCAGTTTTTCAATGCATTGTCAGCATAGCAAGTCTGAGTAGCTGCATCCAGCCTATCATCTATCTGTACACTGTATGTAAATTACCATGTAGGCAGAATACCATGCGCACATCATGATGGTCAAGACTGAAAGTCAATCCAGTCAATCTAGTCCCTGCCCAAACCCCGAATCAAAAATTAATAAGAACAATATTTGGGTTTTATTACAATACAATACCATAAAAAATATGTATTACTAATCAAACAATGTCACAGAGCTATGTCTGTGTGTATTGTGAAGGAATTGGTGCCAGTCCATTTAAGAAATGGCGATGATCAGAGAAACTACAGGTATATACAAATTTGAATCACACGGCACCACTAGCACAACTCTACTTCTCAAGTTTAGATAATTTCAGATAATAAGAATCTTGTTGAACCAGAGGGGTTGTGCCATGTATTTGGTCAGAATTGGTGACTATGCAACATCTCTGTAATTCTCTCGGTTTGGGAAATAAAACAAACTATCCTTTAATTTTGTACTATCCCTTCTATTGCTTTAATTCTCTTCTTAATAAATACATGCAATGAAAGTAGTGGCATGTGCTGCAAAAAGAGACTACACAAAATATTGTGTATGGGCCATTATTATATTCCAATATATTTATGTACAGTCACCTCCACAATGATTGGCACCCTTGATTAAGATGATCAAAAAAGGCTGTATAAAATAACACAGGGAGTAAGGTATATTATAAGGTTCCAACATTTAGTATATGTTGTACTTTATTAATGATTCAAGGGAACCAACCAAAATTACACATGACTCAAGCTACTGTATAAGTTTACTTCCCTCAAAAATAAGTAGTACATTTTTTGGCAGCCTTTTTTTTCAGTGCTGTGCCAGTACTGCATTTATAAGGCAAGACAGTAAAGGTGGATATGAACACAAAATCGTATATGATTTAATCCTTAAAATAAATATTATTGAATGTTTGTATATATAGTCATTTCACTTCTGTACTACAAACAGTAGTGTCTATAGTGGCACTGAGTCATCGAAACATTCATGAATACCGCTCACTGTGTATAATCACGAAAACAGACACATCAACAATACGCATGAAACACAGTGGGCACCTATTCCCTGTATTGTACTGTATTGTAAATTTCAACAGACAGTAAATGTTCCTTGGATATATTTCACTTTTCTCAAAGCCTCTCAATAGAAAGTTAACTGCTGAATATCAAAAAAGTAATTGTACAGTACTTGTACTATCATCTTTAATTTGAGGGTAGTTACATCCAAACTGGGTGAACGGTGTAGGAATTACACCCATTTTTATTTGTGGTCCCCCAAACTGTAGGGGCTCAAAGGTAATTGGACAATTGGCTGCTCAGCTCTCTCAGCTGTTCCATGGCCAGGTGTGTGTTATTCCCTCATTTGTTCAATTACATGTAAGCAGATACAAGGTTTTTGAGCCCCTAAAATTTGACAAACCTGTAACTTATTTGTTTGTGTTCTCGTTATTTCACAGTTTGATAATTTGATATCTGTTTTACATTTCAATCTTCAATCTGATTTTAAACAATGCCATTGCCATGCCATTATTGTTTTGTATCTTGAAATACATTTTCTGTCTGTTTCTTTAAGCTGCCTATATAGTATAAATAAATGTAATTAAAATGAATTATTCATTGTTGCCTTTCTTAATGCTGTACTTAGTTTACATTATGAAATCTGTTAATCTGTAGTGCTCTTGCTGTTGTGCTAGTCTCCACTCTCCTTCCTCCAGAGCCCGCTCCTTTCCATCTCTGACCCCAAAGTGGTGGAACGACCACAGAGTCAGGACAGCAGAGTCCCTGACCACCTTCCAGCGATTACTCAACCAGTTCATACTCCATCTACTTACAATACCCTGAATAGAACATAAGAAAATAAGAAACGAGATAAGGTCATCGTGCTCATTTGGTGTCCATTAATAACTACAATACCTAGAGCTTCCAATTTTAATATCAGTCTTTGGTGCAGAACCTTCTCAAAAGCTTTCTGAAAATCTAAGTATATCATATCATATGCTTTCATGTGATCTACAGCTGCAGTTGCATGTTAAAAAAACTAATAAATTAGTAAACCCATGTTGACTATCACCAATAATATGTTCTTCATTAAGATGCTTCTCTATTTTCTGTCTAATATTCGTTTCTAAAAAGTTACAAGTAATACAGGTGAGACTGATTTCCTGATCTCCTGGTTCAGTTTTGTCCCCTTTCTTCTGGATAGGTATGACATTTGTAGTTTTCCAATTAGTTGGCGCATCCCCTGTTATAAGTGTCAATTTTAATATTTTATGCTTCGGATTAGAAAGATACAAATAGGTTGCGAATGCGACCCCAGTTATCTCAGAAAACAAGCACTGCCCAAGGGCTGCAAGGTTGTGCGGGAGTACAAGTCTCATGGCAAAAAGGAAGTTTCTTTGTGCGCTTCACCTTTTTTAAAGGCAGGAAACAGGAAGGGACGTGTTTTGAGTGACTGACCCAGGAGCCAACAGATGTTTTCGATGACGTTCCAATGGACTAAAACCCTAGCTAAAACCCCTCCCCATTGGGCATGCTTCATTTCTCAGATAAGTGGGGTTGCATTCACAAACTATCATTTTTTCAAATTAATAAAATGTGTGCTGTTTAGTTTCTTATTGTACCATGAAAAACTTGGGTCAGTAATCTGACTCCCACCAGATGGAGTCAAATTTAACTTCAAAGAAGATCTAGCTCATTCAGTTACTCAAAATATGCTGAGGAAAGATGTTTTGTAATAAATCCTTGAAATGCAAATTCTGTGCCTATGGCTTAGCGATTCTGTGTTCTGTGTTTGAACTGCTTATTCTTAAAATGTGATTTAAATACTGGATCTGACAAGCCACTGATTCAATGGATGAAAGTTTAGATAGGTAATTGACTGCTAAATATGTCTATAGTTTTCCATCCAACTCTTATCATATCCAAGGCAACAAATCGTCAGACTAGCATTTGTGACCACTAAACAACTTGACTCTTTTGCAGAGAGATATTTAAATAAATTACTCTATCACTCATAGATTTGAATGTGTAGGATCAAATAACATGTGCTGCTCCACATAAACAAAAAGGAACATGTAATTCCATATGAATGGATTAGGTTGTTTTATTTAAAAAGCAGTAGGATCCAGCTGACTCTCACAGATGGTCTATGACACTACATGCAGGGTCATGAAGGAAACTCTGTATTGTTTAATAAAATATAAAATTGGAATTTCCAATTATTTTATTCCAATTATACCATCCTAAATTGTAATCACAAATAGGTATGGGGGAGAAACAAGTAAGGATAAGGTACTTGAATTTGATACAAGCTGATATGGGAAGCCAGTGAAGAGATATGATGAAGCAAGTTGCTGAATGCTGAAACTGCAGCATCATGGAGAGAGAGATAATAGAGTTCTCACTGAGAGCACAGCAGGGTCACAGGCAGTGTTGTTTTTGCCACATGTTTTTGATTTAGTCTTAGTCTTTAGACTAAAATACATATAAGATTTAGTCATATTTTAGTCATGCCAACCACATTCAATTTTGCCAAAACAAAGTTGACTAAAATGTAATTTATTTTAGTTGATGAAAATTACCATCTGTTTTAATCATAAATGTACACTTTATTTAACATTTTATTTTTATTTTATTGATTTAAAAACTGGAGATCAAGAGTACATTTGGTGGCAGTATTGTATTGTTTCTGCATCTAGAGCAATAACCAAAATGTTTCCCAGGTGGGGGGACTGGTATTATCCTGGCACATAAAGCATAATTTCATCCCCAAATGCAAAAGTCTAAAACCCATTTCTTTCAATAAAACTCATAACCCCTCAGCTTGCATTATTTCCTATGGCCTGACTGCCCCCAATGGCACCACCTAAATTTCGTTGTTGCAATGCATTGTGAAGTCAGGCCTTGAAACAAAAACAGCTGGACATTTATACTACATTCCACAGACATTTGAGTAATGTGGTTGTCACGGTCTCCCCTGCTCCTACCTTAGTTCACCACCA
Organism: Amia ocellicauda; assembly: GCF_036373705.1. Classification (NCBI taxonomy): domain Eukaryota; kingdom Metazoa; phylum Chordata; class Actinopteri; order Amiiformes; family Amiidae; genus Amia; species Amia ocellicauda. The sequence continues at coordinate 30,066,908 of NC_089865.1, forward strand.
GAGGTCTCCCTCTCCCGAATACTAAACCTAGTGCTTCTCCTTTCCTCTATCCAGCCCAACCAGTTTCTCCACATTCTTTCCTTCCATGTGCACCTGTTTTTTCCTCCTCTCTTACCATTAGTTAATCACTCCTTCACCTAGTTCAAGCCCTCTCCCCTACATAGTATTTAAACCCCTCTGTTTCCAAGCATAATTTTGAAGTCTTGCATTCTCTCCTGGATTGATGCTAAGCCTTGTTTCTTGATAGCCTAACCGTGGTTTTTGACCCCTTGGTTTCCTGTCTCATTCACCCCTCTTGGATTTCCCCACTAGCCTGTTCGCTCGATCGACTGACCCTGGACTGTCCCTGTTTACTCTCTCTCTCTCTCTTGTTTGCCCTTGTCGGATAATCTGCATCAACACAACGCCTGCACTTGGATCCTGTCCTTGAGGACGTTACAGTGGTTGTGACAGGCCACTGTCTGTCAGGGCATGGCTGCTGCTGATGTCCGCTGATGAGGTGCTCATGTGTGCAGCTGTGTTGTCGCTCCCTCGCTAACAGGCTGCGGACTCACGGCTGCGGGCAATGAGGCGACTGTGACGTCAGCGGCAGCTGTGCCTTGTCTATTTAATCCCTCTCCCTCCCCGACGGGGGCAGCTAACCGCCGAGAAGAAGAACTGAGGCCTACAACCCTAACTGCCCGGAGCTCCCTATTTTATGTGGACGTTTTTGTTTTGCTTTGCTTGTTTTACCCCCTTGTGTTTGTCCCATGAACCCCAATAAAACCCGGACACCACCGGAATCTCCCTCATTGTGTCCGGCTTTTACAGTGGTCAAAAATACTATATTTAAAATTGAGCAATTTGGGATGAAATTGTTGTTTAACCCTGATAGCTGTGTAAATAAAATTGTCACTTTAAATGTACTAATTTAATTAAATGTATTCAACAAGTAGAATATCATGAAGATACATTTACTTTATTGAGGGAAAGTTTCTCCTACATTAGGTTCAGAAGGTAGTTACCTAAATATGGATCATAGAAAGCTTTAGAAATTAAACCTCAAAACACATATGATGGATGGTTGGAACATTCACAATTTCAAACCTTTTAATAAGAGAAATCGCTTGCTAGATAACTTATCTGATTGCTGGCTGTTACCTTTGAGAAAATGTGTCTGGATGGCGAATTCTTAGGTGCCTCTTCAGATTTGTCATGATTTTCCCACACAATATGTAGGTGCAGCACTCATCTCCCGACATAGGAGCTTTGCAGGCAGTTCATTTATTACCTTCATCATATTTAAAAAACATTTCTATCTGCACAGGACAACATAATTAGTACTAAGTTAAATGAAATGCCATATTACAGTTTTCCCAATTGTTTACACACTGAAACCTGAACTTGAGACACAATGACCAACACCTGTACCATTTACTAGAACCAAACACCAAATCTTCAATACTGCTGGCACAGTATCTGTTTTCCTCTAAGATTGCAATTTTGTGACACACATTTGGCAAAACACAACACAATTCTCTATATTTGGCACAAACTTCACAACTAAAATCTAATCTTTTACCACCAGGTGGCGTAGTTGGCTACAGTGTGCCCCATGGCATAAGTATCCCTTTTTCTCTCGCGTTTCCTAGTTTAGTTAAGTTACATTGATTGTTTACGTGGTTTGTTGTTTATCTACGAATTGTATATTCTGCACCTGTTTTGTAGTAAGAGCAGAGACTGTTTGTTAGCGAATTTAGTAAGTTACTTAGCGCACTCGACACGCAATGGCTGTAATCGGAAGCGTTACACTGTAGGCTGTGATTTAGCATTTGTTTAACATTACTACAAGCTATTGTTCAGTGTAACTGCATGTGTCTGGCACTGTCTTTGTCTGTATTAAGCAGCCATTGTGCTATTAGCAGTCCTGCATGGGAGGGAGGGCCATCCTGACCAGCCTTGTCATTTAATGCAACACAGGTGTGCTCTGTCCTAATTAGTTACAGGTGTCGTATTTAACAGCCCCCCACACCTCTGCGCCAGCAGTCAACGCCAGCAGCCTTCAGTGCCCCCCTTGCGAAGGGCCCCATCTCCAAAGGGCAGGGACTCTAGCTGCGGGGACTCCAGCAAGGAGGAGACTTAGAGGAGACGCTGCACAGCAACAACAGGCAACCATGACGATCTCGCCGATTCCCGTCCTGCTCTGTCTTCTCGGCGTGCACCTGTGCGCCATTGTTTCCCTAATCCCTCCAACCTCATCTCTCTGCCTCTCCCCTCCTCCTCCCTCCCCTCTACTCCACTCACTGGGGGCCTGTGGAGCCGCCACTCAGTTTCCAACAAGGCCGACTTAATCTCTGCCTTTGCCTCCCACCAGTCTCTGGATTTCCTCGCTCTCACCGAGACCTGGATCTCCCCAGACAACTCTACCACCCCTGCTGCCTTATCCTCTCTGTTCGTCTTGTCCCACTCCCCTCGTCCTACCAGGCGGGGAGGAGGAACAGGGCTCCTGCTCTCCCCTTCTCTCCTCTTCTCTGTCCCCCCCTCTCTCTCCTCTATCTCGACCCACATGCAGTGGAAATCACCCCTCGCTCTCACCTCTTCCTTCTAGTTCTCTACCGTCCCCCCGGTCCACCCACCTCCTTCCTGGACAAACTCGACTTTCTTCTCTCCTCCCTCCCCTCGCTGTCCTCACCTTCCATCCTCCTGGGAGACTTCAACATCCACCTCTCCAACCCTTCCCACTGTGCCGGATTTCTTCCCCTCCTTCACTCGTTTAACTTCTCTCTCTCCCCGTCTCCCCCCACTCACAGGGCTGGCCGCCAGCTGGACATCTTCTCTAGAGGCTGCTCCCCTTCAACACTCTCCGTGACCACCACTTAATCTCCTTCTCCCTTTCCCTCCCCTCCCTCCCCACTCCCTCTGTCACCTTCCACCATAATCTCCTCTCTGTATCCCCCTCCACCCTGGTCTCCACTGCCCTCACCCTCTTACCTTCCATTGACTGTTTTTCCCATCTATCTGTCAACTGTGCTACCTCCTCTTTGTTCTCCTCCCTCACCTCCTCAATTGACTGTCCTCTCGCGTCTCGTCCTGCCCGTCCCTCCCCTCCTCAGTCTTGGCTGTCTGCTGTTCTCCGCTCAACCCGAACTAGTCTGCGTGCTGCCAAACAGAAGTGGAAAAGGACCAAACTCCCAGCTGCCCTCGAAGTCTACCGCTCTCTACTATCCATATTCTCCTCCTCACTCACCTCAGCCAAGAAGTCTTCCTTCCAATCACTCTTCGAATCCACTGTTTTCCTCCTTGCTCCCTTTCCCGTAACCCTTGACTATGACCCTACATCTTGACAGCACTTAGCTTTACCATCCAGGATGTAGGACCTCACTTACTGTACTTGCCTGTGAAATTGTAAATTGGATTTTGTAAAATGTATTATATTTTTAATTGCTATGTTTTAGTTAACTTATCTGTATTTTTGCACTTTGTTTTGCACTTATGTTGTAAGTTGCCCTGGATAAGGGCATCTGCCAAGAAATAATAATAATAATAATAATTTAATAATAATAATCAAACCTTTTGTATGGATAAAAAGGCCTCAGGTGTGTACTCCTGTGTTTGGGGAATAATGGAAGTAAACTTGGCAGAGACAAGTAGAAGTAGATGAAGAGGAGAGGAAGGAACATTATATTTTAAGGCGCCATAATTGAGGTATCTGGCCAGCCCAGGGGAAATGTTACCATTTACACAGCTATGAGCCACAATGGGGTCTCCAGCACCATGCCACCCTGGGGCCAGACCCCCACTGCCCATCTCCTTCATTTCCTGAACACCCTATAGAACAATCTTTTTCTGCCAGAGCAGAGAGGACCAGGTGACCCTGAGCAGCACATGCATGTTCTCATTCATCGAGCTGCTCAGGTCAGCAACTAGTTCCATGACCATCCATGGTTTACACTTCTCTATCATCCATTTCTTAATCCCATGGAGTTTTTTTATCATGCTGGTGGAAGGTGTACACTCACAAATCCTATTAGGGTATGGTCCTTCTCCAGGCAATGGAGGAGGCCTGTGGAGAATTCCCATTGGCATGACAGATGATATCCCCCCATTATCTGGCCAAGGAGAACATCCCCTGTGATATTGATGAAAACCTGTGGCCGGACCAAAACAACAGACATAAGTATTTTTTACCTTTCATGGATTCTTTATCTATTTCATACAATTCATGTAACATACAGTAGTACAATGTAGGCTCTTCCTTTGCATATGTAAAATATAATTTACTGTATGTTTGCTTATATTATGCTGTTTGAAATGTATTGAGTCATTTGGAAATATGAAACTTTTTCTTGTATTTGTGCTCCTACTTTTGAGTATACATGAACATAATATATCTTACTTTTTACACTGATATGGGTTCTGATAGTAGTCTTTAAATATGTCACATTAGTGTGATATTGATTGTCACTAAGTTCTATTCATTTGATTGTGTGTGTGTCTCATTTGGATGCAGTTTTTAAGAGTACATGATTTCGATTGCTGTGTTTCATTTTGCAAGATTTCTGTGGGGTTTAGGGAAATTGGCTAATTGGTTTGTGTTTAGGGTTTTGAATACATGAGATTAACTTTTAGCAAACGTGTGTTAACAATTGTGAAAAAGTGTAATACAAGCACTGAACAATTTTAGTACCATGGTGCAAGTAGCAATTGTAACTGCTGTCTCATGAATATGTAGAACAAATGAGTTTCTGCAGAAATACAAGCTCCTCACTGCATTAGAAACCTTCACTTGTGGGAAAGGTAAGTCCTACTTATTGCTCTCCTTCATTTAACTAAACTTGTGTAGAAAAGTAAATCTTAAAATGTCAGTGGAAAAACACACATAAACAGCCATATATAAGAAACAATGGTGACAAAATTCCTATATTGTATTATTTTTGTCATATAAAAGGGACACTGCCTGAATATAATTTAGTTCACTGTGTTATTGTTGATACTAGATACATTTCAATATATTGATTGGTTGTAAGAATAGGGTTAAGAGAACGGTAACAGATATGTTTGATACAATCTTATATATTGAAATGTGCCTGAATATGCAGCACATGCCTGAAAATTCAGTGGTCATAGCTGTGAGAGGAACGGTCCTTAAAACCCTATACATTCTGAATTGTATAGCATATAAACAAAATTAGGGTTTTGGTAAGGACAGGCTCATTTGGTGACTTTTCAGACATTATTATCAGAGCTCAATGGTCAGAATACATTTTCCTTCTCATTTCTCTAGATATACAGCTCTATTCTTATTTGATTTACTTGGGGTGGAAGGGCTACACATCCTCAAACTGCTACATGCATTTTGACAGTAAACAGGGAAAAAATTGGGGTTACATGTTACACGCTTCAGAGGGGAATGTGGCGTAGTTTAGTATCACATGTATCCTGACATGCTGACAGAGCTTTTACAAACGTATGAACTTAAAGATGGCAATAGGCGGAAGTGAAAGGTTCACCATAGTAGTGATCAATAGTATTAATAAATAAACTACTATTTTTACACAATTGTGGGGCTATCTATATGTACTGGAGTCTGGAGATTTAGAGTTCACATTTAGATTCAAGCTAAACATTTATTTAACAGCTAAATGTGTATTTAATGAGAATATTTAAGTTAGATATTTATTTCAAACTTAAATGTTTAATTTGCAAAGTCCATAGTTAGGATATCATAAGTATTTATTAAACAATTTGAAATGTTTATAAATGTCAAAAAATCATTTACAAAATTTGCAAAAACAAAAGATTTAAGTTATATCTGTGAAAAAAGACGTGAAAATTAAATTGCATTTTTACATTTTGCACCCTATATTTGGATTTCTATGGATTACTGAGGAAAGTTAAGTTTCCTTGGGGTTTTGTTGGTGTTTTTGTTGTTTTGTTTAGTTTTCTTGGTAATGAGACTTGAATTTATGGAATGCTAATGCATTAAGTACATGTTGTATTGCAGACTATTCTATATATATTGTATGTTGTCCATATTCAACACAGAGTTATCTTTATATAGTGTGTGTGTGTGGGGGGGGGGGCGGGGGTTGTTCATGTTTTTGCTCTATGGACTCTAATGCACTCCTTCCATTTTTATTTGTTTTTCTGTTTTTTTTGTTTTCAAGTACTTCAAAGGTATTTGTGATTTTCATAGATCTCAAACTCTATTGAGTGAGACTGTGATTACCAAATACACAACATTAAAGCTAAGAATCTGCCGATGACATACACAATGACATATGCAATCTACAAGTTACCAATTGTGAGTTATTAAATAAAATATTTACATACAGATCTAAACTACAAATTTAGCAAGAATGAGTTAAGTATTCAAGATTTTGAGCACAACCATACAACTCCAGTATTTCTCATCTCAAGTAACAACATAGCATTAAATTGTAGAGAGATATTTTTAACCACCAATGCAGTAATGCAAAAAGTCCAACAGATTTATAAATACCATCAAATGTCTGCTTGGTTGACTGCTCTGTGCAGTGCTTATAAGATTACAGTACAATAGTTTAAGATTTCAGCATGACCCATTATCCAATATGTAAATCTTTATTTTCATATGTATGGCAAGCCAAATTGTAATTTATACATATCTCAAACTAACTCCATTTCAAGATATCTCAAATTGAATTTCAGATATCTTAAATTCAATTTCAGATATCTCAGATTGACTTCCTGTCTAATTTGAGATATCTCAAATTCAAATTGAGATATCTGGAACAGGACAGGAAGTCAATCTGAGATATCACAAATTGACTTCCTGTGAAAATGCTGTATGTTTTGTATTAACTTCCTGTCTATTTTAAGATATCTGAAATAGGACAGGAAGTCAATTTTACATATCTCGTTTAACGCTACATTTCAAGATATTTCAAATTGGATTTTTAAACGAGATATCTCAAATGCAATTGGAGATGTCTCAAATTGAATTTGAGGTATCTCAAATTAACTTCAATTTCAAGATATCTCAAATTGCATTTGCGATATCTCAAATTCACTTCCTGTCCTATTTGAGATATCTCAAATTCAATACGAGATATCTCAAATTGACTTCCTGTTCTATTTCAGATATCTTGAAATAGGAAAGGAAGTTCATACAAAACATACAGTATTTTCACAGGAAGTCAATATGAGATATCTCAAATTGAATCTGAGATCGCAAATTAGACAGGAATTCAATTTGAGATATCTTGAATTCAATTTAAGATATCTTGAATTGTATTTTGAGATATCTCTAAATGACAAATTTGGCTTGCCATACATATGATGTTTTTGGTTCCTATGTATTCAGGGCTATGAATACATCTGTAGGACACTGTTTCTGTCTGTCTGTCATCATCATCATCATACACTTATATTGAAATAAGTCTCTGTCTACGGTAATTATGAACAATGTATTTTCCTGTAGTGAGAAGTATTCTACGAAAGTGGTATTATTAAAGTACGTTAAGTATGTTAACCATTGTATATCCATTATCTCGGCAATCATAGCTGTGTATTAAAGACAGATTTTTCACCTGCTGCACCTTCCCTTAACCAAAGTCAGTCAATAAGGAAAAACATAACTGAGATCATTGTGTACAGCACTTTCCCTCTCATACAGCAACAACATCTAGATTGTGTCAATTACTGCCTGATGAATTGGAAAGCCACATTGCACAACATAAGCCTTGCCTGGAATTAACAACTGTATGTGCACTCTACTTTTAGAAACTTAATCTTTTTAACCTTTGCATGTCTTTAGTCCTCTGTTTCAAAATGATTTATTGAATTTCTGAGATCAGTGGTGAATGATATTAACAGGGGTGTCGCAAGGGGGTAGGCATCCAAGGCAATTGCCTGGGGCCCCGGTCCGCCCCCTCCTCGCTCTCATGGAAGAAAACTCTGACGCCTCCCCACCGCCCGTGTGGCATCACCGTCAGGAATTATTTTTCCTGGGGCCCCCACATACCCTAGAATCACCTCTGGATGTTAATAAGATGATATACTTACCCAACTCCTGTAAGTAAAAGGACAATAATGTAATTATTCTCACTTATAAGCACTGAGCTGGTATAAATAAGAATGGAGTTTGTGTAACATGTAAACTTTGGCCACACTCTAATGGAAGTGGTTCCATATAGGCTGAAGATATATATATATATATATATATACACTCACCTAAATGATTATTAGGAACACCATACTAATACTGTGTTTGACCCCCTTTCGCCTTAATTCTACGTGGCATTGATTCAACAAGGTGCTGAAAGCATTCTTTAGAAATGTTGGCCCATATTGATAGGATAGCATCTTGCAGTTGATGGAGATTTGTGGGATGCACATCCAGGGCACGAAGCTCCTGTTCCACCACATCCCAAAGATGCTCTATTGGGTTGAGATCTGGTGACTGTGGGGGCAGGTTTAGTACAGTGAACTCATTGTCATGTTCAAGACACCAATTTGAAATGATTTGACCTTTGTGACATGGTGCATTATCCTGCTGGAAGTAGCCATCAGAGGATGGGTACATGGTGGTCATAAAGGGATGGACATGGTCAGAAACAATGCTCAGGTAGGCCGTGGCATTTAAACGATGCCCAATTGGCACTAAGGGGCCTAAAGTGTGCCAAGAAAACATCCCCCACACCATTACACCACCACCACCAGCCTGCACAGTGGTAACAAGGCATGATGGATCCATGTTCTCATTCTGTTTACGCCAAATTCTGACTCTACCATCTGAATGTCTCAACAGAAATCGAGACTTATCAGACCAGGCAACATTTTTCCAGTCTTCAACTGTCCAATTTTGGTGAGCTTGTGCAAATTGTAGCCTCTTTTTCCTATTTGTAGTGGAGATGAGTGGTACCCGGTGGGATCTTCTGCTGTTGTAGCCCATCCGCCTCAAGGTTGTACGTGTTGTGGCTTCACAAATGCTTTGCTGCATACCTCGGTTGTAACGAGTGGTTATTTCAGTCAAAGTTGCTCTTCTATCAGCTTGAATCAGTCGGCCCATTCTCCTCTGACCTCTAGCATCAACAAGGCATTTTCGCCCACTGGACTGCCGCATACTGGATGTTTTTCCCTTTTCACACCATTCTTTGTAAACCCTAGAAATGGTTGTGCGTGAAAATCCCAGTAACTGAGCAGATTGTGAAATACTCAGACCGGCCCGTCTGACACCAACAACCATGCCACGCTCAAAATTGCTTAAATCACCTTTCTTTCCCATTCAGACATTCAGTTTGGAGTTCAGGAGATTGTCTTGACCAGGACCACACCCCTAAATGCATTGAAGCAACTGCCATGTGATTGGTTGGTTAGATAATTGCATTAATGAGAAATTGAACAGGTGTTCCTAATAATCCTTTAGGTGAGTGTATATATATATATATATATATATATATATATATGTATATGTGTTGTATGGCTCTACAATAAGTTATTGAACTCATGGTTACAAGTGGAGAACGCATGTACAATGGGGCGAATTGTCATTGAGACGAATTGAGGAGGACAAATTGTCATGGACCACCACCACTTTGGGAAATGCTTTTAAATTGAAAGAACAGCATTTACCTTTTCATTCATAATACATTATTGTACAGTATTGTATTATATAGAAAACTGCAAAATAATTAATTATTTTTGCAGGTCCAGCAGAAACGTGTCACTCTGCTTCAATGGAGATGCCAGGAAACTCTACTACCATACCCAACACCAGTATAGCACAGACCCTTTTCTTTGAGTTCTTCTTTGATTACTGTAAAGACAGACCTGCTGGAAGTATATTAGGAGTAACTGTGGAATTAAGCACCTTCGTTCTGGGCTTGCCAGCCAACATGATGGTGCTATGGATTTTAATGAAAAATAAAAGCCACTTGCTTCCATTTGAAATTTTCACATTAAGCCTATCTATATTGGATAAGTTATTTTGCATATCTATACTAGTTGCTGACAATAACTTTATTTTTGAAGATCACTCGATAGTAGAGACAAAGATGATGTTGTACTCTTCTCTGTCTCTCCTCTGCCATAATACGGGGCTGGCCGAGCTGCATGGGTTCTACGTCGGATGCGGAGGTGGGCATCTGTGAGGTTCTGGGCAGTTGGTGCCATTGATCAGTGGTGGGTCTTCTCTTACGGGTCTTTAACAGATTGTCGAAACGGACTGCCATCTGGATAAGCCATTCCAGTCCTAGGGAGTTGTCCCAGCATGCCAACACCGACTGTAGATCCGGGTGAAGACCCCATCTGAACACCGTAATGAGTGCCCTCTCATTCCATCCATTGCTCACTGCCAATGTCCGGGAGTATTCTGCCGCCGCTGAGGTTCCTTGATGTAGGGAAAGTAGTTGCTCACCCGCCTCCCTTCCCTCCGCGGGATGATGAAACACATCCTTGAAATGTGCTAAAAAATCGGAGAGGGAGCGAGTGATATCTCCTTGCTGCTCCCATATAGCTAACGCCCACTGTAGTGCTTTTCCAGACAGAAGGGTAGTTATACATGTTATTTTTGCTGCATCACTTGGAAAAGAGTTCAGCTGATGGGCAAAATATAGCGAACACTGGAGTATAAATCCATCACAGTGGTCTGGAGACCCAACGTATTTGTCTGGTATGGCCAGCCGAACTGGCTTAGTAGTAGCAACAGGTGCAGCATCGTCTGGAGCCATGGCAGCAGCATCAGCAGCAGCATCGGGGGGGCAGCAACGGGAGCAGATGCGCCCCGCTGGAGAGCCTGTAAGAAGTTGTTTAGGGTCTCGGCCATCTCTTTTAGCATCTTATCGTGATTGCCGAGCATGGCTCCTTGATTTGTGAGTGCAGTTTGTATTTGGGAGAGCTCTGCTGGATCCATAGTAAGGGCTAAGTCTTCTGTAATGCCAGGGCGCCTTAGAGAAGGCGGATCCAGGAGCAGAGCATGAAAGGGAAAGGTCGAGGCAAGCAGGACGTCTAGGGCCAGCAATATGGTGTAACAAGGGCAAGGTGAAACTCAAGGTCTAAGCACAGTCAGTAGGTCGGGATCAGGCAAACAGGCTATCAAAGGGAATCTGGGAATCAAACAACAAAGGGTGTAGCATGGGTCAAAATACAGAGGATCAGGAAACAAGAATAGAAGGCTTAGAAGTGTAACTGACATTAACAAGACTTAGCGAGGACTGATCGTAACAACGGGGTTTATATACACAGAGAGAAAGAGAATCAGAAGGGGAAGCAGGTGTGTCAGACAATTCAATCATTAGGCAAGAGTGACATCTAGTGGTTAGGATGTAGGCATGACAGTTTCACAGGCATAGCAATAGTCCAGCTCTGTGTCTACAGTGTGGAGCGATGCAAGCCACTGCAGCTCATTATGGACTCAGCAGACCAGCTCCAACGCAGACTTCGCCACCAGCAATGCGGAGTGACATGGTCGGCAAATTACAGCAGCAAACTTTGGACTGAACAGAGACACCCAGAGTTAGACAGCTTTCTCTCCAAACACATCATAACCAAAACAAACCACAATCCAAACCTGAAAAGAGACACCGGGAGTTAGACAGCTTTTTCCTTGTCCAGACAGTCGGTAAATATATATAGAAGTAAACAAGGGAAAGGGAACAACCACACCTGTACACACCTGTTACTCACTACAATCAATAATGTGTAGCGTAAGGTACACTTATACATTTCAATTAAAGAAGTGGATTTATAGTATCACCTTATCACGAATCCTGGAATTTCTGTAATAATTGGACACAGACACCAATTCCAAAGATATAAATTGTCAAATTTATTCAAAAACAAAGACTAAGTGTAGCACTACACTAATTATACAAAAGGGAAAAACTAATTAAAATTCAACTCTAGATCAACAAATCAAAGACAAATCACTTCCGTGACCAAATCAAAGACCATGGGATTGCATATGATATCACACAAATCATTAAACAAAAAAGATATAAACACATTGACTACAATACCGATTAGTAAGACGAAGGTGAGTCTCTCATTAGTATTGTTAGTCGGACATTAAATAACTACGCAGGTTAGTATTTATGTCAGGTAACTTCTCGTTATATATATATATATCAGTCTCATTTACGTTTAGGTGCCGAGAAAGATCCTATCAATACTTGTTACCACAATTTCCCTTAACTGATTATTATTCAATGATTAAGGATAGGCAGGGCCACCTATAATCTGGTGTCTATTAACTTGTGTCAATTTCAGACTAAACAGTTGATGAGAAGATATTTCTCGGCATTGACAGATTTTATTTCTAAAATTATCAACAAAACAGTTTAATGCAACACACATTTATATTTAAGCAAAACTAAATGATATTACACATTCTAGAGTTATGAATCACAGATTAACTTTTCTAATTGATTTCTCAAATTTCATGAATCACAAACTCCAAACTATTAAACTTATCTGAACTTCGTCGCAGAGAGGCCTCTCTGGCTTCGGGCTCAGATAACAGCACACGGCACGAGGTCCGTGTGGTTTGGAACAAAGGCCGTCCGGTTCGGCTTTGTCCAAGAACTTCCACTCAGTCGATGCACCTGGAAGTTGGGGTTTCACAAAAGCAGAGTCTTTTCCAAACAGATTTTCCACTGGTTTGAAGGCTCCAAGGTTGTGCACAAAATCTTTGTAAGCAGGGTCTCTCACCGTACTTATTTGAAGACAAAGTCTTTGAGGAAAGCAGGGCCCTGTTTGGTTCCAAGGGTCGAGTTTCTATAATAGCTATTTAAATGACTGACACTTTCGTATACAGTCGACTTAGTCAATTGTCCAGCTGTAAAACTCCACTGATCAGGTGGGCACAGGCGGGCAGCGCAGTCTGTAAAGTTCTTTATTTAATAAAGTCCTTTAAAAGAATTCTTCGTATGGCTCAATCTCCTTCTCCCAGTTTAACTCTTATGTTGCCGGCAAAGACTTAGTTGATTTCTGGTTCCGGTTCGGGCAACAGAGCTACAGGTTGAGCTGTGGCAGCGGGTTACTGGTTCAGGTGAGAGAGAGAGAGAGAGAGAGAGAGAGAGAGAGAGAAAGAGAGAGAGAGAGAGAGACGCTACCCTTTATACGCCTGTCAGATCAATAGATGATTGGTTCTTGAGTTTGTGAGATTGGATTTCGGTTTCAGCCCCCAGTGTCCTATTGGAGGGGGGCTTGATTTATGACTGATGTCAATCCATGCCATCTTTTGGAAATGCCGGTTGGCCTGGGTTCGTAGCTCTGTGTCTGGATTTCGGCTCTCGTCCATTTCAAAGAGTTTTTATTACCTACAGGCCCCCTTCCCCAGACATCTCACAGCAGGATTCCAAACTATTTGGCCTATTCTCGGTGCCATCCTCCCAAAAACTGTCACTTTGATGTAGACCAGTTCCATGCCGATGAGTTAAGGAAATCTGATAACTTTGGGGGGAGAGGTCTTCTTTAGATCAGTGCTTCAGCTCAGAGCTAAAATGCTCTTATCAAAATACACCCATCATAATGCTACAAATGACATAAGAAAGTTTACAAACCAGAGGAGGCCATGTAACTCATCGTGCTCATTTAGAATTAAGTGATCCGAGGATGCTATCTAGAGGTGATCAATTAAAGTGCAAAACTCAAATTTTTCACGTGTTATTCATTAAACCACAACCCACACAGTGCTCAGCAAACACAAACTTAATCAAAACCTGCAATACAATACTTGTAAAAATAAAAATCTACCAAAATAAGCCCAACAGGCTTGTACCACATCTTTCACAATTTTCTTAGCATTTTGTTTGCCTTTTTTATTGCGATGTGCGAAGTGATGAGTCCATATGAACTCCTAGGTCTTTCTCATTTATTACTTCTTCTAGTTCTATTCCTCCCATAGTGTAATTATAGTGCACATTTTTATTACCTGCATGTATCCAGTTGTGGGCACTTGTCCACATTTAATTGAATCTACCAGATTATCTACATCCCTTTGAATAACCTGTGCTGTTGAGATTTAATCTGTTGACCCACCTATTTTAGTATCATCTGCAAATTTGACAGGTTTGCTAACTATCCCAGAGTCTAGATTAGTGGTTCCCTCCCTTTTTAATGCCACGGCACACTTTGCTAAGACCAAAAACCTTGCGGCACACCAACATGAAAAAAAAAAACAGAATTTACTAAGTGTTGTCTTACCTGAATGCCAACGGGTTGCTAAAACTATTATCACACGCACGTGGTGTGTTAAAATATGTCAGTAGAAGAGTAATTAAAAGGGCAAATATGTGAAGTGCAAGGAGTGGCCTTTAGTGGTATGGTAAAGTAGACAAACATACTAAATAATTACTTAATATAAATAATTTATTTAGTGCAGGCAGACCAAGACCAGAAACTAAATACTATTCGCAGTAAATATAAATTAATAGCAAAATATTTTCAGTTCACAATATCTTATAACAAGTTAATTCAACTAATTGGTTAAACGTAACAAAGGGCATTACAATTGAAAAACAATAGCCCACAGATCAGACATGCTATCCTCTCTGTTTTATTCTATTTGATTAAATGTTTCGCAACTGAAATGCACACCTGAGCTGAGCACCATAAAAATATATCCACAGTTAATTTAAGCAGTTTCATATTGTAACAGTTTTGGTTTGTTACCAACCCTTCTGGGTCCAAAACAAGGAATCAGACACCATTTTCAGTAAACATGCTCTTTATTTCTCACATGCACCATCCACCTTTATAAAAGCAGCAATAGCAGTGGAAAGAACTAAAAACTGCAGGAGAAACATTGGGAGAATCGCTATTTAGAGCCTGATTCTTTAGAGACAGAGGGTAAAAACAAAAGACAAATCAGACTTGCAGTAACAGAAGACATCCAACAACATTACACAACAATACAGTACATAATCAATACATAACAATTAACAGGCACTTAATTAACTTTTTACAGTCCTTTCTCTAATCTCCCTGCAGCCCCTACAGAGATGGCCGCATATTAATTGAGAGCGGCGGTCCTGCCTTTCCGTCTCCATTACAATACCAAATAAATAAGCCTACCAAAAGGGCAATACAAATATATTAAATAATATTTATAAAATCTATTTCATCCACAAGTCCAACCTAGAAAAAGGACAAGCAGAGTGCAAGATAAAAATGAATTCGACATCTGTCCATTTCATCAATTGCATTTCATATCATATGTCTTTACGTGATCTACAGCTGCAGTTGCATGTTCAAAAAACAGTAACACTTTACAATAATGGGCATTAATTCCTCATGAATTCCAAAAGTACAACACAAAACTCAGATGAAATGCATTTAATTCAAGTATGTGAATTCAAAATGTTTTAATGGCTCTTTCTTATTCATATGGAAGGGGTATTTTTTCTCCAGTATGTTGCTCATGAATTAATGCATAATTCCTTTGCAACAAATTGTGTTAATCACGTGTACCAATCAAAACTGGCTATATGAATAAAAGCAAACAAAATGTATGGATTCATCACAATTTTGAATGTGATTTTTTTTATTATGCTATAATCGCCGTTATGCCAAGTTTCGTTTTTTGTAAACAGTCATGCTTATTTACAAGCTAATCACATGCACTTTGTGTTTACAGCCAATTATTTTAACGTCATGACTTATTCATGTTATTTCCTAATGAACACTTCATGAGCAGAACATAATAGTAAAGTCATACAGTTTTCATGTTATTTCCTGAAAAGTACATGATCAAAGAATTATAGTAAACTGTAATATGTGGGTATATGTGCTTGATGCTATGGTATAAGGGCATATCATTATGTTTGTAAATGTTAGCGCATATATACAGACACATATTAATATTGTAGTGATATCTGCTGTATACTATGTGTGTTCACAACCAAAACAACAAATCATTGGAGGGACTTGTATTTCCCACAACAGGCTTCAGCAACAGCTTCTTAATGCAGCAACACTTGTGTGTATCACTTCTGTCCTACTTCTGCCCAGGAACTGGGGTGCTCCTATAAATGCCCTCGTGCCCCATGACTGGCTCCCCCAATCATGGTGCCCTTGTTCCCGTGCGGGGCTGACCCATGAACCCGGAAATCAGTATTCCCCATTTTCTAACAGTAATAATCACAATTACATTAACTACAATACAATACAAATAATATTTTGAACTACAAAGAGATGTTAAGAAAGGGATCAGAAAAGAAACAAAGTTCTTGGAGCTAAAACTAATGCAAAGAGCTTTTTCAATACTACAACAGCAAGAGGTCAATAAAGGAAGAAGTGAAACAGATAAAGGGCAAAAATTGAAGTACTTAAATAAATTAGGGAAATAATGTATAGGCCGCTAACTAAACTATTCCAAATAACACTTCGAACAGGGGATGTGCCAAATGATTGGGAAACTGCTAATGTCATACCTATCCACAAGAAAGGGGACAAAACTGAGCCAGGAAATTACAGACCAATCAGCCTCACCTGCATTGCTTGTAAAATGTTGGGAAAAAATGTTAGACAGAAAATAGAGGAGCATCTTAATGAAAACCATATTCTTGGAGATACCCATCATGGGTAGGCAGATCATGTCTTACTAATTCATTCTAATTTTTTGAGCATGCAACTGCAGCTGTAGATCACATTAAAGCATATGATATGATATACTTAGATTTTCAAAAAGCTTTTGATAAGGTTCCGCACCAAAGACTGATCCTAAAATTGGAAGCTGTAGGCATTCAGGGTAATGTAAGTAGATGGATTATGAACTGGTTGATGTATAGGAAACAGAGGGTGTTGATTAGAGGAATCACTTCTAACTGGAGTGAGGTTGTTAGTGGAGTTCCACAGGGATCAGTACTAGGGCCTTTGCTTTTTCTAATCTATATTAATGATCTGGACTCTGGAAAATTTAGCAAACTTGTAAAATTTGCAGATGATACAAAAATAGGTGGCTCAGCAGATACAATCTCAGCAGCACAGGTCATTCAGAGGGACTTAGATAATATTCACTTGTTCACTGACACTTGGGAGAAGAAATGCAATGTGGACAAGTGCAAGATATTACATGCAGATAATAAAAACATCCACTACAATTACACTATGGACTCCACACTCTCCCCATCCAAACAATGAGGGAAAGCAATAAAAATGGCAAAGAAAATGTTAGGGTATATTGTCAAAAGTGTAGAATTTAAAACAAGGGAAGTAATGTTAAGACTGTACAATGCACTAGTTAGAGCTCATCTGGAATTCTGTGTACAGTTCTGGGCACCACACTTCAAGAAAGATATCGTTGCTCTAGTGGCAGTTCAGAGGAGAGGAACCAGACTTATTCCAGGTCTTAAGGGAATGTCCTACTGAGAGACTGAGGAATTGAACCTTCTTACCCTGGAACAGAGAAGACTACGTGGGGACTTGATTCAAGTCTTCAAAATCATGAAGGACATTGACCACATCAAACCAGAGGAGCTTTTCCAGATCAGCAGGGACACACGCACCCGGGGGCACAAATGTAAATTGGGCTTCAAGGCATTCAAGATGGAAAACAGGAGACAATTCTTCACAAAGAGAGTTGTTACAATCTGGAACAAACTCCTCAGCTATGTGGTTGAAGCTGAAAATTTGGGAAAATTTAAAAATAGACTAGATAGGATCCTTGGATCACTTAGATACTAATGGACACCAAACGAGCATGATAGGTTGAATGGCCTCCTCTCATTTGTAAACTTTCTTATGTTCTTATATTATGTTTCTTAAAAAGAACACCAAGCTTTCAAAACTAAGGTCCCACCTCCTAAATCCAAGTAACCAATCAGGAATCATGCACGTTCTGCCCCCACAGCAGTTCTGACCTATGAGCAGAGTTGCATTCCTAAACATCTCTTCACTGATTGGGTAATTGACTTATGAAAGGTGGGACTAAGCACTGAGAGCTTTTGACTAGTTAGAATACTTTAAAAGAAAAACCTGGAAGGAAGTAATAAAGGAGACTGGAAACATTATGCAGGCAGATCGACAACAAGAGCTTCATGGTTAAATATCAGGAAAATGTACCGTTTAATATATTTACATTTTGTATAGAATTAATATTGGCACTGTTGGTAGGTGTACAGAAAAGATAGTCTAGATATCTCAAAAAAGATGCACAAACATTTTTTTTAATCCTTGTATTATAGATCAGAATTTTATTGTGATCTTATTAACAGTTTTTAACATTTTTCATTGTTTTCTTGTTTTATTCTGTTTATAATGTCTTTAAAGTGCTTTGAGCACCAGCAAAAAAGCACTGAATAAATAAAGGTATTATTATTATTATCACTGAATGCCATGGAATGCGTTGATGATCACACTGGGGATCCCATGTATGACTTGATTCACAGTCAAATTGAGTGCACAGTTTGTAGTAGTACATCCCAAACAGCATGAAACACCATACCCACATATTTCAGTATATATTCTTGACTATAGACTTAAGACTTTACAGGAGAAAAATGAGGAGCAGAAAAAAAGAATCAGAGGTGAGAAGCAAGTATGCTCTTTAAAAGTATTTCGTAAATAAAAAGGAAGAAAATGTGCTTTCAGAGGAAGGAGAACGTGAGGATGAGCCAGAGCCTGGGACTAAGTACCACCTGCCGCGCTGACAGAAACAAGTTGGAATCTGACACTGCTCAATCAGTGGTACTGCAAGAAAAAGAGGAAAGAATAGCAACAGACGATTCTCTGGATGCTATGAGTAGTACCATATGTGAGAACATAGACACTCATTTGGAATCTGACATAGCTCAATCATCAGCAATGCAAGAAAAAGAAAAATACTCATCTCCAGACCATCCTCATGATACAACAGCGACTGACTTGTTTTACACAAATCACCCAGGTATGTGGCCAGAGAAAAGGCAAAATATCATCAAGTGCTGTCAAACAAGCCAGACTGACCTTACCAAAATAGATAAATATATGCCAGTAGATTCTGATGGTCAGTCATTCCCTGAGTAAAGGAGCTGTATTTTGCATCCCTTGTCTGCTGTTTTCTAATGAGCTAGGAGAAAAGTAATCTAGCACACTGTGCAAAAAAGAAGGGTTCAATGCAGCACCTGGAAAGTGGTGGAAATTATATGACAAACTTCCAGAGCATAAGAAGAGTGTGCAGCACCAGCATTGTTACTGGAAATGGAGGAACCTGCAGCAGGCTTTGCATCACAGAATCACATGTAGAAAATAACAGAGCTTTACTAGAGAAACTTGTGGATGTAACGTTGTTATTAGCATCTAGAATATATCGCACTATGATCCTGTTATGCATAATCACTTACAAAATGTAAAACAAAGTCAAGGAAAGAGAGAAAAAATTCAAGCTCATTATCTATCCTGGGAAAGTCAGAACTTAGAATTTATTGAATTATGTGTTTTGAACATAATTCTGAAAGAGAGGAGTGAATCTATTTATTTTTCTGCAATATGTGACATCTCTCATACAGAACAAAACATGCAGAATGGAAAATGAACTAACTTTTTATTGAGTTTATTGATTTTGCAAAAAAGAGTGGGCAGGAAATTCCAGAAATGCTGATGCAAGTATTGCAAAAACATGACATTGACATCGCTGATTGCAGAGGACAAGGTTTTGACAATGGAGCCAATATGTCCAGAAAAGTAAAGGGTGTGCAAGCTTGCATCAGTGAAAAAACCCACTTGCTACATACTTTCCCTGTGTTTCTCATTCAATGAATCTGGTTGGAGTGCATGCTGTTGAAAGTAGGCCTGATATAGACACTTTTTTTGGCTGTATAATTTGTCTTTACGTTCTTTTCAGTGGTTGTCCAGAAAGATGTTGCTCTCTGCATCGTTTGAGCAAAACCAGGTGGAGTGCTCGAATCGAAGCAATTCGCTGTGTTGCAAAACAATGGGTAGCGACACGCAGTCTCTGAAGTCTCCACGCAAAGCAAGCTGAAGATAATGCTTCCACATTCCAAAATATTATATTCTCGGATACACTATCAACGGAAATGAGTGAAATAATGATCATAAGATAATACAACATTGCAAGGCTGATTGAAATAAACACTGTAACACCATTTCTATGCCGGGGCACAGTTTTTTTTACCAGTTACCAGTAAACAAATCATGGAGCATCAACATTTGATCTGCATGGCTCATCACATCATCACCAACGCAAGTGTCACTCAGTCCAAGTGCAGCAACACACATGGAGTAGCCTAAGCAGCTAAGTCCTTGATGATGTCACTAAAATCTAAGGTCCACAGAATGTTGCTTTCAAGGGACATCAGAGCTAGGTGATTAACATTACATTATCATCATTTAGCAGACACCCTTATCCAGGGCAACTTACATTTGTACCCATTTATACAGATGGGTATTTTACTGGAGCAATCTAAGTGAAGTGCCTTGCTCAAGGGTACAACAAGCACTGCCCCACCCAGGATTTGAACCCTGAACACCCGGGACTCCAAGTTTCTTCCCTGGTCTGAATGGAGCTGCGTGAGGACTCCAAATCTACAAAAGGTTACCAGGTTGCGGGGGTCTGGATGCGACGGGCGTTGAAGCGGGGTGGCAAATTTATAGCCTAGGGCTGCGGTGACTATTCCCGCAGGATAACGTCTACCAGCTTCGCCTGGTTCAGCACAGCGTCAAGTGTTAGGGGGGCAGCAAGGCAGACCTGGTGGTGGACCACATCGGGAGTGAGGCCGCGCAGGAAGTCGTCTACAGCTAGGCCCTCTTGTACTGCTGGGGGGAACTCGTTGTATCCCCGGTGGATTAAGTGAAGAATATCAGCGGCGTATTGGCCTAAAGGCTCTCTGGGGAGGCGTAAGTGGGCAAACAGTCGCTGACGCAGATGGGCGGGCTCGCCCCCCTGAAGTGGTAGTTTAGATCTTGAATGACCACTTAATAGTGTAGGTGTTCGTCATCACCAATGTCCAACAATATCTGCAATGCCTCCCCTTCTAATGCGGCCGAGAGCTGGGTGGCTTTTTGTTCAGCAGTCCAGGCATTGGCCTGAGCCACCGTCTCAAACTTGGATTTTTTTTTTTTTTTTTTTCTCCCCCAAGTGCATCACATTCTGGTAGGCGGCACAGACACAGCACTGCATGTGCACACAAGAGCTAATCTGACCACGGGCAAAACTGACTTATTAATACTTTGGAACAAAT
This sequence comes from Amia ocellicauda, assembly GCF_036373705.1. NCBI lineage: Eukaryota > Metazoa > Chordata > Actinopteri > Amiiformes > Amiidae > Amia > Amia ocellicauda. The sequence continues at coordinate 30,088,048 of NC_089865.1, forward strand.
TTTCCCCAAACCATGGGCCCCTTGCTGGCTCGAGCCCTGGTAAGCCCTGTTGTACCCTTGAGCAAGGTACTTCACTTAGATTGCTCCAGTAAAATGCCCAGCTGTATAAATGGGTACAAATGTAAGTCGCCCTGGATAAGAGCGTCAGCTAAATGACAAAAATAATAATAACAATTAAGTAGGCCTGGGCCCTGTATATATCACCTATGTTCTGACCAGGCTTTCCTAACACACACTACTTAACTGGTGTGTAGGTGAGTTCACTTCAGACAACAGAAGTACAGTAGTCACCACCAATGGGCAAGTTCGTGGGTTTCTGAGTGTGATGCTGGTACATCACGTGGTCAGGAGTAATGGCCATGTTCCTGACCTATACACGGACTGACAGAACCTAGTGACATTATAGACCATCAAAAAAACACTGACTTACCTGTTCAAAAGGATTCCACCACAGCATGCAGACATGGGAAAACAAGGGAAAGAACATACATTAACATGTGAGTTCACAGAACATGCACAATCTTACAAACATTTAACATTCAGCTAAAAAGGACAATAACAGTGGATTAAATATAAAAGATCTCTGTAAATACTTACCTGTTTATATGTATTTTCATTTAACCTTGGGATTGTGTTGTGGGGGGTGGATTGGTGGTGGATGGGGGTGGATTGGTGGTGGATGGGGGTGGATTGTGAGGAGTCAGGTGGTTGTGTGGGGTTTGTTGTGGAAATGGGATTACAGAAACCTGTCATCCTGGTTATTTAAGGGAAGCCCAGGAGTAACTAGGGGCGGGGCTTAAGGTATAAAGGAAGCAGGAAGTGAGCAGAGAAAGTGTCTTTGGGGTGTGACATGAAAGAGCAGAAGGTCAAAGTCAGCTTTTTAATGCTGGACCAAGCTACATGTTAGTAGCTAGTTTGTTTTCTTTTTACAAACCCAGTTAGTGTTTTGTTTTGTTTATTTGCTTTGTACCTAAAGTTGACCTTTTAAGGCCAATGCTGGTGTAGTGTGGACCTGAGGAGAATTGCTCCATTTCCCCACACAGTGGAATAAAGTTCTGAGTCCTGTGGAATTTGTGGGCCAACTTTAATTTTTGCCATCCTTCCAGAGCTCGGCAAAGAGTGGAGGGTGACACTGAGGATTCAAAAGTCCTCAAACTATATGCATTAGAACAGTTGTTCTTTATCCTGGTCCTAGGGCCAGCTGGTTAGCTCTTATATATATATATATAATAAATAAATAAATAAATTGCATATCCTTCACCATCACAGTAGAACAGTAATAGTGGATTTGAATTGACCTTCTTAAAAGGATTAATTGTAAAGGCACTGAATTTGGATTCTATTTTCATATTATCTATAAATCAAAGAGCACATAAATACATTTCTTGTGGCTTTTGTCAGCTGCTGTTGGGTTACAATGCAAAACATGCTGGAATAGTAAACTGACACCATCCTGCAAATATGAGGCAAGGCAGGAAAGGTGACTCTCAAAACAAAATATTTTCTAATTAGATATTGGTTAATACCTTAAATATATAGTAATGAAAGTGTCTGGTAGAGAAGTAGTGGACAAGAAAATGGAAATGCCAATGTAAAGTCATTTAATAGGGTGTTGGGCCACCACCTGTGGCCAGTATGGCCTGTATGCATCATGGCACTAACAGCATCTGGAATTCTGCAGGAGGGATGCAGACCATTCTTCCACAAGTAAGCAAATCAACTTATACCTGGTTGATGGAGGTGGAAAAATGCAGTTTCATGCGACCCATAATGTCATCATCATCTTAGACAACTTTGCTTGTGAAACATCAGCAAGTTGAGCTGTCCTGGTCACTGAAGTGAAGGTCATGCCAAACGCTTCCCAACGAATGCAACTCTTTCACAGTCACTCAGATCTCTTCTTGCAGCCATACAAGCCATAATTATAGGCAACCAGGCCTGTCCTGCCCTAAGCATGCTGGTGTGTTTGCAGAATGAATGCAAATGAAAGGGTCCAGTTCTCTGAAGAGAACAATCTTTAGGTTCCCCCGTCAGTCCAACAAACCATCCATGGGGAGGGGAAACTCCACGGTCTTCTCTGAAACCATCCTGATCTCATCTTGACCTTAGTCCAATTAAAAGCCACAGTTCCAATACACACTCGCTCCAGCTCACATCAGAGATCTCCACCTTTGGGCTGCCGTCAGTCCCATCACTGCTTCCCTTGCTCACTGCACTGTGCGCCGACCACTCTATCCACCACCTCAAACCATCACCCATTGGCTGTAGTGCGTTCCCCCAGAGACTGTGTAGTCTCTCCTCAGTCATGCTCTCCATGCTGTTCCCTTATTCCCTCCTTATATCCCCCCTTTATCCCTTAATTTAAATGAGGTCCATCATGTCCAACACCTGCCCATTAAACTTTCCAGCTGGGAGAACAAAACAAATGAATTAAGCAATTAAGCCTAGAAACCAAATTACCAATTAACCAAACAACAATGAACTAAAACCCATTTTACCATCTGTGACACATACATATATTTTCTCTGCTAAAACTTCCATGTAAGATGTAGAGTAATGTAGAGTAAATTGTCTAGGTTACGTGTATTTTAATCATTGATATGTTTATTGAGGCTATTTAATGGTAGATAACGATAGGTTGCGTATGCAACCCCGGTTATCTGAAAAAGGAAGCACTGCCCAAGGGGGAGGGGTTTCTGCGCACTTCCGCGGGAACCCGATCAAAACGTCACTCTATCAAAGCTGCCATTAGCCCCTGTGCTCGTCACTCAGAACAGGTCCCTTCCCAATTCCTGTTCTATAAAACGTGACGTCAGCGCAGGTTCGTCCTCTTTTGCCGGGAGCTTGGACTCCTGCGCGACCTTGAAACCCTTGGGCAGTGCTTCCTTTTTCAGATAACCGGGGTTGCATACGCAACCTATCGTTATCTTTCAAGTCGGAAGCACTGCCCAAGGGGGAGTGGTTACTGTATAACAAAACTGTCGCAAGGGAGGAGGCAGCGAGCTGATAAGGGAGCCTGCCCCGAGGTGCACCGCTAGGGGATCTCGGCAACACAACTCCAGACAGTAACCTCAAGGGCCCCGTAGGGCCGCACCTGAGCCGCCCAGGAGCGAGGACAATAGTCACGCTCTACCGGAAACTGTCTGCAATCAGCATATACAAAGCGGGGCTACAGAGGTTAACTCTTACGCCCTCCGCTTACAAGAGCAAGGCCGGCTGCTCTACTAGTGCAGCTAGGAGCGAGGCCGTAATCTACTTGCACAATGTCTGGTGCGGGCAATCAAGCACTTGTGCGTCCTCCGCGCAATATCATGGCAGTGGACCCCTGATCCAATAGGAGCGGGGCCACAGACCCAATGAGAAAAATACAATATAATACATAGCTGGCTAGTCAACAGAGTAGCCGAGCTAAACAATACACAATACATATATATAGACCTTCATGCTGTCAGCGCACAGCACAAGAGCATCCAACTCAACTAAATAGTACAGAGTGGAAGAGCTCCATTGTGCTGACAATTTAGATTTCGTACAATGAACTATATACACCACGGGGAGCAGGAACGAAGTCATACTCCGCCCATGGAACACAGGAGCAGTTGACGTCTGCTGGTTAGACCAGCTAACGCAAGGCAACATTAGCTCTACTGTGTTAACAAAGGAACTATATACACAGCGAGGTAGCGAACTCAAGTGCCATCAGCTGGGAACAGCGGCAGTAACCTGCATTCTACAATTTTAGAATGGAGCCACAGTCCTGCTGTTTAACACATAATACATATATACACATATATACATCACGGGTTGCAGGAGCTGACTCATGCACTACACGTGGAACACAGGAGCAGTTGACACCTGTCGAATAGCGCAGCTAACGCAGGACAACTACAGCTCTACCATGCGAATAAATTAACTATGTACACAGCGGGGCACTGGAGAACTCAAGTGCCCTCCGCTGGAGGACAACAGCAGCGGTCCCCTGCTCTATGGCATAATACAGCCAGAGCGGGCCACAGACCTGCTGACCAATACACAGAGCAGGGTACAGGCCAAACGCATGCACCACCGCAACACAATTACAATGAATGAACTATATACAGGCGGCCTCTTAAGGCAACATGCCTGTAGGCCGCATGACAAGCCCCGGGACACATCAACAGGGCTGTCTGTACATCCAGGAGCAGCTCGCGTGGGTGCTCGACTGGAAGGCATAGTCCAGTGGAAGGGAAAGACACGGTTCACTAGCTCCCTCAGGATGCACTTACAGGGGCAGACTGGGAGAAGGCAGGAGCCAGAGCCTGCAGGCTACTGGGGCTCGACTACAGCCAAAACCGGGTTCCCAATGGAAGGGACCGGTCCTGTCACATCCAACCTATAGAACCGGGCAAATGTAAGTGACAAGGCCCAAGCTGCAGCCGCACAAATGTCTGCCAAGAGGGAACCTTGAAAAAGGACCCACGATGTGGCAACGCCTCGAGTCGAGTGGGCCACCAGGTGATCAGGCACCGGGGTCCCGGTAGACTTGTAGGCCATGGTAATGGTGTCCACAATCCAATGCGAGAGGCACTTCTTTGAAAGCGCCTGGCCCTATGTCCGTGCTCCATAAGACACAAACAGTTGGTCTGAGCGCCGAATATCCTTAGTGCGTTCCAAATAGCACCTGAGGGCCCGCACAGGGGAGAGCAGGTGAAGCCGACTCTCTTGCTCTGAAGTGAAGGGAGGAGGATGAAAAGCCATCAACTCAATATGCCTGTTGACATGAAATGGAGACAGCACTTTCGGGAGGAACGCAGGGTTAGGCCGTAGCGTGACCCTGGAGCCATCTCCCGCAAAATGGACACACGATGGGTGTACGGACAGGGCGTGTAACTCGCTCACGCGCTTTGCAGAGGTGATTGCCAGCAAAAACGCAGTCTTAAATGACACCAACTTCAGCTCAGCTGAGTTCAGTGGCTCAAATGGGGCTTGGGAAAGTGCGTCCAGCACTACATCAAGGCGCCATGCGGGCAGTAAAAGGGTTCGAGGAGGCCGTAACCGTCGAGCTTCCTTCAGAAACTGCACAGCCAGAAAATGAGACCCAGGAGGTTCGCCATCAATCCGAACATGACATGTTGAGATGGCCGACACTTTGAGCGTGGACGGGGACTTGTCCTGGTCCAACAGCTCTTGTAGAAATTGCAATATGACCCCGATGGGGCAATTAATTGGGTCTTGACCGCCGTCTTGGCACCAGGTGCTAAACTTCCGCCAGCGGTAGGAATACTGCGACCTCGTAGAGGGAGCTCTCGCCGACTGAATAGTAGCAACTACCGTGTCCGACAGACCCCAGGCAATAAATCGCTCCTGCTCAGGGGCCAGGCCCAGAGCTGGAGGAGGCCCGGATTGGGGTGCCAAAGCGTGCCCTGCACCTGGGACAATAAGTCCACTCTCACTGGGAGCTGCCAAGGCTCTCCGTGGAGGAGGGCAATCAGGTCAGCGAACCAGAATCTGCGAGGCCACCGCGGGGCTATCAGCAGAACTGTCGCTCGTTCTCTCCTGACCTTCTCCAGGACCACCAGGAGAAGGGGGAATGGAGGGCCCGTGCTGGCTCCGTCCACCTGCCTCGGACTCCACGTCCGTCGCAGACTGCTCCCCAACCCTGCTTGGAGGCGTCTGTCGTTATGACTGCTCGGTGGTAAACTGGGCCCAGGGGCACACCGAGGGTCAAATTGTGAGGGCTCCGACACCAACGGAGCGCCTTCCAGCACGCCGGAGTGACTGTGACTCGGCGTGTTCGTTCGCAGCGAGGGTGCATCCTGAGAGACCTGAACCACCACTGCAACGGCCTCAACTGGAGGAGGCCGAGGGGGAGGGTCTGTGATGCAGCCGCTAGGAGGCCCAGCAGCCTCTGGCAAAAAGACACCCTGACACGAGCTCTCAGTCAGAAGAGGGAGAGACACGTGTGTATTGAGGAAACTCTCTCTGGCGCCAGCATGGCGAGCATGGCAACGGAATCGAGGCGCAGTCCGAGGAACTGTGCCTGCTGAGTTGGCGTCAGGCGGCTCTTCACTTGATTGACCCGAAGGCCCAATTCGGAGAGGTGGCCTAAAATCAGGTCTGTGTGAATCCGAACCTGCTCCCTCGAGTGAGAACAAACCAGCCAGTCGTCTAGATAATTGAGGACGTGGACCCCCTGGCAACGCAAGGGGGCTAGCACGACGTCCATGCACTTGGAAAAAGTGTGTGGCGCTAGCGACAGGCCGAAGGGGAGAACAGCAAACTCGAACGCTCGGCCGTCGAAGGCGAAGCGGAGAAACTTCCTGTGCACCTGCGCAATGGGGATGTGAAAGTAAGCATCTTTCAGATCTACCGTGGTGAACCAGTCACCGGGCTTGATGGCCTGGGACATGGTGCGCAGGTTGAGCATCTTGAAGCGCAGCACCTTGAGGTGGCGGTTCAGGCGCCTCAGATCCAAGATGGGGCGGAAACCGCCATCTTTCTTGGGCACAAGGAAGTATGGGGAATAAAATCCCTCGTGCTGCCCCGGCGGGGGCACTTTGCGGATTGCTCGCTTCTCCAGGAGAGCAGCGATTTCGACGCAAAGCGCCGCACACTGCAACGGGTCCCTCACTCGCGTCCACACCACGCCCTGGAAGGGGGGTGGATGTGTCTGAAATTGCAGGGAGTAGCCAACTGATATAATTTGGAGAACCCAAGAGTCTTGGGTGCAGTGTTGCCAATTGGAGAGTTGCTGGGGGGTGTAAAGGTGGGCCAGAGGCTGCTGGAATGCCTCAGGGACGGGGCTCGGGAGGTGGAGGAGGCGGGGTCGGGCCGGGTCCCCTCCTACCACCAGCTGCCCTGGGCCGCCGGGGGCCAGGGCGGCGAGCCTGGGGGGGCGCCAGCCTGCCAGTGAGACGCTGGCAGAGATCGGCAGGTGGGCGGGGCTGTGACCTGGGTTGTGATCCGGCCTGTGGTCTGGGCTGTGGCCTGGGAGCCGCTGTCGGGGGCCTCCCCGCCAGCGAGCTGCCGCAGACGGCCTGTGTTGCTGAGCCTGAGGTGCCACCGGGTACACTCGGGCCAGCTGCAGGGACTGCTCCCTCTCCTGGAGGGTGCGCGAGAGCATCTCCTCCACAGAGGGGCCAAAAGTAAATCCCGGCGAAATAGGGGAGTCCATGAGGCGAGTCCTGTCCACCTCAGGGACCCGCCGTGCCTGAGACAGTCAAAGCTGGCGGCACACCGCCACAATGGCTGCAAGGATCGCCCTGTCGCCCTTGCCCCCTGGCTCATCACTGTGACCAGCTGATCCGCCACCGCCGGTATCTCCGAAATAGGGGGCGGGGTGGGTGATGCGCCATGTTGCTCCGAGGGTTCTGCCAGCTGGGCCACATACAAGGCCAGCAGGCTATCCGTATTTCGGAGGCGAGCCGCTTGGGCTCCAGCCTCATACACCCTCCGGAGCAGTGTCTCAGTGACGCGACACTGCCTGTTGGGGCAGGCCAGGTTGCGTGGCTCCGCGGACAGCGGAAGTAAGGAGATGAGCGCGGCTATGGTGGAATTAACCTGGGGAAAATCCACCAAGCCCACTTCTTCCGTGTCCTGGGTCCTGGCATAAGCCTCCCCTCTCCTGGCTAGGGCGGAGGCTGTTGCCGGATGATCCCAGGTGGCCCTCAGCTCATCAAGGAGGTCAGGCAGCAGCGGGAGGGCTCGTGTGTGCCGCTGCGCGCGCTGACCCCTCTCAAACCTGGAGCGCGGCGGGGCAGGATCAGAGGGCCAGGGGAGCTGAAGAGACTCCACAGCCCTCTGAATAACTGCCCAGAACTCCCTGTCCTGTCCCGTGGGAGCAGGAGGGGCGTCCACGCTCAATGGAGGAGGAGTGGTGGAAGCGACCAGCTCCTCCTCCATGAGCTCCGCCTCAAGCTCTGAGTCCTTGTGAGGACAATGTTGTGTGTTTTTCCAAAGTTTATTTTATTTATGTTATTTATTTTGCCATTTTTTTGTGTATACCACCCAGCAAGAATCCAGGTGAGAGAGAGCAGTTCTGAATTAAACACACCTGCTGTTGCGCTCTGCTCTCCGCTCCACATGTGCACATCCACAGCCACACTACAGGTTAGTCTCAAGACAACAGGACAGTAAGTTGTCTTGTAAGTTGATCGTTTATTATTTTTCATTTCTTGGCAGATGCCCTTATCCAGGGCGATTTACAAGATAAGTGCAAGAATATAGCTAAGTACATGGCATCAAACATTACAAATTCAAATTTACATTAAACAGAGCAATTCAAAGCTTAATACATTTTACAACTTCCGATTTACACAGGTAAATACAGTAAGTGAGGTCATTCATCCTGGAAAGTAAAAGCTAAGTGCTGTTAAGATGTAGGGTCACAGTCAAGGGCTATGGGAAAGGGAGCAGGGAGGACATTGTTCAATAATACAAGTATTAGTAACGCAAGAAGCATGATAAAGTGCTGTGAAGTGCTATCTTCCAGGGATTAAAAGGACTAATATTATAAGTACTGTCTGAAAAGATGTGTCTTGAGTAAGTGCCAGAAGGAGGTCAAGGACTCTGCTGTTTTGACTTCGGTGGGAAGGTCGTTCCACCATTTAGGAGCCAGGTATGAGAAGGAGCGGCTCTGGTGGAAGGAGAGTGGAGAGGAGGCAGAGTTAGTCTTCTGGCACCAGAAAAGCACAGTGGTCTGGACAGGATGTATGGGGAGACGAGGGACTGAAGGTGCTTGGTGTATTGTGGTCGAGACAGTGGTAGGTGAGGGTCAATGTCTTGAACTGAATGTGTGCCGGAATCGGGAGCCAGTGCAGGGAGCGGAGCAGTGGAGTAGCGTGTGTGAATCGGGGCAGAGAGAATACCAGACGAGCCGCAGAGTTCTGGATGAGCTGGAGCAGGCAGGTACTAGTTGCAGGCAGGCCGGCCAGGAGGGAGTTGCAGTAGTCCAGGTGGGAGAGGACCAGGTACTGGATGAGCAGAGTCGAGTAGACTGCTACAACATTCACAATTTGATGAATGGTGATAGCTAAGCTACACTAGTTTAGGGTTACCATACACCCAGTTTTTACCAGACTTTTTCATTCATTTAATCTCCATCCGGACAAATTTTTTAATGATTTAAAAATGTCCGGGATTTGCCTGCTTGTCCTTTTTCCAGCACTGAACTACAGTTCAATCACAGAATATTGATGTGTGAGGTTATAGTGTTAGTGACAAGCTTTTTTGAACAACTATTGGTTGTTAATAAATGACTGGCATCTGTAAAGACTACAACAATCAATCAATCAGGAAGGTTTTATGTCATTGGGGCATTAACAATTTACAATACGATAGGTTGAGACGAGAAGGAAGAATGTGAGTGAGAGGACAGAATTTGACAGGGCAGCAAAAAGTCAATTACGAATAGAAAGTCAACAGGAAGTTTTAGAGATTTAATTTGAAGAAACCCCTTCCTAGGATCGTAACCTTGTCGTGGTGGAAGGGCTTGTGTGATCCTGCAAACCTTTGAGCTATGTTGTCTGGAGGCTAGTACTCCTGGTAGGGTTTCCTTTGGCAAAAAGGTCTGGTGAGGTTCCATACAAATAACGATCCACCAAAAGACCCCCATGATGGTGACTATTAAGACCAAGAGAACCTCGCCCGGAACAGGGATCCCGGGACCCACCCCTGGAGCCAGGCCTGGGGGTCGTGTTCGTTGGTGAGCGCCTGGTGGCCAGGTGACCTGCGTAACCCGGTCGGGCTCAGCCTGAAATGGCTGCGTAGAGCCGCCTTGTGGGCCCACCACCCGCAAGGCAAAGGCTGGGGGTTGGGTGCGATGCCACATTGGCAGCAGTAGGGATAGACCTAGATGGACTGGACCGTGGCAGTGGAGACTGGCTTGTGGAGGAGGTGGAAAGGTACCGACTACTTATAGTTAGCCTCACCTCCACGCATAGCATTGGCTCTGGAACCAATCTTCTCGATCGGGGGTGGTCTCTCTCCTACTCCGGAGTGGACCTGCATGAGTGGCCCCGGGCGGGTGTGGGGATACTCACAAGTCCCAGGCTGGGTGCCGCATAGTTGGAGTTTGTCCCTGTAGACGAGAGGGTCACCTCGATGAGGCTTCGTGTCTCAGAGAGGAAAGCGTTGACTGTTGTATGTGCCGAACAGAGTATTCGGCCTTCTTGGAGAAGGTGGGTATGGTGCTCAATAGGGTGCAGCCTACCGATTCTGTAGTCTTATTAGGGGATTTCAACACTCACGTAGGGAAGTGGTGAGTTGTTATTGGACTTCTGTGCTAGTCATGGATTGTCCATAACGAACACCATGTTCGAGCACAAGGATGCTCATAAGTGTACATGCTACCAGAGCACCTTGGGCCGAAGGTCGATGATTGACTTTATAGTTGTATCATCGGGCCTAAGGCCATATGTTTTGGACACTCAAGTGAAGAGAGGGGCAGAGCTGTCAACTGATCGCCACTTGGTGGTGAGTTGGATCCGACTAATGGGACACCGGCCGGATAGACCTGGGAGACGCAAACGAGCAGTGAGGGTCTGCTGGGAACGTTTGGCTGACGATACAGTGAGGAAAGATTTCAACTCCCCCCTCCGGACAAATTTCTCCTGTATCAAGAGTGAGGTCAAGGACATTGAATCTGAATGGACCTTGTTCAAGACCTCAATTGTGGAGGCAGCCTCAACAAGCTGTGGCATGAAGGTGGTTGGTGCCTGTCAAGGTGGCAACCCTAGGACCCGCTGGTGGACACCGACGGTGAGGGAAGCTGTCAAGTCGAAGAAGGAGGGCTTCCGGAGTCGATTGAGATGTACTAGCTGGCCAAGAGGGCTGCAGCAGTAGAGGTCACCAAAGCAAAAGCTCAGGTATGGGAGGAGTTTGGAGAGGCCATGGAGAATGACTATTGGATGGCTTCAAAGTTGTTCTGGCAAACCATTCGCCGCCTTAGGAGGGGACAGCGGGACAGCACTCAAGCTGTTCTCAGCATGGGTGGGGAAACACTGTCCACTACTGGGGAGATCATTGAGAGATGGAAGGAACACTTTGAGGAACTCCTCAACACGGTGGACATGCGGGTGGAGATCGTGGGTGCAAGCAGCGGAAAGAATCGCTACTTCTCCGGATCGAGAGGAGCCAGTTGAGGTGGTTTGGGCATCTGGTAAGGGAGCTCTACCGGGAACGCCCCACTGGACGGAGACCCCGATGCCGACCCAGGGCACAGTGGAGGGATTATATCTATCGGCTGGCCTGGGAACGCCTGGGAATCCCCCAGGAGGAGCTGGAATCTGTCGCTGGGGAAAGGTAGGTCTGGTCTGCCCTGCTTGGTATGCTGCCACCGCAACCCTCACCAGGACAAGTGGTGTTGAAAATGGATGGATGGATTGAAGAAACGAGGACAGCAGTGACAGGCGCGTGTCACAGCAGACTGGACATATTCTCACACCTTCTCACATCACTAGTGTTTAGCTGTTACTGTTTCTATTTGTACTATATTACCCAGTTATAGTGTTAAAATGTATTTTCATTTAATCACGTTGTTCTGCAAAGTAAATACTTTTTTATATACTTTAATGCATTAACTAAAACAAACATGCTATTATTTTTTTGTAAAAATAATACTAATCGTTCATGTTATTTATTGTCTGTTATTGATTGTTTCTAATAATTAGCAGTAATTTAATTGGCATTCTAAACTAAGCCTTCCCATCTTATCAATATTATAATCAATACTCATGAATAATAATCATTAACCTCTACATTGCCAGTTGCATTGGAAAGTACTTTGCAGATAATACGTTGTAAGAAAGGAATGTGAGCTGCTGATAAACAAGTCAGGAGTAACAGCACACCAAGGACAAAGGCAGGATAGGAGTTCTATATTTTTCCCCCAAAATAGTAAAGCATTTTAGCACCTTTTTGCCATACAACCATGTATTGAACAAATAAGTTTTTTTTATTTTACCTGTTTCTATATATTTGCACTGTATATGTTACATAAGGGACCAGGGATTGAATGTTACACTCATAACTTATTGTTCAGACATTAATAAATAGATTTTTTTGTTGTTTACACCTCCAGCCCCCCACCTTGTGGAGTGTCCTCTTTATTGAAAGTTCAGATATGGTAACCCTGGCTGGCGCTGGATATCTCAACTAATTATCAGTAGAGCAGTAACTTCAGCTAACGGGTTAAAAGGGGCTTCTTAATGTACAGTGTTAAAGATTCATTCCAATGATGTTGCGGGGGGGTTGGCGGTTGTTGTTTATCCATTCTGTCCTATCAGGCATTTTCTTTCTTTATTTTTACATATTAAGGGGACCATATTTTGTTCAATAATACCATTCCCTGTTGCACTGAACATATGCTCGGGATGTGTCCATACTGATGCACTGTTGTGGGTGAGGCGAGTGGAGAAGTTGTTTATATTGTCTATTGTGTTCATGGCAAGAAGATATCACTGTTGTCTATTGTGTTAATGTCAATTTTAAAATAATTTTGTCACTAGCAAATGGTAGCAAATATGGTGGTACATTTTTGCTGGATTGTTATGAATAGCCCAGCTTATCCTTGTAATTTGCTTAAATCTTAGTTTACAAACTGAGTTTTTAAAACTCAATTTACAAATAAATCTTGCCAGGGGAGCATCAGCATACCCCCAGACCCCTCTAGCAAACGTCAGCCCCTTTGTAATATTCATGGCCCCCTTATGGCCCCCCCATTTAAAAAATCCTAGAGTTGCCCCTGTCACGAGGTTCTTCTGCCTCAACTTGGCGGACCGGCTGCACACAAACAGCTGGCTCTCATGTGCCATGAAGCTCTGCTATGCTTGCCATGATGGGATTGGGGCTTAAATCAGGTGTCAGGACTCGTGACAGCTCTGGTATAGTCTTCCCATTCGATAATGGCTGTCTTTCAATTTGAAAGGGAATAAATAAGTTATTATTCAGGTTCCCTGAAAAAGAAAGTCAGCCATTACCCTTCAGGGGTCGCTTGGCCAGACGACCATCCTAATGAAATGGCAGGCCACTGCAGTCAGGAGGAGACTTTTCACAGACGCCGGGGGCCGGTCTTCCTCCTGCCAGCAGGGCTACTATTGGGCAGCTTTGGTGCATGTTTTCACTCATTGGAAGGGATCGTTACATAGCAGTGCTACACCCCATCACCTACATGACTTTCAAAGGACCTAGATACAGAATGGTGTGCTCAGCAGTGTGGATCATTACATTGACCATGTGCACTTTGCAGAGTTGCAGTTTAATTCGTTTTGATGAGAATGAAGGTATAGCAGCTTTCTACACTCACCTAAAGGATTATTAGGAACACCATACTAATACTGGGTTTGACCCCCTTTCGCCTTCAGAACTGCCTTAATTCTACGTGGCATTGATTCAACAAGGTGCTGAAAGCATTCTTTAGAAATGTTGGCCCATATTGATAGGATAGCATCTTGCAGTTGATGGAGATTTGTGGGAAGCAAATCCAGGGCACGAAGCTTCCGTTCCACCACATCCCAAAGATGCTCTATTGGGTTGAGATCTGCTGACTGTTGGGGCCAGTTTAGTACAGTGAACTCATTGTCATGTTCAAGAAACCAATTTGAAATGATTCGACCTTTGTGACATGGTGCATTATCCTGCTGGAAGTAGCCATCAGAGGATGGGTACATGGTGGTCACAAAGGGATGGACATGGTCAGAAACAATGCTCAGGTAGGCCGTGGCATTTAAACGATGCCCAATTGGCACTAAGGGGCCTAAAGTGTGCCAAGAAAACATCCCCCACACCATTACACCACCACCACCAGCCTGCACAGTGGTAACAAGGCATGATGGATCCATGTTCTCATTCTGTTTACGCCAAATTCTGACTCTACCATCTGAATGTCTCAACAGAAATCGAGACTCATCAGACCAGGCAACATTTTTCCAGTCTTCAACTGTCCAATTTTGGTGAGCTTGTGCAAATTGTAGCCTCTTTTTCCTATTTGTAGTGGAGATGAGTGGTACCCGGTGGAGTCTTCTGCTGTTGTAGCCCATCCGCCTCAAGGTTGTACGTGTTGTGGCTTCACAAATGCTTTGCTGCATTCCTCGGTTGTAACGAGTGGTTATTTCAGTCAAAGTTGCTCTTCTATCAGCTTGAATCAGTCGGCCCATTCTCCTCTGACCTCTAGCATCAACAAGGCATTTTCGCCCACAGGACTGCCGCATACTGGATGTTTTTCCCTTTTCACACCATTCTTTGTAAACCCTAGGAATGGTTGTGCGTGAAAATCCCAGTAACTGAGCAGATTGTGAAATACTCGGACCGGCCCGTCTGGCACCAACAACCATGCCACGCTCAAAATTGCTTAAATCACCTTTCTTTCCCATTCAGACATTCAGTTTGGAGTTCAGGAGATTGTCTTGACCAGGACCACACCCCTAAATGCATTGAAGCAACTGCCATGTGATTGGTTGGTTAGATAATTGCATTAATGAGAAATTGAACAGGTGTTCCTAATAATCCTTTAGGTGAGTGTATATTGTAGTTCCTGTAAAGGTTTTCTGTAACATCTCCAGCCTAAGGGCTCTAAGACAGTCTGGGCCGGGGAGTGAGGACATCCACCCCATGAAAAAGAAGGCCTTCAAGGCAGTTCTTGCCATTTTGCTCATCATGCTAGTGAATTATCTGCCATCCATAGCTACTTTTACATTTTAACAGTTACATGGTTAAGACAGCGTATATTTGTTCAATAGTTCCAAGCGTTCTCTGTGTTCAAAAACTGATGGAAAAGGTCAGCAATTGTACATCCATAGCAGCAAGACAGTATCAATGTGTAAGGTAATCGCTTTATGGAAATTATGGAAATGCTGACAGAAAGTCAAAACAGCATGCAGCTCTTTCTTAGTTGTGAAGTAATTTCATTCCTGCTTTGTAAACATGTGATTGGCATAAACTACCACTCTGTCATTCTCTGCATCTACATCAGACAACACTGTTCCAATGCTCTGATTACTGGCATCAGTATCTACAGTACCAGAAGCTGTATGATGGCCTAATTATATAATTTTCCACCATCTTCTGCTGGTGAGTGAAAACTTGAGATGCACAGATATTAGCCACAGATATTAGCCATGGATCCATTTTAACGGGCTTGGTTAGTCCTGTCTTAATTTGGTGGTATATTAGATACATTTTCCATGGTCACTGGTACCTAGCCTCCTGCTCCCCCTGTCCTGCAGGCAGACGACGTACTGTAATATACATTATATATAATAGCTCCAATTGTATATGTAATATTATTTTAAAATATTGAATGTATATAACAAAATTGAAATACTTTGTTTTTAAACTTTAAAACCACAAGGATTTTTTTTCAATCCTTAATTTTATTACTGACATATACCCTTCACAATGTGACCAGTCCTTTCAGTTCAACAAGAGCTCCAATCAATGAACGCTGAATGTTTAGGGAATCTCCTAATTTGAAGTCATAACAAAATGACAATAAGTTGTCAAAAGAAGCACAAACAAACTATTTATAAGATTTGGTGATAATAGATAGCTATGAGAGTTAATTAAAAAGTGATGCACTTTCTGAGCAGGAAAGCACAAATGAAAATGGCTGAAAGCAGAAGGCTAAGGGGAAAAATATCTCCATTGGGTTCCTGACAACTCACACCGTGAGAGGTTACTGGAGTCCACATAGGCTTTATGGAATACAGTTCTGCAAACAAAGGTGTGTTAATACTACAGAAATAAAACACAAAAGGCAGTTGTCTATTTGCTCATCGGGCCAACATTGGCCCAACGTCATCGTGCCCATGTTCGCCCAATGATCAAAAAGACGACAGCCCAACGTCGGTCCAATGTCAGTCCATCCGTATCTTGACCTGCAAATGTTAATCCCCATCAGTATCCTTTGCTCCTATCCTGTATCCAGTGTTGCTCGTTCCTTCGCTGTCCTCATCCTATAACCCTCAGTGTTTTCAGAGCCCGTTCTTGATCTTGTAGAAATATATTGCAGAAGAGCAGAACTACAGTCACACTTTGTCAATGCTTCTTTTTCTCTCTCCATGGTGAGGTACGAATGCTGGAAGCTTGACAGAGTATTTCTAAAATTTGTACTATCCAATACACACAGTTATGTAAAAAGCATTATTAAGGAATAACAAGCACCAACTTTATTCACAAATATTAGATGAAACAAACGACAAATGTCTGATCTTGCATCTCAGTGATCGAGTTCCTGAATCCTCTGGACACGTCTGGCTCAATTCTACATAAACAGATAAACAAAAAATAACTAAACTATTCAATAAGCCATATTCATTCTTATAACTGTTATTTTAATTGTCAGTATTGACCACTTTTAAAATAGTTATGTGAATGTTCCCTTCTGTCCTGTAGCCATTAAGTTGCATTTGTGGCTAATTCAGTGTCCTCTTACAAATAATAATAAAAAAACGTGTTTCTGTGGCATCTTCACACACAACACCTGTACTTAATGAAACCAACTCACTGAAGAAAAAAACAATACGAAGAAAATGTGAACACTTCTGTTTTTCACTTCTGACAAATAGTTACAAAATTGAAATACATTCACTACATAATGAATTACTGGCTATATATTGTAATTTACATTCACTTTAAGCCATTCCGTGATACAAACAAAATTAAAGCCTACATCATACATACAACCGGGTACTTCAGACAATGAAATATTCTACTTTTCAGTACATTTAAACAATGGTAAATGTAAATATTTTAATAATAGTCATGAAAGTGAAATTACATTAAGCGGCTTTATTGGTTGTTGGTGGTGGTTTGATCGTGTGCATATTATTGAATTATATTATATTTGGTGTCGGGTTATTGGTAAAGTGCTGAGTACGGCCCACCGGTGCACATTCCCACGTGGATTTCCAGGTGTCATCAAACCAATTGTTTTCACATGCCCCCCCCCCCCCCACCAAGCCAAGGGAATCGGCTATTAAAAGCCTGGGAATCTCTTTTTATGGGGTGAAACAGACCTATTGGAGAGGCAGTAAGCAAGCAGCAAGCAGCAAGCAGCAAGCAGCAAGCAGCAAGCAGCAAGCAGCAGAGTCGCTGCAAATTTCTAACGACCAAGGCAGGAGAGGAAGGGCAGAGGAGGACAACAGAGAATTAGCCTGTGCGACCAGTGGCTTTTTCGGTGGATTACAAATTGTCAAAGAGAAATTGGACGGGACCCGAGGATCTAATGCGGAGGAAATCGGCAGAGTGAATCGACGGTGAGAGGCTTCGAGGGGTCTGGTACTGGGAACCTGGGTTATATGTGTGATTATATGATTAAATGAACAGAGTGTGGATACGGTTGTGAAGACCACTTTACTGAAAAAGGACGAGTGTTCCCAATCCACTTTTCAGTAGTTAGGATCGGGGCATTGTATTGCCTTTTTCCTCTGCCAGAGAGACTCCCCACTGCGGCGACAGGGTTTTATTCTTGTATGTTTGCACAGAGACTATCCTGATCTGCATTGTGTACCAGGACGTGTTTACATTGCTTTATTTTGCACAAGGACTTATCTTAATGATCTTTTGCTTGCAGGACTCTGATGTCTCTATCCTTTGCAGACATCATTTGTAAAACCAAAGGTTTCGTGGTTACAACGGCAGCGTGCACTTACCTGCGGGGCTCGTGGGTGGTCCCAGCTGTGGGAATAAATTGAGAGTCTGAGTCTAGGAATAAGTAGAGAACTTTTAGCATATGTATATTTTCTTAGAAATTTTCTATTCTTTTTTTATATTGATTTGGTGAGGGTTTTAGGATTTTAGCTTGCCCTGTTTTATTAAAGGCATTTTAGTCAGTTTTAGGATTATTATTACTGTTCCTACTATTGTAACTCTGTATGATATTGATTGTAATATTCTGTGTATGTGGTACTGAACAGACTTCGTGGCCTGTATCAGTTATAGTGTAAAAATTTGTACCTACCTTACTCATCCATGTGGTGGTGCCTTGGTGTCCATTGAGCCGGCTCGGGGAGAGTGTGCTGTGGTATCTGGCCCAAAACGTTAGGAGCAGATCCTGTAAGTTGTGACGTGGGGCCTCCATGGGTCGGACATGTTTGTCCAGCACATCTCACAGATGCTCGATTGGCTTGAGATGTGGGGAATTTGGAGGCCAAGTCAACACCTTGAACTCGTTGTTGTGTTCCTCAAACCATTCCTGAACCATTTTTGCTTTGTGGCAGGGCGCATTATGAAAGAGGCCAATGCCATCAGGGAATACTGTTTCCATGAAAGGGTGTTCATGGTCTGCAACAATGCTTAGGTAGGTGGTACGTGTCAAAGTGACATCCACATGAATGGCAGGAGCCAATGTTTCCCAGCAGATCATTACCCAAAGCATCACACTGCCTCCGCCGGCTTGCCTTCTTCCCATAGTGCATCCTGGTGCCATGTGTTCACCAGGTAAACGACGCACACACACCCGGCCATCCACGTGATGTAAACGAAAACGTGATTCATCAGACCAGGCCACCTTCTTCCATTGCTCCGTGGTCCAGTTCTGATGCTCACGTGCCCATTGTAGGCACTTTCGGCAGTGGACAGGGGTCAGCATGGGCACCCTGACTGGTCTGCGGTTATGCAGCCCCATACGCAACAAACTGCGATGCACTGTGTGTTCTGACACCTTTATATCAGAACCAGCATTAACTTTTTCAGCAATTTGAGCTACAGTAGCTCGTCTGTTGGATCGGACCACACGGGCCAGCCTTCGCTCCCCACGTGCATCAGTGAGCCTTGGCCGCCCATGACCCTGTCGCCGGTTCACCGCTTTTCCTTCCTTGGACCACTTTTGATAGGTACTGACCACTGCAGACTGGGAACACCCCACAAGAGCTGCAGTTTTGGAGATGTTCTGACCCAGTTGTCTAGCCATCACAATTTGGCCCTTGTCAAAGTGGCTCAGATCCTTACGCTTGCCCATTTTTCCTGCTTCTAACACATCAACTTTGAGGACAAAATGTTCACTTGCTGCCTAATATATGCCACCCACTGACAGGTGCCATGATAACAAGATTATCAGTGTTATTCTCTTCACCTGTCAGTAGTCATAATGTTATGGCTGATTGGTGTATATATGTATGTGTGTATTTTTGTACTTTGCTTTTGATTTATGATGTAACATATTAATTTAAATAGTAAAACAAAAATATTGGGACCCTTAACCTAATATTTCATTGCACAACCTTTAGAGACAATAACTGTAATCAGCAAGCACTGACTGTAGCTCTGAATGAGATTTCTACACTTCTCAACTGGTAGTTTGGCCCACTCTTCTTAAGCAAACTGCTCCAGTTCTCTCGGATTTGATGGGTGCCTTTTCCCAACTGCGAGTTACAGCTCTTTCCACAGATGTTCAATGGGATTTAGATCAGGACTCATAGAAGACCACTTCGGAACGTTCAAATGTTTTCTTCTCATCCATTCTTGGGTGCTTTTTGAACTATGTTTCGGGTCATTATCCTGCTGGAGGACCCATGACCTGCGACTGAGACACAGCTTTCTGACACTGGGCTGTACGTTTCACTCCAAAATGCCTTGATAGTATTTTGATTTCATCATTCCCTGCACAGAGTCAAGGCACCCAGTGCCAGAGGCAGCAAAGCAACCCCAAAACATTACTAAGCCTCCTTCATGTTTCAATGTAGGGATGGTGTTCTTTTCTTTGAAAGCTTCATTTTGTTCCTGTAAACATGGAGTTGTTGTGATTTACCAAAAAGCTCTACTTTTGTTTCGTCTGTCCAAAGGACATTCTCCTAGAAGGACTGTGGCTTGTCCACATGCATTTTGGCAAACTACAGTCGACCTTTTTGTGTTTCTCTCTTAGAGTTTCATCTCCTACCATGGAGCCCATTTTCATTCAGACAGCGACAGATGGTGCAACTTGAAACTGTTACACCTTGAGCTTGAACATCAGCTTGGATCTGTTTTGAGGTTTTCCTTGGTTCTTTCTCCACCAGTCGAACAATCCTTCTCTTAATTCTTGGGTCAATTTTCCTCTTGCGACCACGTCCAAGGATGTTGGCTACAGTCCCATGGGCATTAAACTTCTTAATAATATTGGCAACAGTGCTCACAGGAACATCAAGCTCTTTAGAGATGGTCTTGTAGGACCATGCTTGGCTATTAACTTCTTTCTAATCTCTTCAGACAACTTTCTGGTTTTCCTTCTCTTTTCCATGTTCAGTTTGATACACACAGTGACACAAAACAGCAGAGTGAGTACTTCTCCATTTAAACTGGCTGAATAAGTGATAATGCGATTAAAGACACCTGTGATACTAATGAAAAGAGAATGGTCTGCTTGAGGTATCACTACAATACAATTATTTCATATAACTTCTAAAGGGTATCAATAATATTGTCCAGGCCATTTTAGGATGTCTTTATAGAATAAGCAAGAATTCAGTTCTTTTTGCATTTTTTTTTGCATTGTTCCAGAAATGCATGTATGGATGACAAAAAAATATTTTAATTTCTACATTTTTCAGGGCAAATGGTGAATGATTTGAATAAAATGCAAGTGTACCAATACTTTCGGCCACATCTGTATGCACTGTATTTGTGACATTTGTAAACTGATGGAATACTTCAGGTGTTGACTGTTGACTTTTGACCAATAAAAACAAAACTTAGCGGATTTGAATTTACTTTCTTACAAGGAAGAATTGTAAAGGTACGGAACCTGGATTCTATTTTAATATTATCTATAAATCAAAGAGCACAGAAATAATAATGTGGGTTTTGTCAGCTGCTGCTGGGTTACAGTCCAAGACATGCTGGAATAGTAAACTAACACCATCCTGCAAATATGAGGCAAAGCAGGAAAGGTGACTATTAAAGCAAATCTTTTCTGATTTAGATATTGGTTAATACCTAAAATAAATTATAATGAATATGTTGTTATACTTATGAGGCTGAATGTTTAGCAATGTTTCTATAGTGTGTACATAATAATCAATAAAAAAAAATCCTAAAAAAAGCTAAACTATAGGTAGTGGACAAAAAAATACTTTACCAACTTTACCAATGTAAAGTAATTGAATAGGTTGTTGGGCCTATTCCTGTATGTGCCATGGAATAGAGTCTACCAGCATCTGGAATTCTGCAGGAGGGATGCGACAACATTCTTTCACAAGGAAGTCGATCTATTTATGCCTGGTTGATGAAGGTGAAAAAATGCTGTTTCATATGACCTTGCAGAGTGTAATGTTGGGGATCACAGGGAGTGATATACCCAAGTGAAGAGCGCAAGGGAGAGTCAGGACAGGTGAAAAGTCTAGAGACGGTAAACAAGGGCAATAAGGGCAAGGCAGAATTTGTAGTCACGAAACAGCTAGGTGGTCAGGCGATTGGGCGAACAGGCTGGTCAAGAGAATACAAGGATCAGTAGTCGGGAAAGAAAGCACACATCAGGAACATTAATAGTCAAGCACTAGGTAATAATGGTTAGAATTGTCACATGATGGAGAGCAAGACCTCACGATGTAGCTGTGAACCTAAGAGGTATAAATACACAGTTCAGAAGGGTAGGGAAATGGAAAACAGGTGTGAGGAGATAATTAGGTGTAAATAATCAAAGAACCTTAATAGACCAGGTGAATCAGAGCTGACAGGCAGGGAGAAGGGAGACAGTGATCTCTGGTGGTGATCAGAGTAAGTATATAATGACGGTTTTACACCAAGTATCCCATAAATGCTCAATTGGGTTTAGATCTGGTGACTGAGAAGGTCATGACATATGGATAAGATCAGTGTTATGCTCATCAAATCATTGGGTGATCACACATACTCTGTGGACGGGAGCGTTGTCATCCTGTAAGACACCTCCCAGCAGGAAAGAAATGCTGCAACATGAGGTGAAGATGATCACTTAGTATCATTACGTACTATTACAATTGACCTTGGGAATGTTGGCAGCATACATGCACTAATGTGTTTTTTGAGAAAATGGTGAATTAAACTACCGTTTTATTGGTATTTTACATTTTCATTTTTATGAAAAGCACAAATTAACCAGCATCAATTTAATTAAATAAATAATTACTAAATACATTGTTGAAAATGCTAAGTTCTCCTTTGTCCCAGAGGCAGTTAGCCCCCATCATCTCAGTGAATTTCTCCACAACCTTTTCCTCCAGGTATGGAGGGTCAGGCCGTGGACCAGCTGCTCCCCTGTCCTCCTTACTTTCTGCCACGAAGCCCTTCGGCTTGAAATGTACCAAGGCCCTGCCCTCGCCTTCAGGTGGTTTTGGCAAAATGGGTCTGATAGTTTTCTGATCTGGGGGCCGGCTCACCACGGCGAGGCCTGATGTTCCGAATTCTACAAGCCTTGCTTTCGCTGGAGGAGGGAGTAGGGCTTCTGCCTCAGCACCTGTAAGGGGAGAGCAAGGAAAATGGTGAACGATGATCATCTGAGCATATTTAATTTCTCCACTACTCAGTAGTCCATTGTGCTCTTTGCAGAGAACTCACAAACATGCATTGCCAGGTGTGTCAAGTGTTCTCTGACCTGCCACCCGACTATAGTATCCCGCTCTGTGAAGTTTTCGGTGGACCGTTTTTGATTAAACTGGTTGAAATTGCAGTCAAATGATATGCAGTTGCTCATCTGTTTTGCATTTTTGAATGAAAGCATTGATATCATGATCCTAGAATATGCACCTCAACCTACTGTTGTCCTTTGTTGATTTATTTTATTCTGAGTTCCATATGTGGAAGGAAAGTTAGTAATTCCTGTCTCACAAGGCTTACTGCTTGTATACTTAAAGAAGATAGGTCAAGCCTAGGGTCAGGTCAGAAGGTAGCTTGACCTCTGTTTGACTGTATGATGTGCATCTAGGAGATGATGTCAAACAGTGTGACTTAAGTGTCTGCTCCCTAATCTATATATTTGCTTATGAACTGTCACCTATAATGATATATCTTCTGCTTAGCTAGCTTTTAAGATAATATAGAAATTACTTTTTAATAATGACCAGATCTTTGTTGACTTCTTTGTGTATAAAAGCCTCTGACTTTTTGTATGGAGTCAGAGCAACTTTGGAATCTCCTTGATTCACTGTTCCTCTTCACGCTGCGTGTAATAAAGGCATTGCAATGAACATTCTAACCTGATTGAAGGCTGAGTTTCTTCCACACATGCCAACATCATCTTAGACAACTTTGCTTGTGAAACATCAGCAAGTTGAGCTGTCCTGATCACTGAAGGTCATGTGAAACATTCCCCAACAAACACAACTATTTCAAAATCACTCAGATCTCCTCTTGCAGCCATACTAGCCATAATTATAGTCAACCAGGCCTGTCCAGCATTTTAACATATGACCCTAAGCATGCTGGTGTGTAATTTTCTTAATTAATTCACTTGCTTTCAATATATTTGGATTCCGTCATTGACACAAGTTTTTGTCCACTATGTATAGTTCTTGACCTTGATAACCTTACATTTTATAATTTTTTGTCAGTGTACATGTACAGAAAAGAAAATCTGCTAAAATGTCTATGTAAGATTGAGCACATGTATTTCTAGTTGTACCATTGGTATGTTTAATGAGTTTATTTAATGCTAGAGGATTTATTTCTCTTCAGCCAATCACAGTTAAAGTTACCATAACTAATGCCTTGCTTAATATGTGCAAAATAAGCCAATGAAGATTGTTTTAAATGCTCATGTGCTTAATTTACTAAGTACTGGGCATTCACTCTCTTATCGCTTTCTTGCTGTCTGATCATTTACACTATGTGGCACTGTGCAGTGCAGTCCATTTCAAATATCACTGTGGCAAAAGAATACCAAGCTCTTAAAAAAGTTTGTGTTGTTATTTTTGTAGAAATAATTACTTTACAGAACCTTTTCAGTTTCTTTAATACAAGCTGTAAACACTTTTAACACTGTGGTGCATGTAGAAATGGGAACTCCTGTCTCATGAATATGTAGAACTAATTTGTTTCTGCAGAAATACAAGATCCTGACTGCATTGTAAACCTTTACTTCTGGGAAAGGTAGGTCCTTCTTATTGTTCTCCTTCCTTTATTTAACAATTTAAGCTCATGTAGAAAAGTAAATCGTAATATTACAGTAGATAAATACACAAAAACTAAATTGCTATATTTGTTTTTATATTATTATTATTATTATTATTATTATTATTATTATTATTATTATTATTATTATTTATTTTGTATTTCTTGGCAGACGCCCTTATCCAGGGCGACTTACAACATAAGTGCAAAAATACAGAGAAGTACAAGGCATAAATCATTACAGTTCAACTTAGCTAAAACATAATTCAAAATACAATTTTACAGATAACAATTTACAATTTACATAAGTACAGTAAGAATGGGACAGTGAATGAATATCATTTAGTTAACTGTATTATTGTTGGTACTACATAGATACATTTAAATATATTGATAGATTGTAATAATAAGGTTTAGATAACGATTACAGAAAGGTTTGATAAAATTTTATGTATTGAAATGTGCATGAATATGCTGTGTCTCCAACAAGACTTCAGTTGCCTATAAGATTACATATTGATCTTATGTGTAATAAAAGTGGTCGTGTGTGAAAGGAACGCTCCTTAAAACCCTATACATTCTCAGCTAAGAAGCCTCCAATGTGAACATTACTACATTGTAATGTATAACACATAAACAAAATTATGTTTTTAAGGATGGTAACGACAGACAAGGGTAGATGAGATGTCAAATTTTGTTTTATTGGCTCATTTGGTGACTCCTCAGACATTATTGTCAGAGCTCACCTGAAAAGTCAGGTCAGATCGCATTTTGCCTCATCATTGCTCTAGATGTATGGGTGTATTCTTATTTGAATCGCTCAAACTTTTTGACAGTAACTAACAGTAAATAAATCAATGAGTTCAGATTTTTCAGTGGGTTTTTATAGTGAATAAGACATTGTGCATCAAAGGCTGGACAGTCAATTCTACCCAACAGCAAGATTAAGTATAGCTTATAGGAAGATACATACCATTTTCCTTATAAGGCCATATATATTCTCTTTTCTGCAGACACAGGAAACTTGCTGATGATCTTGCAAACAGAGGTCAAACAGAAGTCAAGCAAAAGGAAACTTGGTGGTTAGAAACCAGACAAACAGAGAAGCTGACATTTAATACAAGGTGGGCATCAAAAATATATTTTTGACAAGTTTACAAGCTAAATGTCTCATAGATGAAACATGAGCCTTTTAACTCTTTGGGGCCTTCATCTATAGCTTGAGATTATTGGCCCGATATTCAAACTTCACACAATTTCCCCACAAAAAGTGTGCCGCGTAAGAAAAATGCGACTTGGACAAAAAAGAGAGATATTCAAACATGGTGCAAATCTTTGCACAACATTTTTTCCTGTATCACACAAATCTGTTTGCACCTCGCAAACCCACCTGTGCCACTCCACAGTGTGCTGTTATTCCCACTGTTTGAGCCAGCTTGGATTGGATGAATACACATAGTGCATATGTGAACACACATAGCACGCAAAAATTGGTATATTCAATCTAAGTAGGACTTTCACACTATTCAAATTTGATTGCGTTATGCATGTTTAATGACCTCTAAAGAATACATTTGCATCTCATGTTTCCAATTAGAGATATTACCATATGCTAATTGAGTCACAGCATTAATGGAACAGGACTCTGCAGGTGGATGAATGAAGGCAGTGTGCTGTGACGTTTTAAACATTCTATTATTTGTACATTCATGAGCAATTACATGTGCGCTTCCCATCACTCACACATACACACACACACATATATATATATAGGGGGGCTCATGATGTGTACATCTGGCATGAGTCCAAACGGTGCAGTGCATTTGAGTCTGGACACATCCCGAATGCATACCTCCTCAGTAATATAATTTACATCTCTATGTTATTGTCCTGACAGGGCATACAACGAGGTAGTATTGCAGTACAAACACAATATTGTGGACATAGTAGTAATAAATATCACCCAATACCCATAATTATGTGTATATATGTATGTCATCACAGAATCCAACATAATGCTATTATGTACATATTACTGCTGCTGTCCAATATTATTGTGTCTAGCACCTACTGCAGTGCTCTGTAGCCACCATATCCTAGGTGATTTACATTAGTAAGCTATTCATTAGCTTATGTACTCAGAAAGTGAGTTTATTTTTATCTTTTGAAAATGCAGTGCTTACAGTGTGCTTCTGACTTATGGATTTATGTATTTATTTTACTTAAGCGTTGTTATTAAATTCAGTGCATATGCCTTATTATTATTATTATTATTATTAATAATAATAATAATTATTATTATTATTATTATTTTTATTATTATTGTTATTATAAATTTAGCAGGAGACAGTCCTTAATTTATCTGATTGGTCTTTCCTGGTTTTGGTAGTTGGAATTAATAGTTATCTTTCAAGTCAGAAGCACTGCCCAAGGGGGAGGGGGTTCTGCGCACTTCCATAGGAACCTGATCGAAACATCACTACATCAAAGCTGCCATTGGCCCCTGCGCTCATCACTCAAAACAGGTCCCTTCCACTTCCTGTTCTATAAAACGTGACATTTGTGCAGGTTTGTCCTCTTTTGCCATTTCGCTGGACCTGAGAACGTGAGCTCTCTGTGTCTTGTTTGTGCATAAGACCTTACCTGTCTTTCTGTTTTCGGTTGGCTGGCTTATCTATTTGTTTTGTGTTAGTTATTTGATAGCTATCCGATTCTGTTCTGTCCAAACACCGGGGCTGCGGCTGCACATTCGTTTTTTAGTTTCGAAAAAAAATACAGCTTTAAAAAATAAATAGTCGTGTCTATATAGTGCCTTATATATTCTGACTGCTTGCTGTGTTGTTTTTTTGTCCACAGGGCTTTCTCCTTCAGATACAGGAGCGCTAGCAGTGGCAGTAAAATCCGAGGCCTGGCAGCCCGGCCGGTGCCTCAGTGTGTCATAAGAGATCTCACCTGCGTGAGGGGCTCCTCCACCGGCTTGCGCCCGTGCTACAGCCCACAGATGCGGCTGTAGGAGATCTCACTCTCTCAGCTTGCTGGGATCGAGCTCTGCTTCGCTCCTCATTTGTGTGTGCAGGCCTAGGTTTTAGGCCCCGCTTCAGCTGGTGGCCTACTACCCTCAGCCCCCTCGGACCCCAGACCCCATGTCACCTGGTGTCCCCAGAAACCCTGGTACACAAGGTATCGTGAAGTCTTCGGGCCTATGCGGCGCTTGTATCCCACACTCTGGTGTCTGGATACACAGCGTTTTGTGTCCATTGCTGTCACTCGCCCCCACTCCGGCGAGTGACAGCAGGGCCTCTGGAGCCCTGGATCTCTGCCTCTCTCCGAGCCCTTCTGTCTCCTCCTCCAGGCACGCAGCCTCGGAGACAGCTGCGCCCCCCTCACCGGCTTCTCCTGCTGTGCCTGCTGCCGCAACTGCACCTGCCATGGCAGCTGCTTCCCTCCCTGCCTGCCGTGCCCTGAGTGCACGCCGCACGCTGGCACGTACACCGACCTACAAGGGCCAAAGGTTAGAGCGGTGCCCATGGGCCCCCTCCCCTTCCTCTGGGTCGTCACTGCCCCCCTCCCTGCCGCGGTGTTGGCGCCGGAGGTCTGGCTCTGTGGACAGGTCATCCTTGCTTTGAACAGCAGGATGGACCAAATCTGCGCTCTCCTGGCCGTGCAGGCAGCAGCAGGACAACAGGTCCCGCCCCCTCCACTCTATGATGCTCCACCGCCAGCCCACACTGCGCCGCTGGAGTCGGAGAGTCACACGCGGGCTCAGAGCTGGAGGCGGAGCTCATGCAGGAGGAGCTGGTCTCGGCCACCCCTCCCCCTCCATTGATCGAGGACACTCACCCTGCTCCCATGGGACAGGACCGGGAGTTTCGGGCCATGACTCAGAGGGTCGTGGAGTCTCTCCAGCTCCCCTGGCCCTCCAATCCCGCCCTGCTGTGCTTGAGATTCAAAAGGGGGCACCGGTCGCAGCGTCCCACACGGGCTCTTCCACTGCTTCTGGACCTCCTGGATGAACTCGGAGGAACTTGGGACCACCCGGCAACGGCTCCCGCCCTGGCACAGGCAGGAGAGGTCTATACCAGGACCCAAGGCACGGCTGAAGCGGGCTTGGTGGACTTCCCAAGGGTGAACTACCCCATAGCCATGCTGGTCTCCTTCCCTCCGCTCTCAGGCAGTGTCGTGTTACGGAGACCCTGCTCTGGAGGGCTTACGAGGCTGGAGCCCAATCGGCTCGCCTCTATAACACGGAGAGCCTGCTGGCAATGTACATTGCCCAGCTGGCCGAGCGTCCGGAAGCACCTGTCTTGGAGATAGTGGCGGCCACTGATTTGCTGGTGACTGTGTCACGGGGCAAGGGCGACCGGGCGATCCCTGGCAGCCATTGTGGCAGCACGCAGCGAGCTCTGGCTGTTGCAGGCGAGGTGGGTTCCTGAGACGGACAGGACCCACCTCATGGACGGCCCCATCTCGCCGGGCGAGGTTTACCACGTTGCACTCCAGGCCCAGCAACACAGGCAACCTATTGCAGCTCGACAGCGAGGACCCCCCCGACCTCA
Source organism: Amia ocellicauda (assembly GCF_036373705.1). NCBI lineage: Eukaryota > Metazoa > Chordata > Actinopteri > Amiiformes > Amiidae > Amia > Amia ocellicauda. Next base: position 30,116,640 of record NC_089865.1, read on the forward strand.
GCTCCCAGGCCACAGCCCAGGCAACAGCCCCGCCCTCCTGCCGACTTCCGTCAACGTCTGAGCTATACCAGGTAGGTGCCCACCCCAGCAGCCTGGCAGCCCAGGATGGCTCACACCAGGAGGACAGCTGGCGGACCTCCGCCCCCGCCCCCTCCCCCTCCTGCGATGCAACCCTGAGGCTTCACCTGCTCTGCCCTGTGCTGGTCCTTAGGTGCTATCTGGAACGCACTAAGGACATTCAGCACTCAGACCAACTGTTTGTGTCCTATGGAGCGTGCACACAGGGCCAGGCGCTTTCAAAACATCGCCTTTCGCATTGGATCGTGGACACTATTACAATGGCCTACGAGTCCACAGGGACAGCAGCAGAGTCAGCATTAATGTCCAAAAATCCCAGGGTTTATTGAAGGTGTGAAAGAACTAGCCAACCAGAAGCTGTCAGCCTAGAAAAATAAAAAAAACTAACAAACTTCAACTAACTATATTACAAATTTTCTCAAAAATCAAACAAAAAAAATAAACAAAAAAAAGCAAATTCTTGGCTTACACCTTTCAGAATCAAAATGCTCTTTCTTTGAATATTCTGAATCAAATCAAACTAATACACAGCTTGACACAACAACCTCCACAGAGCTTAGACTCACCAGAACTCCCCCATTGATGCCTAAGGGCGTCCTATAAACTTTCCGATGCCCCTCCCCCTGTCTGGACCGGTCCAACATTCCCCCACACAAGTACGCTTCCATATAGCAATACATATTAGAATATATGTTATCTTAATATAATTTAAATTCAATAAATAAATTTAAACAAAATTTCATTCATTTTATAGTTGGTGTGATTATTCTCAAATGGAAGAAACACAAAATAACTGTCAGTCTCCCTCGGTCTGGGGCTCCATGCAAGATGTCACCTCGTGGAGTTTCAATGATCATGAGAATGGTGAGGAATCAGACCAGAACTACACGGGAGGATCTTGTTAATGATCTCAAGGCAGCTGGGACCATAGTCACCAAGAAAACAATTGGTAACACATTACGCCGTGAAGGACTCAAATCCTGCAGTGCCCGCAAGGTCCCCCTGCTCGAGAAAGCACATGTACAGGCCCGTCTGAAGTTTGCCAATGAACATCTGAATGATTCAGAGGAGAACTGGGTGAAAGTGTTGTGGTCAGATGAGACCAAAATCGAGCTCTTTGGCATCAACTCAACTCGCCATGTTTGGAGGAGGAGGAATGACCCCAAGAACACCATCCCCACCGTCAAACATGGAGGTGGAAACATTATGCTTTGGGGGTGTTTTTCTGCTAAGGGGACAGGACAACTGCACCGCATCAAAGGGACGATGGATGGGGCCAGAAATCTTGCTGATTGATAGGGGATCAAATACTTATTTCCCTCATTAACATGCAAATCAATTTATAACTTTTTTGAAATGCGTTTTTCTGGATTTTTTTGTTGTTATTCTGTCTCTCACTGTTAAAATACACCTACCATTAAAATTATAGACTGATCTTTTCTTTGTCAGTGGGCAAACGTACAAAATCAGCAGGGGATCAAATACTTTTTTCCCCTCACTGTATATGCAAATGTGCCCATTAACAACATGGATTACCTTTGACTGTGTATTTCCTTGCCAAAACCTGCAAAGCGAGGTAGGTAATACTTTAATCTCCATTCTCTTGATTTATCCATTTCACAGCGTACTTATAAGTTAAGTTACATGCACCACTCGGTAAACACCCTTCATTTGAAAAGCATATAATCTTGTATTAAAAACACGCATTTGCTTCCGTGATGAGGTCTTTCTAACTGCCTCATCACAGTGTCAGCCGGTAAGCCCACATTGGCATGCTTTTTGACCGAAGCAAAACACAGTGTATGGACTGCCGATATGCAGCTCTTACAATTGTTCAAGTACGGTGGCCCTGAAGTGCAACTGCTGAAAAAATAAAACCGCTGCTAAAAAATAAAACAGGGGCTGCGAGATTTGCAGCGGCTGTGAGATTTGGAAGTGCTGAAAAAATAAAGAAGCTGTTGCAGCATTTTCAGAAGCAATTACGGAAATGGAGGGTACATTGTGAAATATATTTGACTGATGCCATTGGACAGCAAGCAAGTCACGTGGGCCGAGCAGCTTCTCAGAAGAGCCAACAGAATCTGAGAAACGGGCGCCAACTGCGCAGAGCACGAAGTATCATATTAATATTGCTGTGATCTTCTGCTCTCTGTCCACTTTGTGGTGACATATTAAGAGTTATAGGGCTGTCCTAAAATGTATTAGAAATTAATGAAAGCTTAGGTAGGAGACAGAATGGGGTTAAAAGTAGCTAGATTTACTAAATTAACAACTGTACTTCATTATTACAAGGCAGTGTGACAGTGCTTTATTTTAATTATTATTCTCAAGCGCTAACAAAAAACATCCGTTAACAATTCCATCAGAAGGAGCAGTTTACTGATTTAATAGACAAGAGCATAACCTAATTTGGGAAATGCAAAATTAGAGAGACGGCTTTAACAAATATGAATCTCCAAAAAACTAAGAAACAATAATAAACAACACATTAATATAAAATAGTATTTTTATTTTAGGGGCAGCACGGTGGTGCTGGGTTCGGGTCTCGCCTCGGTGTCTGTCTGCGCGGTTTCCCTGGGTCTCCCGCTTCTTCCCACCGTCCACCAGGTTGATCGGCAAAAGCTAAATTGCCCAGCAATGGGCTGCGTCCGACCTGGGTGTATTCCTGCCGATCCGCCATGCCTGCCGGGATCGGCTTCGGCTTCCCCGCGACCCTGACCAGGATAAGCGGCTTCGAAAATGGATGGATTTTTATTTTATTAAGGACTTTTGCATTGTCTCTCTAACTTATCTTAATTCTACATGCGTTTTATACTGAATGTACTTTTCTGCTTTAAAACCATGTCCTCTCTGTAGTGTTCTGTACAAAACCTGTTGGGAACCTTAACCTTTGTTGTATTGTCTACTTCAAATAAACATTTTACAAATATGCCTGCACAATATATATTATAAAGCAAACTATATATATATATATACACACATTAACCCATTTACACAGAAAAGTATATTTAATTGATATAAACATCAACATCTTTTTTTATTATTATTATTATTATTATTATTATTATTATTATTAATGAGTGTTATTCTATCTTTAGGAATTGCTATCAAATTAGCCTGCCCCACTTATGCGTGACCAGACATTGTAATTTACATTGGATCAGGACTACTTTACTTTTTAAACACAAAATCTTTCAAATACAGTGAACAGAAAATAAAGCTTCTACAGTAAATTAATAACTGTAACAGAAAAAACACCAACCAAGTACATATTCAAAAAATGTAAGATTCTTCAGCGGTTCTATTGAACCTTTGGGTTGTTCGTGAGTTAAAGGGTTCGTTTAAGAAGCGTGAGCAAAGTGGTAAACACAAGGGAGCATTTAAGAGCCCTTTTCATCATGATCGCGACTGATTTAACATACATTCAACGTGCTTTAAGGATCCTTGTTTGCAGGGAACCTTGGTAAAGGGTTCTAATAAGAACTTTAAGGATCCTCCACAGTATCAACCCTGGCAATCCAAAAAGGTTCTTATTACAACCTTCACTTCTTAGAGTTTATATATAAGCTGAGTACTGTAATTGTATATGGACATATACATGTTTAGTTAAATTAGTGATTCCATAAGCTTTCATTAATTTCTAATACATTTTAGGACAGCCCTATAACTCTTAATATGTCACCACAAAGTGGATAGAGAGCAGAAGATCACAACAATATTAATATGAAACTTCGTGCACTGCGCAGTTTGCACCTGTGCCTCAGATTCTGTTGGCTCTTCTGAGAAGCAGCTCGGCCGACGTGACTTGCTTGCTATCCAATGGCATCAGTCAAATATATTTCACAATGCACCCTCCCTTTCCGTAATTGCTTCTGAAAATGCTGCAGCAGCTTCTTTATTTTTTCAGCACTTCCAAATCTCACCGCCACTGCAAATCTCGCAGCCCCTGCTTTATTTTTTCAGCACTTCTAAATCTCACAGCCACTGCAAATCTCGCAGCCCCTGCTTTATTTTTTCAGGACTTCCAAATCTCACAGCCACTGCAAATCTCACAGCCCCTGCTTTATTTTTTCAGCAGCTGTTTTATTTTTTCAGCAGTTGCACTTCAGGGCCACCGTATTCAAGAGACTAAGCCTAACTGAGTTTGCGCTCATAAGACCGCTGTTAGAAACCGAGCCTGTGATTAGAGAGACTGCACAGCAATGCTTATATGTGTTAGTGGAGCGGGTAGATAAGCCTCGACTGCTCCGATAGTGGCAGGGAGCACAAGCTGCACAAGACGCTGCTGAAACTCAGGCACTGCGGTCTACGCCACAGGCCCCATCCCCAGGCTACGCTACACCAACGGCCGACCGGAAGGAGCTGAAAGCGGGGCGTTATGACAGGAAAGCCTCCTGGGAGGCCTATAAGGCCAAATTTGAAATGGTGGCGTGGGCCAATGGTGGGCCTGCTTGATCTCCGTTCCTGCACCGTCCGCTTTGGGGAGGGACTGGTCCTCCCTCTCCAGGCTGGGGGCACGCACCTCGAGCACACCAGGATGCATGCCCAGAGGGCTCAGGCTGCCCCCATGACACCTCCTCCGGGGCCCTCACCTACGGACGAATTCATTGCCACTGCGGTCGCGAGGCAGGTGTGGGCCGCAAACCGAGAGGGCCTGCAGGAGGGGCAAAGTGAACAGTTGTGGGCCCTGCTGCAGGAGTTTTGCCACAGCTTCGCCATGACTCCCGCCCATGCCGGCAGAACTCGTGTCATCCAACATCACATCGATACAGGGGATGCCCGCACCATCAAGCAACGGCCCTGCCGGATCCCTGCTGCCCATCAAGCTGCCGCTGACCAGGCCTTAGAGGACATGGAGGCCGCCTGCATCATCGAGCCCTCGGACAGCCCCTGGACCTCCCCAGTAGTCCTGGAGGTTCTGCGTCGACAACCGACAGCTGAATGAGGTGACGGTCAAGGACTCATATCTGCTGCCTCGGATCGATGAGTCGCTGGACTTGATTGCCGGCTCCACCTGGTTCTCCTCCCTCGAATTGCGGAGCGGCGATTGGCAGGTGGCCCTGACCCCAGAAGTGTGGGCCAAGACCGCTTTCTCCACTGGGCGGGGGCTTTGGCAGTTCTGCCACATTCGAGCGCCTGATGGAAAAGGTGCTTTCAGGGGTGCCATCAACGGAGTGTCTCGTTTATCTAGAGGACCTCCTGGTCCACAGGAGAAGCTTCGGTAACACCCTCTCAGCGCTGCGGAAGGTGCTGGATCGACTGCGCCAGGCCGGCCTCAAGCTACACCCAGACGGCCCATCCGTTCGCCCGGCACCAGCTAGAAGCCGCAGGAGTTCGGCAGAAGAGGTGGATACGACCTCCATTGCAAGGGACCCCACTTCAGTGATGGGTACTTGGTGTGGAGCAGGTGAAGGAACTCTGCCCGAAGCTAGACAGCAAGTGGGCGGGCCCCTGCCTGGTGGTGGAGCGGTTGGGGGAGGTAGTGTACAAGGTTCGCCTCCCCCTACGGGGCAAGGCGGTGATCCTTCACTGGGACCGACTTGCCCCCTATTGTTGCCCGGCCTGCCCCAGCTTCCTGAACCCTCCACCTGTTGCCCTTTGTCCCACACCTGCCCCCTTTAACTCACCCTCTGTTGCCCCTTCTCCCTCGTCTGTCGCCCCCTCCCCCTCTCCAGATGTCCTTGGCCGTTTCCCAGTGGCCCCGTCCCCTGCATCATCCTCCTCTGCTCCTGTCCCGTTTCCCCACAGGAGGGGGTCTGGTTCTGCCCCCTATGGACATTCCCCTCTGTCTGTTCACCCTGCCTGGAACCTGAGGCCACCAGGACGCTTTGTAGCGATCCTGGAGGGTGTCTGAAGGGCCTGTCTGTGCCAGTAGGGCAGTCAAGGGGATGGGGGGGTGTAAAAGTGCAGGTGGGCGGGTCAGTTCAGGGACCCTGTTTGTCTGTGTCAGTGTGCGTGAATGTGTGTGTGTACTACATGTGGAGTGTTGAGTGTTGGGCTAGGGAGGGTAGTTCGGGGGTTAATTATGGTTGTGTGGCTCCCCCCGACTCCGGGTGGTATAGCGGAGAGCAGCGATTGGATGGGTGGCAGTCACCTGAGGGGGGAAGTATTTAAGAGGGCGTGGACTCGCCGCTCGGGGAGTCATAGTAGGAAATGAGCGAGAGAACACCTGAGCTGATATTGAGCTGATACTGCCTTAAAGGGAAAGTGGATGTACATCCCGATGAGTTCAATAAATCCTGTGTTGTTTGAAATCTTTTTGTTTATTTTCCCCTTTATTTTACACTCAACCTCGAAACCTGAGGTCACTACAGTATGAATAAATGTGTCTGACCTGTTTTCTAGAATAAGTGTATTAATCATGAAAATATCTTGAAATAAGTCTCTGCCTAGGGTAATTATTGCATTAAGAACAGTATATTTTCCTGTAGTGAGAAGTATACTATGAAAGTGGTATTATTAAAGTAATTTAACTCAGCCATTGTATATGTATAATATCATGGCAATCATAGCTGCTCTTGTATAAATCGCATTTTTTTTCTGGTCACCTGTTTTGTTCCCTTCAGAAGTAGAATTAGGCTGGGGTCTGTTAACCTCAGGAACAACTTGGTTCTTTGCCAATGATGGGTCGGGTTGATTGGTCTGTGCTCCTGTGATCATGCGCTCTTTTTCGCTCTCCCTTCGGTGCTGGCCAGCTCTGCTCGTGCGCAGGCGGCGTCAGAGATCTCTCACTTATTACGTAATGTCATAATTGCTTGTTTTACAAGTTATTTCTTACTAATCTATCCCAATTGGTAGATGCGTTGATGAATGTTGCGTCACGAAGGTCTGAGTTATCTGTTAAACAAAACCCAAAAACTGTTTAGCTTCTTTCTGTACATGCACGCGTCCTGCTGCGCTGAGGGGAAAGTCACGGCGTACTGACATGAGACTGGCAGCAGAGGACGCACTACCTTTGATCTGTGTTCCTTGTTTTCCACAACTACCATTACGGAAGCCGAGGAGTGCAAAAGCAAATCAAACTCATTAACAGGACGTTGCAGCAACCACAGAAGAGAATGGGCTGCTAACATTTGAAACACGTCAGCAACGTAAGAAGAAGTCGCTGCTGCAACCAGGAGAGAGAGGGGTGGTAACTTTGAAAAAACGTCAGCAACCAGTGGAGAGAAAGGGATGGAAACATCTTAAACATGACAGCGGCATTGAAAACAACACCGACATCCCAGAGAAACAGCAGCGACATTTAGAAAACGCATGGCGGAAACAGGATTGTGTGGCAGAAATAGGATTGTGTGGCGGAAATAGGATTGTGTGGTGGCAAAGACATTTTCCAAGATGCTTGACTATACATCTTAATATGGTTGTTGAAACATAGTTGTTTTGATTTTTCTTTTTTATACCTTTTGAAGTACAGAATATTTTTTAAATCTTATTTTTAAATGATTGCAGTGTAACTCTTTAAAAGTATGTCACATGCCCATAGTAGTTACATCTAGACCGTGGTGGTGGTGTTTAAACCCTTTACCCAAGGTAATAGTAATGTAATTATATAATAATATAAACCTACTTCCTATAATGAGTTCTTCATGTCTGTTTAACTTGTTAAGTTTGTTATAGGTCATTCAGAAAGTAGGTGCAAAACAGAAGAAAACAAGGAAACAAAATACAACAGTTACATTTTCATTCATAATACAGTATTGTATAGTATTATATTACATAGACAATTGCAAAATAATTAATTCTTTCTGCAGGTCCAGCAGAAACGTGTCACTGTGCTTCAATGGAGATGCCAGCAAATTCGACTACCATCCCCAACATCAGTATAGCACAAACCTCTGTCCTCGAGTTCTTCTTTGATTACTGCATGGACAGACCTGCTGGAAGTATATTTGGAGTAATTGTGGAGTTAATTACCTTCATTCTGGGCTTGCCAGCCAACATGATGGTGCTATGGATTTTACTGAGAAATAAAAGCCACTTGTCTCCATTTGAAGTTTTCGTATTCAGCCTATGTGTATTGGACATGTTATTTTGCATAGCTGTACCAGTCGGTATCATTAACTTCTTCATTTTGAAGAGTATCAACATGATCAAGATAATATCATTCTTTTTTGGCTTTTGTTTTTTTGGGGGTCCACTGTTTCTGGCTTGTCTGTGTGTGGATCGTTACATAGCAGTGCTGCACCCCATCACCTACATTACTTTCAAAGGCCCTAAATACAGAATGGCGTGCTCAGCAGTTGTGTGGATCATTACATTGACCTTGTGCACTTTGCAGAGTTGCAGTTTATTTCGTTTTGATGAGATTGAACTTATAGCAGCCTTCTACATTGTGGTTCCTGTCATGGTTTTCTGTAACATCTCCATCCTAAGGGCTCTAAGACAGTCTGGGCCGGGGAGTGAGGGCATCCACCCCATGAAAAAGAAGGCCTTCAAGACAGTTCTTGTCATTTTGCTCATCATGCTAGTGAATTATCTTCCATCCATAGCTACTTTTACATTTAAACAGTACATGGTTAAGACAGTGCATATTTGTTCAATTGTTCCAAGCGTTATCTGCTTAGCATGTCTGAGTAGCTGCATCCAGCCTATCTTCTATCTGTACAGTGTAGGTAAATTACCATGTATGCAGAATACCATGCACACACCATGATGGTCAAGACTGGAATACATGGAATAGACAGATTAAAAGGAAAAAATCTCATATTCCAAATGGCAATGAGTATTTAAAAAATAAAAAATAAATTTGGAGGGAAACTCTAAATATAAACATGCACCTTTTTCAGAGGTTATATTGAAACCTTCTCTTCCTAAAAGAACAAAATAGGATGTGACTTTAGCCCATGCTCAACAATGCTTGATATTTGAAACTTATTTTTTCAATTTCCTTCAACATCAGACATACTACTTCTACTAGTCATTATGATCATAATAAATAATGTATAATTAGAATGGTGGTGTCAATGCAGTTTTGTACATACAAAATCCAGTCATAAAGACTGCATTAAGGCAGAATTTGGCACAAACACATTTACATTGGCTCTCAAAAGTATTCACCCCCCTTGGACTTTTCCACATATCATTGTCTGAATATGAAATCAGAATGGATTTCATCAGGATTTTTTGCCACTGATCAACACAGAAAATGTCCATAATATCAAAGTGAAAAATATAATCTGCAAATTGTTATAAATTGATACAAAACAGAAATTATTGAATTTAATAAAATGTGCAACTTGAATGTATAGTTCAATAATCCAACCCTGCCCTCATCCCAAAACAAAAAATAGGTAGAACTACATTTGTATTTTCTAACAATTCATATGAACACCCTATATATATATATATATATATATATATATATATATATATATATATATATATATATATATATATATATATATATATACACAGACGGGTGACAAATTAAAGGAAAAACCTGAATAAATGACTGAGACACTTTATGTTGTTTTTTCCTTTAATTTGTCACCTGTTTGTATACAGTTCATGTAATTAAGCTTTCAAGTTTAGATAATTCCATTGTATGGGTACTTCAGATAATAGAAAACTTGATGAACCAGAGAGGTTGGGAATTCTATTTGGCTAGAATTGGTGAATATGCAAAATCTCTGTAATTGTCTCAGTAGGGAAAAAAAAACGATCATTTAATTCTGTACTATTCCTTCTATTGCTTTAATTCCCTTGGTCACTGTGTTTAATCATAAAAACAGACACATCACCAATATGCATGCAGCACAGTGAGCACCTGTTCCCTGTATTGTATTGTGTATGTTATTGTTGTGTGACAAAATATCAACAGAAGGTAAATAAAAAACAAAAAATATATATATATATATCTTTTCTCAAAGCCTCCCAATAGAAATTTAACTGCTGAATGTCTAGGAAAGTACTTGTATATAATTTAAATTATAATCTAATCCATTTTGAAGGTTTGAGATCCCCCCTGTCCCCCTGGTATTTCTATATTCCCGCTATGTCACGGAGTCTTCTCAAAATCTGGAGAGTTTATTTGCAAAACACACATCAGACTGAATGTAAAACATGAGAACATGTCCCTCTTCCTGTATTACAGCAGCTAACATGAAAAATACACTAGATAAAATGAACTATGTCAGTCTTGAAAAACATAACTAGTTTGCTTGTATTACAGTTATTTTTAAGTTTATTTTCTTGTTATTAATACATTTTTGTGTTTGCATTTTCTCCATACTATGAAGAAGATACATGAAAAACCTTTAAATTGTTTGCTTGTGTTATACTTATTTCACAGTTTGGTCATTTTCTATCTGTGTTATTCTATGTTCTACAGGTACCTCAGTTTGTTTGGACAATGTTATATGATTTTCTGAATTGCCATTATTTGCCGTTATAATTGTTTTCTACCTTGAAATAACTTGTCTGCCTACATTGTATACATAAATTCAATTAAAATTAATTATACTTGTTGCATGTTTTAAGCTGTATTTAGTTTACATTATTAATTATGTTCATCTGTAGTGCTCTTGCTATTGTGCTTGTCTCTATACCTGTCACTGGAATGGCCACTGCCCAATTAGAAAAATAATCTATTATCACTACAATGATGTGGTGGTCATTTGGGACTCTTCACAGTAATTTTTCTGGAGGTCATTTGGGAGTCACAAAAATTAAGGAAAAGGTCAGCAATGGGTTTTTATTAATACTAACCGCTCCAGCTATCATTCTCCCTAGTAGAAACTTGCACTAATGAAAACAAAATACTAACTTTTTGTTTTAGAATAGAAATTACTTATTTATATTTTTTATTACCTTACTGCTTTACATAAGTCATAAATTAAAGATTTTTGCAACTTCTGTGCCTGGTCAGTGAACAATGATACTAAACAGGTAGGTGAAAAAGAGGAGACGTACTGTATTACGGGTTCTGTCTTTGTCAGGTGTTTCTCAGTAGTCATATAGGGCACTTTTTCGGAAGGGGGGCTGCGGAGGATTTGACCATTGACTTTGAACTTGAGATGAACGTCAAGGGCGCCACTGCATAATTAGCATGTTTGTGGGCGGGGCTGATAGGGCACTGACATTACATATTTGTGGGTGGGGTTGACAGGGCACTTAAATTATAATATTAGAGGGCGGAGTTGATAGGGCACTGAAATTATAATATTAGAAGGTGGACTTGACAGGGCACCGAAGGAATGTACAGGGTGGTGGGGGTTTTTCAAACCCTCCAAAAGAGTTCTATTTAAGCCCTCCTGATTCATTAGTAAAATAGCTCTTTTCTCTATACGAGTGAAGCTCCAAAAGAGTTCTATTTGTGCCCTCCAGATTCTTTAGTAAAATATATATTTTTCCCTATGCGTGTGAAGCTCCAAAAGAGTACTATTCAAGCCCTCCTGATTATTTATTAAAATAGATATTTGCCCCTATGCAAGAGCTGTGAGGCTGTCTATTCAACAGGGTCAAAGGGGTTACTGCTTTCAAATGGACAAGGGTTATGTTGGTGTGATGCTTTCTGAGCTAGGGGGTGGTAAGGAGATGTCTACGCCTTTTGCAACCTTGGGTCAGTGAAGAATTAGTATATTTGTGGGTGGAGTTGACAGGGCACTGAAGAAATAACGTACCAGGGTAGAGTTTGGGATGTCTACGCCTTTTGTAACCTCGGGTCAGTGAAGAATTTGTATATTTGTGGGTGGAGTTGACAGTGCACAGAAATTATAATATTATATGTTATATATATGTTATATTATATATTATATTATATATAATATGTTCCTTATAGTCTGTCAGATCAATAGGTGATTGGTTCCTGAGTTCTTGAGATTGGATTTCGGTTTCAGCCCCCAGTGTCCTATTGGAGGGGGGCTTGATTTATGACTGATGTCAATCCATGCCATCTTTTGGAAATGCCGGTTGGCCCGGGTTCGTAGCTCTATGTCGGCATTTTGGCTCTCGTCCACTTCAAAGAGTTTTTATCACCTACAGGCCCCTTTCTCCAGACATCTCATAGCAGAATTCCAAACTATTTGGCCTCTTCTTGGTGCCATCCTCCCCAAAACTGTCACTTTGATGCAAACCAGTTCCAAGCTGATGAGCTAAGGAAATCTGATAACTTTGGGGGGGGGGGAGGTCTTCTTTAGATCAGTGCTTCAGCTCAGAGCCCAAATGCTCTTATCAAAATACACCCAACATAACGCTACAGGGTGATAAGGTATATGAAATCGTTGTTTTACCCCTAGCAGTAAACATGCTTCCTTCATTATCTTACCAGTGAAATGAGTCCCTTGATCTGAGTCCATTTGACGGGGCACACCCCATCGGGGAATAACCTCAGTCGCTAGGACTCGTGCTGCAGTGGTGGCAGAACAGTCCCTGCAGGGGAAAGCCTCAACCCATTTTGTGAAATGGTCAATTACTACCAAGCAATACGATTTCCCATGACATTTTGTCAGGGGTCCTTTAAAGTCAATTTGAATATTTTCCCACGGACCTCGAGGCCGGGGCTGGTGTGATTTAGTGACTTTGATCGGTTTACCTGGGTTTACTTGTGCGCAAGGGATACACTGTTGACACCACTTCGCAGTGCCCCTGCCTATGCCAGGCCACCACCAGTGTTCACGCAATTGAGTTAACATGGCCTTGTGACCCGTGTGAGCTGGGCCATGGTACTGGTCCAGAAGCGTTGACCTAATACACTAACATTGTAAGTTAGGACTTCGCCACAAACCGTCTGAATGCACTGCACCTCCCTTAACCCACTCTTGTACTTCATCATCCTCACAGTCTTTCTGTAGCTGTGCGAGGTCAGTAGTTTCTGATTCTAGGATGCTCGCAAGTTTACTAGAGCAGGGGAATCCTGCTAACGTCACATGACTGCCTGTCTCTGCTGCCTTTTTCGCAGCTAGGTCTGCAAAGTGAATCCCACGAGTGCGCGGGCATCCATCATCAGAAAGACTCTGATGAGCTTTCACTACTACTACTGCTACCTTTTCTGGAAGGTGTGCTGCCTCAGCTAGGGCTATAACATACTCATAATTTTTTATTACTTCTCCTGCTGTTGTTATAAACCCTCTACATTCCCAGGTTGCCATATAGTCGTGTACTACTCCAAATGCATAGCAACTGTCAGTGAAAATATTAACTTTAATGTCTTTCGCTATTTTTAATGATTCAGTCAACGCCACGAGTTCTGCCACTTGGGCTGAACAGTGTCCTGGGAGGGATCCAGATTTTACAATGGTGCTGTCATCCAATACCACCGCCCACCCAGTGTGGGGGACTCCATCTATTATTTTCCTGGATCCATCAACATATAGTTCCAAGTCAGGGTCTGTGAGGGGGTTTTCTAGGAAGCGACTGTGGTCCTCCTGGAGCATCAGCTCAGAGCATGTATGCTCTTCTCCCTCCCCTAACATCCCATCTGCTGGGTTTACTCGTGTGTCTTTTATTATTTGTATGGATTTATCTCTGGGGAGCAAAACAGCTTCCCATCTAGCTTGTCTACTATCGGAAACTGAATGCAATTTGCCGGTGTGTAATAATTCAACTAACGTGTGTCCTGTATGCAGAATCAACTGTGTGTTCATTACAATCGGCTCGCATGCCTGCACTGCCCAAGGGGTGCAGTCTACTGCTGCTACCGTAGGTTGCTTTGTGGAGTAATAGGTGACGAGACGTTGCCTATCCCCATGTTCCTGTGTCAGAACTGCTGTATAATAGATCCCATCTTGGGAACAGTAGAGGTGAAATGGTTTACAATGATCTGGTAACCCGAGGGCGGGGGCATTGCTGAGAGCCTGTTTTATTACACGATAGGCTATTTCCTGTTCATGTCCCCAGTCTATGGGGTCCAAGGGAGACGGGCTCCCTTTGATTAGCGCCTGTATCGGACCTGTGGCTTGTGTGAAATTAGGGATGAAAGTGCAACAATAATTAAGGAGCCCCATAACTTTACGCACAGCCCTAACATTATGTGGTTTTGGCATATTTAGGATGGCTTCTTGCCTATTATGCGTCATAGATTTTTGTCCTTGTGAAATGTTGTGTCCGAGATATTGAACCTTAGTTAAGCCTATTTGTGCTTTCTTAGGGCTTGCTTTAAATCCTGCCTTTTGTAAGACACCGAGGACTGTAATTAATGCACCTAAGTGTGCGGTCTCATCAGGAGATGCAATCAAAAGATCATCCACGTACTGGATGATTAAACTATCCCAGGGTGTCAGATCTATTCCTTCTAAAGTCTTGGCCATTGCCTGGTGAAAGAGTGTCGGGCTGTTGTGAAATCCCTGTGGCACTCTAGTCCATGTGTACTGTTTGTCGCATACAGTAAACGCAAATTTATCTTGGGAATCAGAGTGGAGTGGCAGGCTCCAAAATCCATTGCTAATATCTAGGACCGTAAAAATAGATTGTTCGGGTTTCAAATAATTTAATATAGTGTTGGGATTGGCTACAATCGGGTGTAACCGTGATGTAACTTTATTCAATTGTGTGTAATCAATTGTAAGTCGCCATGAGCCGTCTGGTTTGGCCACTGGCCAGATTGGAGAATTAGTGGTTGAATGCGTTTCGCATAAAATTCCTTCATTTTGCAATGTTTGAATAATTGTCTGAACTGCCGTAAAAGCTTCTGGTTTAATAGGATACTGTTTATGTGCTTTGTGTACTGGACCTGGTATAACTATAGGTTCAATTTGTGCCAGACCACAATCTTGTTTGTGTGTTGCCCAAACATCAGGAAATGCCTGACACACGTGTCCATATATGAGGTGTTGACGGTGTGAGAGATACTAGCGCAATTTGTTGCATATCTTTGTGTATCCTTTTTATTACCGTGTGTATTGGTCCATATTATGCGATTATTATTAGCATCCACTAGTGCGCCGGCTTCTCTAAGGATATCTATGCCTAATATTGTCCCCTCTGGGTTTTTACAAACCCAAAAAGACACTGGTATTAGGAGATCGCCTATTTCTAGAAGTTGAGGTGTGCTGAGTGTGGCTGTGATACATGCGCCGCCTACACCTGAGATCTGTAGTCTGCGTTTAGTCAGTGGGAGGGGGAGATCGGTTATCGAGACAGAGGCGCCTGTATCCACCAACATTGAACACTGCCGACCCCCTAACAGTGCGGTTATGTGGAGGCGGGGATTTTCCCCTGTACCGACCTCGGGGGCCGAGGCAACCTATTTCCTATTGAGTTTCTCTGTCAGATCTCAGATGATCTACAGAAGCTCCGCGTTTCCTCTGGGCTGACCGGGGTTTGTTTTTATCTGATTCCAGGGCGCTTGGTGTTCGGCCGGAGCACCTGCCTTCCAGCACTTGTCCCCCGTGTGTCCTGTCCTGCCACAGAAAGTGCAATTAGGGCGGGTTGATTTAGACCGACAGTCTTTAGCAATATGTCCTATTTTTCCGCAATTGTAACATTTACCTCCGTTTTGTGTTATGGCAGATATAGCTGCCACAGCATTTATTTTAGCTTTTGACTGCTTGTTTTCTACATCTGAAGCCCATTGTACAATCTGCTGATATGTATTTCTTACAGGCACACCCATATTGAGGATATCTTCGTGTGCTTTACTGAACCCTTCCTTTAATAATTTTAAAAAGATCACATTATCACGTTCGGCGTCCGGCAGTCCGGAGTGTTCTCTAAAAGTAGTGTACTTTCGTTCCCCATAATCGTAGCAAGTCTCACCTGGCTTCTGTACGAGGCCACAGACTATACTCCAATTTCCCTGTCCTGCTCCGAGAGCTGTCTTTACAGCCGCGATGAAGTTAGTGATCCTTAGATTATTATTATAATTTCCAACTTTTGTCCAGGTACCATCCTGCTGGTCTGGGGTTAACCCGTCCCAGATCGGCCTTGGACATTTAGTTTTAATTATTATGTGTATGTCTTTAGCGTCCATTTGGTGTACATCTAACATCTCATTTAGTTTTTCCCAAAACTCTAGATTCCCATGATTGGGTTTAAGTTTTGGAAGGTCGCTTAATATTGTGTGTTTCTCTCCGGGTGTAAAGGGGCGATGCACCGACGTTGTTAATGCATAAAATTGTCCATCGGCAGAGAGATGTTGTCTAGTGCACGTGTCTATAGGTGCTAATTTTACTTTCTCTGACTTGAATGAACTAAAATCTGGGTAAAGTTTAGACTCTGTTCTATTATCAGGGGGGTTATCGGAGTGTTTATATGGTGGAGGGACAGAAGCACCAAATCCACATCCCCCATATTTTTCGCATTCATGTTCCCAGGCTTTTTGGTCTAAATCATCCCAGTCAGGTTCATCGCCGTCTATTTGTGCCCCTAAGGCGCTTGCGCATCGTTTCCCTACAATATTAGTTCGTTCTTTATTTTTCTCTTCCTCATTTCTAATTCTTTTCTCATTATCTATCTCTGTTTGCATCTCAGCAACTTTCTCTTTTAATTATTTTATTGTTGCTGTATTTTCCTCATCCATTGCGATTAGTTTCTTCTCTAATTTCGCACTATATTGACAAAGGATTACGGAAGCTTTATTGGTTTTCTCCCTCTTTTCCTTATTCCACCATTCTCTATGCTGTTTGGGAACCCAGTTAGGATCCCATCCTGCCTTTTCCATCTTAAGTTGAAGTTTTTTAAACTTCTCTTGTAGGTATTCACATATAGACACGTCTTGTAATGCCATAATGCCAACCCTATCTTTGCCAACGATGGGGCTATATCGTTGGACTTTACAGTACCTCCGGTTCCTTCAGGTTATTGACTGCCACTAACTCTGGCCCTGGCGTACAAGGATTTCCTTGCTTAACTTGGGGCTCAGAAGGCCTCGTCGTACCTTTCGGTTCCCTTGGTATCTCTCCCCGCAGATCTGTCTTACCTGGAGTTCACCCTACTGTGAACCTCCGCTGTACAGTCAACCTTTCTGTTTGTTTTACCTCTGCCTCTCCACAGGTTCTCTTTAAATTACAATCTGAGAGCCTCACACAATCCCGAGATCAAATCTAAATATACAGGGTGGTCATTTTAAAGGTACTCACCCTTGCTTTGGTCCCGGGAGTGGAGGCAAGTTCAGATCCTCGTTCGTGACGCCAAGTTGTAGAACCGTCTCGGAAATAAGTGGAGAAGTCACGGAGATAAAGCAAACAGAACTTTAATCGGGCCGGCTCGGAAGCTCCACTGTCAGAAATAATTCCTTCAGTGAGGCTTAATGTTTACAGACATGAGTACAACTTTTATAGGGAAAATGACATAACATCTTATGGCCGTTCATCCAATCAGAAGATACAGGTCCGGGTCCTTTTACGATCTGTCCTCCCGTGAAGAGGTGATGGATACAAAAAGCAGATGTCCGTCTTTGATGTGCACTAGGAAGATGCGATCCCACGGTGGTCATTTACCTAGTGTCAATCGCTCAGTAACAGAAACATTCCTACCTAATCTGGAGAAACGATTAAGCCATAAACAAATTCTCAGCAGACATCTGTAGGCTATTTCGGCACTGTGTAATCTTTCATTACTGACAGGAGATTCTAACAAATCGACCTTGTTGACCCTTTACTTGTCCTGCTAAATCTAATCTGGTACCAATGCTAGTACCAATACAAAACATTAAATAATAATCACAAAACACTTTCTTCAACTTCCTATACAGAGTCTTCAATCAGAAAGCTATCAAAAGGGTGAATGAGAATCTGTGATGAAGTTTTAAACCCTAGATGATTAAGACCTGCTATATGCTGTCATGTCCTAGGTGTTGATTTGACAGATTTGTTCAGGGTGATGCTGACACTGTCAGCACCTTCACTATTTGTTAAAAAACAAACAAACAAACAGCTTTATGTTATCAACAGACTGCATACAGTTAAAAAGGGAGTCAAAATGGCTAAACTTGGCTCTTGAAACAGAGATGGATGTTAAGAGGATTCTGGAGATGCCTGAGCTCAGACCCCCAACCCATACAGAGCCACTTAAACTCCTCTTGAGGAGACCTAGGAGTAATAAAATGACTCTGATATATGCAATAAGCCCACAAAGTATTTTACACAATTCATGAAGGATTGTGAAACATTAATATAATGTAGACCATATTTCTGTTTGCTGTGTATGTTTGGAATTGACTTGGATAGAAAATACATTTTATGAAGCATTTCCCAAATTTCAGCATTTGTAGCAAAATAGTCAAATCTATCACATTGATATAAAGCATGTATTTCAGTGCACTGTGCATGTTTCAACACAATTGTAAATTACTTATAGACAATGAGTCTTATAAAGCAGTTTGCAAAACTAAACATTTGAAGGAAATACATCTGGTGTCTCTCATATCTGTACAATATCATCCCTGTTTCTGTTTACTGTGCATGATTAACAAAGACATTTTTAACTCTTTATTTGAAGGTTTGAAAAGGGTCTTTTGAAGAATTGGAAAATCAGAAGTGTTTCTCACACTTGTATTACAAGAGTCACTTGTTTGCAAAAATGGTTTAAAACCACAAAAAGGAAGACTTAAAGTAATTTAGAGATGTTACTGAATCGCGTTACTCAAACAGGGTAGAAGTGCCTGACCACTGGATTTGTACAGGATTTCTGGTGATTAGGTGGTCTAGTTTTGTGTTGCTTGATAGAACCGTACAGCACCCTGCCACTGTGATCGTGTCAGGTCCTCATGACTCTTGTTTTTTGAAATGACTGTAAACTGTTTTGGTGAAGTAAATTCTTAATAAAACGTTCAAATATTCGACTGTGTCAGTTTGGTCTTCATAACTCACCCTGTTATTATGGATATGTTATTTATTTATCGGTTTTCTCTATTTCTAGCCCCATCTCTATTTTTCTGTGCCTGATTGTTTGGGGTTAACCCTATCTCACTAAAGACCTGCTTGATTTACACATGATCTGGTGTAACTCTAGAGTGACTGTCTCCCTCTGTGCTTATCTTTCACTGTTGCCTCTGTGGTTGCTGCTCCTTCTTGTCTGTACTCTGTTTATGTGTGCTGCTAGGTAGGTCTCACTCCCCGAGATGTTGAGACTGGAGAGTTTTTAACTAGAAAAAGCATATATCTGCTGTTTTAATAGACACATACTTAATTATTTATGCATATTTAATATGTCTAAAGTTACTTTAGTGTTTTTTTTATTTAATTTAATCATGGGGCTCATTCTTAATTTCTGTAAGAAAGTTACTACTGTAGCTCTCTTCACAACAACACAGACAGGTCGGTTCATTGAAACGGGCGTTTAATTATTTGGCTCGTCTTGTTTACGCCTTGAGAACTGTATTCTTAAATGAGCATAGTACAAACACATCAGAAAATCATACAATACATAGTCTGAAAGTAAACAAGATAGAAATGACACTTCCAATACATTGAACAAATGAAACATATACCTTGTTGGCTGCTTGTCATGAAAAGAGGTCCTTGAGACCTTAGTTTCTGAAAATCGCCTTTACTGTCCTTTTGACTGGCAACAGCAATACTTTCAAATTAAATGCAACTTAGCAGAGCCTCGTGAGAAGTCCACTCATCATCAGTCCATCGGGGGCGAATCAGTATTTCGTAATTTCCGCTAAAGGGACGTATTCTCGCGCCTTATGTTTTAAAGAGCTACGAATGAAATTACATGAAATTATGGATTTAATTATTAATGAATTATGAAACAAAAGCACAGACCATTTACACAACAGCACCTACACTCACACCAAAAATCACTCATTTACTCGAAATGAGTGATTTTCCGTTGAACAAAGAATATGAAAAGAATTTGATAAATGTCTTTTAGACCTAAATGAGTGTAGCTGTGTTGTGTATGTGACTTGGCTTCAAGTAATGTAACTACCTTGTGAATAGGCCTTTCCAGATAAACTGATCTAGTCTGTGGTTTTCCCTTAACAAATGAAGTGTCACTGACTAGAAGCTTCACGTTTCGCAAAAAGCCATCTGAACTAGGGTAAGCTTCTACCACTCTGGCAAGTTTCCATTCATTTCTTTGAGTGCTGTCATCTTGTAGAATCACAATGTCGTCCACTTGTGAATTTCGAGATGTTTTCTGCCATTTTTGACGTTGTTGGAGATTCAGCAGATATTCACGTTTCCATCTTTGCCAGAATTCATTGGCCAAGAATTGCACTCTTCTCCACCTTTTACATAGATAGATGTCTTCTTTGCTAAACTGTCCTGGAGGGGGCAGAATGATTGCAGATTTCATGGTCAGTAAGTGATTAGGAGTGAGTGGTTCTGGACCGGCAGGATTGTGGAGATGTTCAGCACTCAGCGGTCTGCTGTTAATTATGGTCATTGTCTCATAAAGAAATGTCCTCAGAGTTGTAGTGTCAAGTCTACTGGCAGACTTGTCGAGCATGGCAGTCAGAATGCTTCGGATTGTTCAAATCTGGTGCTCCTAGACTCCACCCATGTGACTCGCTGAGGGAACATTCACTACAAATTCACAACTGATTGCTCGCAGATGTTCTTGATCCATCCGTTTGAGCAGCTCAAAAAACTCTCTTCTAGCGCCCATGAAATTTGTTCCCTGATTGCATCTTAGTTGCTGTACAGGTCCTCTGATGGCTATGAACATTTGAAGTGCATGAAAGCGTCTGTTGTCAGATTGTCTAGTGTCTCTATGTGTACGGCTCTAGAGCACAAGCAGGTAAACAGCAATCCATATCGTTTTAATTCCTTTCTTCACTCCTTTACGATGAAGGGGCCGAAACAATCTATACCACAGAATGTAAAGGGAGGGGATGTCTCGGTTCTCTCTTCCGGTAGATCTGCCATTCGTTAAACCTCAGTTGTTCTTCGGTATTTTCTACATTTCACACACTTGTAAATGTGTGAAGAGACCACGTTTCTGCATCCTAAGATCCATATTCCGTTCGCACGCCACTCATTCATGGTCATGCCTCTTCCTTGGTGGTATACATGCTCATGATGATGTTTAACGAGCAAAACTGACAAGTGAGATTTCTTCGAAAGTATTACAGGATGCTTTACGTCATGATGCAAGGTTGATTGAGACAGCCGTCCTCCTCCCCTGAGGACACCATTCTCATCCTAAAAGGCATTTAACCGACGCAAATTGTTGTGCTTGTTCAGGGTTCCTTCCCTTTGGAGTTTGATCCTTTGGATGCCTTCAGCAAAGGCTTCTTCTTGCACCAGCTTGATAATGGTGATTTCCGCTTCTTTTCTTTCTTCAAGACTAGTTGCTTCATTCGTCCTTAGCTGAACTCCCTTGAATTCTCTGATGAACCTCTTGAGCCTGGTGATAGCCTTCACTGCCCTGGACCAGTCAGAAAATTTAGTGAAGCGGTTCACCATTGAATTCACTTCCTTAGTCTTGACTGTGCAAACATGGGCTTTCAGAAGCTCAGGATCAGTCATTTCTATTTCTATTTCTCCCACCGTTTCCTCTTTGTGTGGGAGATTCCTCTGCCACAGGAAGTCAGGTCCCTTCAGCCAGTTAGACACTTTCAGCTGAATGGCACTCAGCCCTCTTGAGGCATGGTCAGCAGGGTTGCTTTCAGAGCTGACATGTCGCCATTGTTCAGGGGTTGTACTGGATTTTATAAGTTGAATTCAGTTGGCTACGAAGGTGTGAAATCTCTTGGCATCATTATTCACATAGCCAAGGACTACCATAGAATCAGTCCAGTAATACTCCTGCAGGTTTTCAACTTCAAGCTCCCTTTTGATAACATCACTGTTATGGACTGAAGTCACAGCTGATGATAATTCAAGCCTTGGGATAGTCGTTAGCTTGGTAGGGGTTAATCTTGCTTTCCCCATGACGAGTGAGCAACTAACCTGCCCTGTTTTGCTTACTGCACGGAGATATGAACATGCACCGTATCCACTGAAACTTGTGTCTGAAAAATTGTGAAGCTCGTATAGCACAACTTTGTCAAAGTTTGATGGATGATAGCTTCTTGGGATCTTCAGGACGGCCAATGCAGGCAAGTCTCTAAGCTCCCATTGTGGCAGAATGTGCTCAGGAAGTTCTTCGTCCCAGCTTACCCTTTCCCTGCATAGCACCTGAAGAATCTGTTTGCCAACTAGTAAGAAAGGTGCAACAAATCCTAGTGGATCATAGAGAGAGGCTACCGTTGAGAGAACTCCTCTCCTTGTCAGTGGGTTTTTCTTGACAACAACCCTGAATTGGAATTAATCTGCTTCGACGCACCACTGAACTCCAAGTGCTCACTCTATGTGAAGTTCTCCTAAGGCCATGTCTAGATCTTTCGTTTCAGTACATTCTTCGGGCGGTATTACGGCAATCACTTATTTATTATTCAACACAAACTTGTGTAGATTTCCTATTCTGCATAAGGCTCTTGCCTCCTTAACAAGATGTACAGCTTCAGCAGGTGACCACACGCTTGTTAAGCCATCATCGACGTAAAAGCTTCTCTGGATAAACTTGATGGACTCTTCGATGAACTTTCCATGACCCTGAGATGCCAGATACTTGAATCCAAAGTTGGAGCAGCCTGGGGATGAAGCTGCCCCAAACAAGTGTACCTTCATCCTATACACAGAGGGTTTGGAATCCAGACTGCTTTCATCCCACCAGAGAAATCTCAGGTAGTCTTGGTGTTCCCTTGCGACAGGAAATTGATTAAACATTCTTTCGACGTCGCACATTATGGCTATTGGACCTTTCCTAAATTCGACACAGCACTCCAACTAATGTGTTGGTCAGGTCTGGATCAGTCAAGAGGTGATAGTTCAGAGAGGTTTCGTGGAAACGTGCTGAACAATCAAACACCACACAAATCTTTCCTGGTTTGTGAGGGTGGTAGACTCCGTGGTGCGGAATATACCATGATTCCTATTACATCGTCAAACTCACTTGCTGGGCATGAGCAGCCGACAATAATCCAGCCGAGGTCGGTTCGTTGTGCATATGGCTGATTTTCCTCCCCAGACAAGATCTCCTTGGGAAGAAGGGCTTGTTGACAGTTATAGCCGATCAAAAGGCCAATTTCTGCAAATTGTTCCAGATGGGGCCATTTTAGAGCCGTTTCTGAAGTTGGGATATGTGACCGGTTTGCCGTAATGAACTCTCGTGTGAAAACTGCTGGCAATGGGATCCTTTTCTCAGAGTTGAATCCTCTCACTTGCATATTCATCAGTTTCAGACAATTTATGAATGTTGACCTTTCTGACATTGTAGATAGCTGCAAACTGACGTTCTCCTTGTTTGTACTGAGCTCTTGAACTACTTAATCAAGGATAAAGGTTGTGTCACTCTGCGTGTCTAGGAGCGCATAGATGAGGACTTCTTGGTTTGGCCATTTTGTGGATGACACCCAAACTGGTATAATTGTGGAAGTTTGTGTGTTTAAGCCTTCTTGTCTGACTGCATTGGTGATTGCTGCTGCAGCTATTTCTTTGCTATCTGTTTTGTCTTTTGAATGATTATCTCCCTTCAAAGGGGAAGGCCTTTGATAATCTTTAAACTTGTCATTATGCAAACACGTAGGATGTCTTTTCTGACACTTTTCACATGTGCTCTTATTCTCACATCTTCTTGAATGATAACCAGTCTGTAAACATCCAAAGCAGAGTTTCTCTGCACGCACAAACTTGACACGATCTTGAATGGTCTTCTCACCAAACTTTCTACATTTAGCTAAGACATGTCCTGTCCTTTTACAAAAGACACATGATGAGACACTGCTCTGTGCTGCATTTGTGTACAATGCCTTTGCTTGAATGGTTTGGCTTTGTGAATATTTTGGTTTCTCACTTTCCATACACTTCAGTGCTTGTACTGAGGATATAGGATCACAAGTGAGATCTGCTTCCTTTGCGGTTCTATCTGGACCCTAACCAATCTGGCAACTTTATCAAGATTTTTGGATTCTCATTGCAGTAATTGAGAACTTCCAATGTCTTAAGATGGGGCATCACAGCTTCACAGCTCTTAAGAAAGTCTGTGAACTCTCTTAATTCACAACCATCTTTAGAGCTTATCTTTGGCCATGCATGCAGCTTGTCTCTGAAGGACTTCCCGATTATGAATGGGTCTCCAAAACGTTTTTTCTAACAGCTGCCAGACAGAATCATATGCTGTTTCTGTGCCTAGTAGGAAGAATCCTTTTACTGTTTTCCTTGTAGCGCCACCCAAGTACTTTCTTAGGTAATACAGCTTTTTGTTCTTCGGAATGTTTTTCCTATCAATTAATGTTGCCAGTCTTTGCATTTCAGAGGGTGTCCCAAAAATAATGCAGGTTCTGGCATTGGAAGACGGTTGGCACTCATAGCCTCTGCTAGCGCACTGACCAAATCAGAGTTGGTTTGCATTTGAGGCATATACGTTGAAGCAGGTGTAGCTTGAGATGCCCATTGTGAAGATTGGGAAATGAGACCTTGTCTTGCAACTGGGGAAGATCGAGGTATAAATGTAGGACTTGAGGCCTGGAGGGTTTGGGCCGTGACTGACAGATTTTGAGGAATAAATGGAGGGCTTGAGGCCTGGAGGACTTGGGCCATGACTGGCAGAGATTGAGGAATGGCTGGGGGAATAATGAAGTTAGGAACTTGAAGTTCTCCACCTGTCATATCCACTTGCTTCAAAATTTCCTTCAACTTGATCATAGACCTTTACTCGAGCTCTTGCAGCATTCAACTTCTTAATTTCTTCTAAATGTTCAAGCCTTCTGCACTTATCCTGCATTGCTTGTTGTCTAGCCATATCCTCAGACTCAAATCGTGTCAATCCTTGTCTACTTTCAACCTCTAGCCTTTGAAGTTCTGCTGCCTCCCTTTCTTGTTCCTCCAGCACTGCCAACACTTCCTGAGAGGCAGCAGCTTCAGCCACAGCTTCATTTCTTTTGATTGAGTGAATGCTAGGATGGCTTGAACTACATTCCGATCGATGAGACAGTGGTCTTGATAAACAGCCTGTTGAGTCTAGGATCGAACCAACATCAGGCCAAGGCTCTTCCTCCATGTCTGCTGCATGCCCTTCCAATTGCCTATGAGCCCTTCAAATAATGAATCCTGAAAGATACAAGCATGTATCGACCCTGCATCGCAGATCTGGTTCAGGAGTTTGCACTCGACGTAACTCTTCATAAATTATCTTTACCTCTTGGCAGGTGCTTTCTATGTTCTCAATCAGCTCATTTAGTTCGTCTTGGGAGGCGTCATCAGACAATATTTCCTTGCCTAGTCTTGCATAATACCTCCATTTCTCATAGAGTGTCGTTTGTACACTCCTCAACCTTTCTTCTTGAAGTTCTTTTCCCTTTTCTGTAAGGGTTCGGGTTTTTTCACTTCTTCGCATCCTTTCCACCTCTTCTGTATGTTCTTGGTCTGCAACTTCAAGCTGAACAAGTGACTTGACATTTTTATGGCAGGCTTCAGCATTTGAGTCAGACATCTTTAAATGGCAGTAGAATGTTTGTGACCACTGAGCTTAAATCAAACTTGTGTATGTTAAATTAAGCTTGGTTAGATGTGAATGTGAGCTGGATGTGAATGTGGATGTGAGTGTAAATAATCAGGTTGTTGATAAATGTGTGAGTTTCTTAACAACTGTGGAAATATGGAAAATCAGAATTTTACAGCATCCATTTAAACATATCTTTGTGAAAATGAGTTCAATTTTAGAACAAGAAATAAAATAATTATAAATTACTCTTCACAGTGTATATTGCAATTTATAAACCTTAACCACAGAGAAAATAAACTCAATGTATTAAATCACTTATTATTCACAAAATAAAGGTGTAATGGTCTCACTGGGTGTAGCATATCCAGCTATCCAAAATGGCTAAACACTCATCCAATAACTCCACGACGCGTTAATATGATTCATGAAGTTTAGTGAATAAAGTGTGAAACTGCGACAACACAGAAATGAAATGTCTTAGTTTACAATGGTAAGCATCTACAATTATACAGATTGTCCCACATACTAATCTGCACTAAATGTAACAAAATACATACATATACCACTGCATGTTCTAGATAAACACATATAATTCCCCATATAAACAATAAGCTACAGAAAAGAAGATGAGTAAATAGCTCTAGTAAGTCGATTGATTGTCACTGTTAAGCTAGCATGTAGTAACACATTTTAACACAATCTCAAAAATAACATCAATAACATTAATGGATGCTTACAAACAATGTCACTTACAGATGTTGCTTCTAACAAAGCGAAGAAAGGATGGAGAGGGATATTAATGGAGCTGCCACATGTTCCATGTAAACACTTCCTTGAACTCTATTACTTCCTGATTCTGACAGGAAGTGAACTCAACTTTTGCTTAATGTAATTTTGTCGCACTACTGCAAGCTACCAGAAGGTGGAGCCAAAACTTAAAAATTATGACATTGTGAATTATGTCCAAAACACTCCCCGTCTGGGGTTGAAATAACCCCAAGTTAATTTGCTGACTCATCACTGGAGCACTCTGATGACAGAAGGAGCACCACTTCTGAAACGGGGCAAGAGAAGATCTTCTGAATTCCCTCCTTTATGATTTTCACCTCAACCTTTCTCACCAGGCCATCTCGACTTGGAAGGGTCTTCGTAACAATGGCCATAGGCCACTCGTTTCTTTTTGCTTGACCATCCTTCAACAGCACAACATCCCATTCCTTAAGATTCGGCTTTTTGTCCTGCCACTTACAGTGAGGGAAAAAAGTATTTGATCCCCTGCTGATTTTGTACGTTTGCCCACTGACAAATAAATGATCAGTCTATAATTTTAATGGTAGGTGTATTTTAACAGTGAGAGACAGAATAACAACAAAAAAATCCAGAAAAATGAATTTCAAAAAAGTTATAAATTGAATCTGGGGTAGGTATCTCTGAGTGATTATTAGGGATTTGGTTACATTCGAGGAGTGTAGGAATGCGGAGGCTTATCTTCATGTCTGCTGACTCCACAACATAACCACAGGGCCTTCTACCGGCTGTCTCCATCAGCCCAGTGCATGTCTTTAGTGTGTACGGAAATTAGCTTCCTTTGATCTTGAAGACATCAAAGAATTCAGACCTCGCAAGGGAGCGATTGCTCTGCTCATCCAATATGGCATACATTCTTCTGGACTCTTCTCTGCGTCCATCTGGGTACACGTTGACTAAACATATTTTGGAGCACGCCCTCGCGCTTACTCCCTTACCACACACCTCTGTGCACCTTGAAGTAACCTCCTGACCTCTCACTTTGTCATCCTCCCTGCCATGCTCTGAAGCAGGAGACAATTTGGACTCCCAAGGAGCTCGTCCTAGGTGGAGTGCAGACACGTGGTATTCGCTCTCACACACTTTACATTTGATTTCAACCATACAGTTCTTAGCCAGATGGTCTGAGGAGGAGCAGCACCAGAAGCATATGGAGTTCTCTCTGATAAACCGTTTGCGGTCTTCAAGACTCTTCTCTCTAAATCCTCTCTTTCTCTGATGAAGTCACCTGTATTTTGTGGACTGATATAGGTGTTTTCATGCGTCTCTCTGGACTGTCTTTTCTCTCAGGTGACGTGGGGAAGAAGAGGTTGAAGCTGGGGTACGAGCCTTAGCCTCTGTGCAGACAAAGTTCACGAACACAGAGAAGGAAGGAAAGGTGATGTGATGTTCCTGCTTGTATCTTGACCCAAATGAAATCCACTTTTCCTGTATGTTGTGTGGAAGCTTCTCAACAATGGGACTTACCCCTCTGGATGTGTCCAAGTATGACACACCCAGCAAATATCCATCTAGCTTGGCTGCTTCCAGCTCCAACAGCAGATCTCCGAGGTCACGGAGCTTCTGTGGATCTTTGCTTGTCACCTTGGGTAAGGTTTCCAGCTTAATGAAGAGAGCTTGCTCAATGGCTTCAGGCGAGCCATAGGTTTCTTCCAGCCTCTCCCAGGCCTTCATCAGTCCGGCTGGTGGGTGTCTTATATTGACTGCCTTTATCCTGCATGCTTGTTCAGAGGACTCTTTGCCAAGATACTTGATGAGCAGATCAAGTTCTTCTCCAGCAGACAGGTCTAAGCCTACAATGGCACTTCGGAAGGATGATTTCCAAACCCAATAGTTAATTTGTTTGTCATCAAAACGGGTCAGCCCTGAGGTCACTAGCTGGCTACGTGCCAAAAAATTGGCGAGGTCATTGTTGGCACGTACATGGTCGTGATTGGCTTGATTCAGAGTTCTGCTAGGGGCTGCACGGAGAAGGACGGGTGATTGTGTTTGGTCACCCTGATGTGTCACTGCAGTGCTATTCCTGAAATCCTGAGATTGGTTGGGGAAAGATGTGTAGCCTGGAGATTCAGTTTGCATATGGCCAGCACCGTAAGAGATGGGAAATGGTAGGCTTGTGTTTTCATTTCTCTCTCTGATGGGTCGCAGACCAGAACTGAGGCTGACTTGCTCTCATACACAGTCTGCAGTGCGTTGGAATTGTTTCTCTGATGGGACAGGGATAGTGACCTTACCAGATGACTCAGGGTCCAACTCTGTCAAGCCGGCCCTCCAATGCTCAATCCTCACCTACTGCTGCATCCTTTTCTTTCTCTTCATGCAATGCATCAAGAGTGGCTTGGAGGCGGGACTGTTCAACCTGTATCTCTATCTCTCGCATGACATATGCTGCTCTGGCTTGAGCTGCTTTGGCTTTGGCTCTTGCTTTGGCGATGGCTATACTAGCCCTAGAACTGTTAGACAATGATGACCTTGATGCTTGAGAACTTACAGAGCGAACATCTTCATTTTTTATCTTGTTGCTTTCAGCCATGACAATATGAAGCGAGATGTATCAGAAGAATTAAGATAGGTTGATGGATGTCTATGCCTGTATAATAGCCACTTAGCTGCTGTGGCAGCTCCATTAATATCACTCTCCATCCTTCTTCTTTCGCTTTGTTAGGGTGTAGCGTATCCAGCTATCCAAAACGGTTAAACACTCATCCAATAACTCCACGATGTGTTAATATGATTCATGAAGTTTAGTGAATAAAGTGTGAAACTGCGACAACACAGAAAGGAAATGTCTGTTTACAATGGTAAGCATCTACAATTATACAGATTGTCCCACATACTAATCTGCACTAAATGTAACAAAATACATACATATACCACTGCGTGTTCTAGATAAACACATATAATTCCCCATATAAACAATAAGCTACAGAAAAGAAGATGAGTAAATAGCTCTAGTAAGTCGATTGATTGTCACTGTTAAGCTAGCATGTAGTAACACATTTTAACACAATCTCAAAAATAACATCAATAACATTAATGGATGCTTACAAACAATGTCACTTACAGACGTTGCTTCTAACAAAGCGAAAAAAGGATGGAGAGGGATATTAATGGAGCTGCCACATGTTCCATGTAAACACTTCCTTGAACCCTATTACTTCCTGATTCTGACAGGAAGTGAACTTTTTCCTTAATGCAATTTTGTCGCACTACTGCAAGCATTCCTCGTGATCGTTATAACGACGATAAGTTATGGGCTTTGCTTATCTGATACGCTGGCCTTTCATCCGGTTGACACCTGCGACGGTCTCGTTATCTCTCCTACCTGCACCGTCGAGCAGTCGAGTTCTCATTGTAGCTCTCTTCACAACACAGACACAGTTCGGTTCCTTGAAACAGAAGTTTGATTCTTTGGCTCGTCTTATTTACGCCGTGAGAACTGTATTCATAAATGAGCATAGTACAAACACATCAGAAAATCATACAATACATAGTCTGAAAGTAAACAAGATAGAAATGACACTTCCAATACATTGAACAAGTGAAACAAATACCTCGTTGGCTGCTTGTCATGAAAAGAGGTCCTTGAGGCCTAGGTTTCCAAAAATCGTCTTTACTGTCCTTTTGACTTGCGACAGCAATAATTTCAAACTTAAATGCAACTTCAGTCCATCGGGGGCAAATCAGTATTTCGTAATTTCCGCTAAAGGGACGCATTCTCGCACCTTATGTTTTAAAGAGCCACGAATGAAATGACATGAAATTATGGATTTAATTATTATTGAATTATGAAACAAATGCAAAGACCATTTACACAACAGCACTTACAACTACTATAAGGCTTCTGTTTGACCTTGGAGAGTTATCTAACTAACAAAGACAGCTATGCTCAATTAAATGTCAATTATATATTGTATTTCTTAAGTTAAATAAGTGTGGTTTAGTTTCATTTATTTACTGTCAGGGGGAAAATTATTAAAATTGTGTTTTCATTCTTTATGTCTGTAAGAATGTTACTAGTTAGTTGTACTGAAGGCTGTTCAAACATCTAACTGTCAATACAACCAAGACCATTAAGTTCTTCAGACTGCACCCCCAAGCTATTGTAATGTGTAAATTATGTAAATATACATACACACATAGTTTATGCTTAGATCGTATTGAGTGTATTTACTTAATCTTTTTGCATGAATGGATTACATAAGACAATTATTTAAAATAATGTGATGTTTTGTTACTAATATTATTACAAATGCTGCTTTTATTGAGTTTTATTTAAAATTTCCAGTTTCTACATATATATTCAATGCTTCTTCTATATTTAAGGATTTCTTAACTTAACTTAGTAACTTTACATTTAATTTACATCACACAGTGTCACACACACACACCTTTAAAACTTCATAATTTTATTTATTCAATCTTTACATTGTATCTGTTATTTAAATAATACGTCTGATATATATTCTGAAATGCAAGAAAATATTGGGCTTGGGTTGGTGTAGTATTTGCTGAGATTATGCTGATTACTGAAAGTTTTAATTTACATTTTCTGTATTACATTTCTTTTCATTTTGCTCATATTCAGGATTTTCTAAAGTTCAGTCCATCTTGTGTCTCTCAAGCTGTCCACAGCCCCCACCGCTTCTACAGATCGCTATCTCTCAACACATTCCATTATCCGTGGCTAGGGGGGCCCATGGCCTCAAACGTAAACAGAGACGCTTCTTAAATTGAAAACAGACCCCACCTGTCACCAGTGCCCTGTTAGTTCCGCCCACACATATTTAAATTATTCAGACCAAACTCTAACGTGATAGGCTATTTTTTCAGTGCCCTGTCAACTCCGCCCCCAAATATACTAATTCACCAATCCGAGGTTACTAAAGACGTAGACAGCTCCTCCCCACCCCCACTTGCTCAAAAAGCTCCAGACTGACATAACCCTTGTCCATTTGAAAGAGGTAACAGCTTTGGCCCTGTTGAAGAGACAGCCTCGCGGATCTCGCTTAAGTAGAAGTATCTATGTTACTAAAGAATCGGGAGGGCTTTAATAGAACTCTTTTGGAGCTTCACTCGTGTAGGGAAAAATAGCTATTCTACTAAATAAATCGGGAGGACTTAAATACAACTCTTTTGGAGCTTCACTAGCGTAGGGAAAAATATATTTGTTTTCTAAAGATTCTGAAGGGTTTACATAGCGCTCTTTTGGAGCTTCACATGTATAGAGAAAAACAGCTATTTTACTAAAGAATCAGTCTGGCTTAAAGACAAATCTTTTGGTGGGTTTGAAAAACAGTTGAAGACCCCCACCACCCTGCACATTCCTTCGGAACCCATCAATATGGTAATTATTCTGTGACGCGGTACAAGCACCCCGCACCCCCTAGGAAGGCCCCCACCCCCTAGGAAGGGCCCCCCCACCCCCTAGGAAGGGACCCCCCAGAGTTCAACTCAAGTTCAAGGTCAAAAGGTCAAATCCCCATTAACCCCCCTAGGAAGGGACCCCCCCGAGTTCAACTCAAGTTCAGGTCAAAGGTCAAATCCCCCGCAGCCCTATAGTGCCCTATATTACTACTTACATGTTCTAAATATGTCCTGAAATTTTCATTCACATTCATTGCTTATAAGATGGGAAAAAAGCACATTTATTGTCAGGACATTCACCCCCACAGTCCCCAACATGAGATACAGGACAGCAGGATAACATATACACATTTTATTTTATTAATATGCAGTGTGGCGCTGTTGTAATTCCGGGACATTTTGAGACAGACTCCTTAAATGAGAGAAATGTAGCTGATAATTACTTAGCTCGTACACGCTTAAATTAATATTTGTGCTTAATTATTATGCATGCCAAACAGTGGTATAATTAGAATAATAATGGATACAATAATACTTTTCATGTTTTTCATTATTATTAATTATAACATTTCCTTAGATCATATGTACACACTAATACTTTAAAGTTGTTAAATTTCTGTTTGTTAATAATACTGTATTAAATTTCTTCCCAGTCAGTAACATTGCTCAGCGGTTTGGGGTGGATGTTGAACTGATCATCAGAAGGATGTGTTTGTTGCACCGTCATTCAGAAAACCAGATTAATTTTAGCAATGGTGTAGGGATAATTAACATGTTAATTTATTTAAATGTAGCAGCTAATATTTAAACTAATTCTGTCTCAAAATGTCCCGCACTGTAGGTCAGGTGCCAGCCCTACAGAGCAGCAAATCACAGAAAGGTGTGTCTCCCAGCCCGGGAATTCTGAACAGAATAGTGAGTCTCTCAATTCTTCAAGTTTTTTAGGGCCTTAATATTGCAGAGCCACTGTTATGTACCTGGCTGCAACCATATATTACACACCTATTTACCATGGTATCTCTAAATCTAGGGGAAACACTAAATGATGTAATAATATAAACCTACTCCCTATATTGAGTTCCTTGTGCCTGTTTAAATTGTCAGTTTGTTAACTGACATTCAGAAAGCAGGTTCAAAACAGGAAACAAATAAAATAATAAATTGATAGGTTGCATATGCAACCCCGGTTATCTTAAAACTAAAGAGCACTGCCCAATGGGAGATGGATTAAGCTCATTTCCATGGAACCTCATACAAAACATTTTTCTATGCAAACTGCCTCAAACAGTGTTTCACTCAAACATCCTTCCTTTTTCCTGATTGTATAAATGGTAACGTACACAACGGAAACGTCCTCTTTGCTGGGAGCCTAGACTCCCAAGAGACCTTGCAGCCTTTGGGCGGTGCTTTCTTTTTCAGATAACCCAGGTTGTGTATGCAACCTATCGTTATCTTTCAATTTGAAAGCACTGCCCAAAGAGGGAGGGGTGACTGTATAAACAATCGATTTCAAGGGAGGAGGACAGTGGACTGGTAAGGAAGCCTGCCCTGAGGGGGGCTTCAACTTGATCCAGCTCTGGATAGAAGGCAAGAGGGCCCCTCTGGCCACATCCGGGTTGCCCAGGAGAGAGGACAATAGTCACAGTCTACTGGGGTACAATCAGTAATAACCATAATAACAATTACTAGGGCAGAGCACAGCTCGTACAAACTACAGTCCAACACTACCAGAATAAGGACCTGCCCTATCTGGTGGGAGAATACAAAACACAGCCAGATGGCAGGGCAACATCACCCAGGTACATCCAAGTTGCAACAGGAGCAGCCAGAGGCCTACTCTACTGACTTCCATCAGTAGCAGCACATGCTCTATTGGCTCTTGACCAGGAGCAACAAAACTTGCTTGACTGTGCTGACTTGAACGTTATGTAAACAGCGGGCAGTAACATATGTGTCCATCCAGTCATTCTGCAGGAGTGAGACAACAATTCTCAAGACTACTCTACTGGAAGTTCACCAAGAACTACATATAATGACAACAACAGTGTCACACCTTGTGGGGTTGCTTTGATGCCGGGCTCTTGATATATGTGGGGTTTCAAGACAGTGACATAGCAATCCATAGTAAAGTGATGTTTATTATAACAGTGCCACAACAATAGAAAACAAAACCACCCTAGCTCTGTCTGAGCACTGACTAAACATCAACTGTCCCTAACTAACCAAACAAACACTTAACACTAAACACACAGCAAACAGTCAAAGGGTAATCCAAAGGGAAGTCCAAAGCAAAAGTTTGTCACCAGTTAGGGTTCTCTTCTGGGTTTCCACGCCTTCACCCCACTCCAACACTCCTCAACAAAGGGATCCAACTTCCTGCTTTTATGCCAATCAGTTAATCAGGGGCATCCAGCGGGTCATGTGCTTCCCCGGAGTGATTCATACTCGCAGAGCTTCTACATCACACTATATAAAACGTGGCACAACTTGGTGCGAGACCCTGTGCTCCTCCACGGAACACAGGAGCATAAAACATAATAGCGGGGTAGACAGGGTGTGCCTGAATAGCCTCTGCTGAACAACAAACAAACTAGGGATCCCTAGGGTTCCTGAGGGGTCTTGGACGGATAACCATAGTGGGCAGCGTGTGGACTCTGCCGAGGCAAAGAGATCCACTTCCACCCTGCCGAACCGGCTCCACAGATGGGTGGAGGTGCCATTCCAAGACCGTGGGGGCCTCCCCGAGAGAGGAGGTCTGCTGCCGTGTTGGCTAGGCCTGGTAGGTGAACTACTCTGATGGAGCGGAACCGAGGCTGCGCCCACAGAAGCAGACAGCGTGCTAGACAATACAGTCTGCACGACTGGACAACTCCTTGCCTGTTCATATAGTCAACCAATGCGTGTTGTTCCAAATCAGCAGATGTCTGTCCCGCAGGACTGGCAGGAAGGAGTCCAAGGAATACTGCATGTAACTCCAGGACGTTGATATGAAGGGCCCATGCTGGCTCAATCCACCTGCCTCGGACTCCACGTCTGCCACAGACTGCTCCCCAACCCTGCTTGGAGGCGTCAAAATTGTGAGGGCTCCACCACCAACGGAGCGCCTTCCGGCGCGCCGGAGTGATTGTGACTCAGCTTGCATAATCGCGGTGAGGATGCATCTATAAAGACTCAAACCACCGCTGCAGCGTCCTCAATCGGAGGAGGCCGAGGGGGAGTATCCGTGATGCTACCACTAGGAGGCCCAGCAGTCTCTGGCAAGGGGACACCCTGACGTGAGCTCTCAGTCAGAAGAGGGAGAGACACGCATGTATAGAGATGTGGAGCCCCCTTGGAAACACCGTGTGGGCTGCTGCGGTCGGTGCTCCCTCTCAGACCTGGAGTGTGGGGGTGCGGGGTCAGAGGGCCAGGGGATCTGCAAGCAGTCCACGGCCCTCTGGATCACCGCCCAAAACTCCCATTCCTGACTTACAGGAACAGGGGAAGTGTTGTTGCTAAATGGAGTAGGGGGGACGAGGCCGGTTCCACCTCAATGAGCTCCGCCTCTGACTTCAAACCTGCGTGTGGTCTGAGTAATAGGCGGTCCTCCTCCCAGATTACCTGTCTGCTGTCCTTGTCCATAGACAGGGTAGAGAGGCTCCCCTCAGTGTCCCGTTGTACATGGACCGGCAGGGGAGACTTGAGATGTGCGGGGGGGTCTGGGCTGGGGGCTCAAGGTCTGGACTGCTGTTGTTTGCGCTGCCTGTGCAGACAGAAGGGCGCAGATGTGGTCCATCCTGCTATTCAGGGACTGTGGACACTGCAGGCTGGAGGGGCTCAGCTGCCATGGGGGGCACAGCTGCCGTGGCAAGTGCGGTAGCGGCAGCCGGCCCGACAGCAGAAGCAGGAGGAGACGCAAGCGCGGGGGGCGTGGCTGTCTCCGTCACTGCAGCCCTGGAGGAGGAGACGGAGGTGCTCGGGGAGAGGCAGAGATTCAGCGCCCCGTAGGCCCCCCCGTCACTCGCTGGAGTGGGGGATCTTCGTCCCAGTGGAATGGCGGTCTGGAATGGCGGACCACCGCTGTCTGTGAACCTCTGTGTGCCTCTGGCTGAAGGATCCCTCTCAGCTTATATATCCAAAAGCAGAGAACCAGGGTGCAGGTGAAGGTGATTAGGAGAGATTATGCAGGTAGGTCCAGGTGAAAATGTATCTAGCGGCGTGTACTGGGCCGGACAAACAATAAAGCAATTAAGAACCCAATAACCCAATTATGAACAAAAAAATAATACAACCAAAATTGCAAAGTAGTAGAACATACTTCATACATTAAAATAACCATAATCAATTTAAAGTGCACACAACAATATAAAAGTGAAATAATTATTTTTAAAACGCTCTTCTTGTGAACGAAACTGAAACTGAAAGCGCAGCCAGACCTCCGGTGTGCAGACAGGACAGAATCAGGATTAGCTATCAATGACGATGTGTAGCGAAAACAGTGGTGAACAACACTATGAAGTGAAGCCAGCCAGCCGAAATACGCAGTTTGAATGTTTATTACAAACACAGACACAGAGAGCTTACGTTCTTGAGTCCAGCGAAATGGCAAAAGAGGACGAACCTGCACTGACATCACAAAATTTATAGAACAGGGAGTGGAAGGGACCTGTTCTGAGTGACGTGCGCAGGGGCCAATGGCAGCTTTGATAGAGTGACGTTTTGATCGGGTTCGATCTTGGGCAGTGCTTCCGACTTGAAAGATAATAGCAAATTCTACTACCATGCCCAACACCAGTATAGCACAGACCCTTTTCTTCGAGTTCTTTGATTACTGCATGGACAGACCTTCTGGAAGTATATTTGGAGTTACTGTGCAGTTAAGCACCTTCGCAGTTAAGCACCTTCGTTCTGGGCTTGCCAGCCAACATGGTGCTATGGATTTTAGTGAGAAATAAAAGCTGTTCACATTCAGCTTATCTATATTGGACATGTTATTTTGCATACCTATACTAGTTGCTAACATTATTTTTTTATTTTTGAAGAACATTAATGTGTTAAAACTAATATCATTCTTTTATAGCATTTGTTTTTTTGGGGGTCCCCTGTTATGGGCTTGTCTGTGTGTGGATCGTTACATAGCAGTGCTACACCCCATTGAAGAATCCCCTTTTAATTGCTCTCAGAAAAATCAGACTGTAGAGTAGATTGAATCAAACAGAGTCTTTATTCAAGCTGCTTGGAAAAAAGTAATACACACAGACACGCAGGTCTCTGTCCTTACTTCCCTAAAATCATAGAGCTTACATGATGTTATATACATATTGCGATATCCTGGACAGGGAGAGTTTGAGCCAATAAGGGGGAGACAACTTATGATATCCTCACTATCTTCCTATCTTCCTGATTAAGCTTAAACACAATATTTTCTATTTTATGCCCAAATATGGAGACATATGTGACCATTTCATTATTTATATTCCACACGTATCTAACGCATGTTTAGATAGGCAAAGGGGGGTCGTGTGCCCACTTCCCCATCTTCTTGTGGTTTTACAGAACGTACGTTCAGTACTAAATTTGTATTTTTTGTCTGCAGAGAGATGCATCTGGTACAAACCGGTAGAAGCTGGTCTCGTTATGTGCTCTTTGGTGAACTCATGTACGGGGGGCTATTTGGGGCCTCTTCAACCTACATGACTTTCAAAGGCCCTAGATACAGAATGGTGTGCTCAGCAGTTGCGTGGAAGTAGATAGTAGGGTCCTATGGGCGCGGCCTATTTTGTTATGACGTATGACCTAACCTTATTAATATTCCTACGTCATAATTGGGGGGCGTGATTTTAGGTAGAGTTATTTCCTTAATTATTCCTACGTCATATCCGTCAGAAAGTGTACACCCATAAAACCCTGAACAACAAGGCCACCCATAACCCTGTTTTTCTTGGTGTTCTTGTTGGTCAACTGTAGAGTGTGAATGGGTCAGATCCTCCTGTAGTGGTTGGGGGGCTTTTTTTTTTTTTTAAATATACATGTAATGGTTTAGGAAATCTAAACTGTTATAAGATCAACAAGTTCTGTTGTCTGTAATGGGGCCCAGGTCTTATCAATGCCAGTTTTGAATAGGGTGTTTATCATATCCACACTGTCTCTGTCTTTGTCTGTCTCTCTCGCCCAATCATTTTATAAGATCAACAAGGTCTGTTGTCTGTAACGGTCCCAGGTCCTAACAATGACTGTTTTGCATAGGGTACTTATGTGATCCACACTGTCTCTGTCTCTGTCTCTCCCCACCAATCTCTGGAAACATCTGAGGATGTTCAGTTTGTTTAATAATAAGACAAATTTAATTAAAAATTAAATTAAAAAAGCATGTGTGTGTGTGTGTGTGTGTGTCTGTATAGGTTAATTGTTTTTGTAAAAAAAAAAAAAAAAAAAACTGTGGTTATATTTTATTTTATATTAGCTTACTCACATAATGTGTTCATTCGTTTTACTTAAATACATTCTAGGGTCTTAAAGCTCGTAAGAGTTAGACTTAAGATAATGATGTGCTTTTAATGTATTTTAGTCTCAATACCTAATGATAAGGCATCGTTTAAGAAATAAAAACAACTGATCACTCAATGCTAAATAGCTCACAACACTCAATGCTAAATAGATCATATCACTCAAGGCTAAATCGCTCACACCGCGGGAGGTGGGTCAGACAACAGTAGGTATGACATGTGATATCAAAACATTCAGAATACTTTTAACCTATATAATTTATAAGCTTTGTAAAATAAACCCAAATATCTCTTTTAGTTTTTGTAAAACTATTAGAGCGATGGTTATTTTAGATCTTTATAGTTATTTTCTTGGTTCAGGTTGTTTTTTAGCTCTTATAAAGGCCTGACATATTCTTAGTGGTTGTTGACTATAGGTCTAGATGATTTAAAAATGTTTTTTTGAGAGCTAAAAAGGTTCTAATAAAAGTTTAGAGTTGAGAGGAGAGAGATCGGCTCCATCTTGGTTTCTATTTGAAATTTGATGCAGTGCCATTTTATTGGTTGGTTTTGATATGTTAATTTGTAACGCGGCGGCACAAAGTCCAGACCAGAACAATGCCTTACAAACAGTTCTGGCATATGGACAGCTGTATAAGTATGAAGGTCAGGTCTTCAGCTCGACAGACTCATACTGACCTTTCGATTTAAGAGTAAAGATCAACAATGGCCGGAAACAACATCAGCGACTTCGATTTAAACGAGTTTTTAGGTAAGTCTTCAGATTAATTTCATTGACTCAGAGCGTGTTGTGTACATGTATTGTAAATAAGGCTGTAGCATCTGTTTTAAGCTCTGTAAAAAAAAAATTCAGCCAGTCAACAGGAGTTAATTCCCAGCTTAAGCTTTTTGTGTTTGCGCTCATCGGTTCTTATGTACGGATGTGTGTGTGTGGGGGGTGTGTGGTTTTGAAGCGGATCATTAGAGTTTTGAAAACGTTTTAATATATATTAATGCCGGTCTCTTTAATTACACAGAAACTATCGAAAGGCCCGTGGTTAATGTCTCCGAGGATCGACCGAGAGAAGTGGTTGCCCCTAGATGGGCTGTCTGCCGACCGGGTAAGAACTAAACCCCCGGTTGTTTGTATCACGTTTCTGTAAGATGTTTGAGTTCAGTTTTGTTAATTTAAAAAAATTATCCTTTCTAACAGTATTAAGAAATGTGGTTTGAGTCAACGAAAGGCCTTCCACATCGAGGGCTTGTTTCGTTTTACGTTTGAGAACCGTAACCTTTCAAGAATCTGAAAAGCCGTCAGCCCCGGTATCTCATAGCTGTGAATATATATCTGCAGCCTGTAAATAAGAGGTTAAAGCTTTTTATAAAGCGTCGTGGTTAAAGGTTAAACATATCTCTTACCTTCACAGCGGTGCAAAAAGCTAAACCAGCCGAAAAACATAAGAAACGATTATTATGTGGAGGTAAGTAAGATCTTTCAAACTTTAATGTTTTTAAAAGGGATTTGTTTGCCCGCTGAGGGTTGAGGGTTAATATTTAAGGGATGTGAGCCTGTTTCCTGTAGGGTGGGGGGTTCTGGGAAAGACCTGTAGAAGGCCGGACATGTCTGGGATTGTTTCTGGGAAACGTGTTTAGAAATGGCCGATTGCCGTACTGTCTGGTTAGGAAGTTAAGCCGGCCGAAAGGGTTTAGTAAGTTGTTTGGCATATCTACCGCTATTATACTTCTGTTTTAAAGTGTTTGTTGGAAAAGGATTGATTGTGTTCTGCTCAGGTTGTTTTAAGTTTGATTTCTGTCACCGTTTAAAGATATAAATGTAATGTATTTTTGATTCTTCCCAAGACTCTTGGGATAGTCATTTAGTCAGTGGATGAGCTTTTGTGGACAATTACTCTAAATTACGTCTAAGTGGGATCAAACATCTTCACCGGTGAGACCACCGAGAGGATCCCCCACGGTGGTCTTGGAGACCCCCCAACATCTACTCGGGCCACAGCCTTCTGGGGGTAATTCAACACCCCAGATTCAGCTCGCCTCATTGTCGGTCGGAACAAATACAGCCACCCAACAACCTCAGAGGTCGCCGTTAGTCGGGGCTGACACACCCCCCAACGCCGGTCTGGTTTCAACATCGTTCACCCCGACCCGTTTCTTGGCTACAGAAACGTGGAACAGTACCCCGCGCTTGGTCAGGGTATCACCGCAAAGGCCTGCTTGGTCTCTGGCCGTGAGTATATGCTCGCTCCCTGCCTCCGTCGACGGAGATTTACCGGAGCGACCATCCTTCGAAGCCGAGCCAGGACACCAGCCCCCGGAGCTACTTCCTGAAGGTCGGCATGAGTTGCTACATACTTTGTTACAAAATCAAAGACTTGTGTTAGTGGGGCAAAACCTGGTGATAGAGAGCCAAAACACACTTATTAATACCCTTACTAATGCCATATTTAATGTTTTAATAGCCACAAAACGCCTTACTGTTGTGGGTTGTTGGGAAAATAAAAAATAAATTAAAAAATGTCTGGACTTGGTAAAAGAACTCACGAACTAAAGGATTATGAACAAGCTAGGGCCCCAAAAAAACCTTCCCAAGAGAACGTCCCCGGCCCTGTTGTGAACTCCTCTGATGTTCCAATGAACCTGGAACTATTACCATTTGTAAATGATTTAAATAACCACCAACTACCCCCAATAGAATTAAACCCTCCGAGCCAACGTGAATTAACAGACTTACCGTTGAACCCGACCTGTTACAGATGGTCAATGATCTAAATAACCACCTCCCACCGGTAGCGCCTATAGAGGTTCTCCCCCTAGTTCACCCCGATTTGTTTTGAAATGGTGGAGGCTTTGGAGGAGCTACCCCGACCAAATTCTGAAATATTTGTCAACATACACGAGGCCTTGCAAAACATGTTTGAACAGGTTGCTGAAAGGGTCAGACCACGAGATGTTGTACCATTTTCATGAGGTTAAACCACACAAATGTCTGGAGCCGAGATGCAGGATCTGTATTGCTGATATAACCCCGGGGTCCGAGCACCAGTGATTTATTCAGCCGGTTAAAAAGGAGCTGCCGCACAACCGGTATGTCTTTTTTGATTTTGAATGTCGGCAAGAAAACGGGGTCCACGTTGCTAATTATATCCACTGTATTGATATGTTGGATCGTGAGTGGTCAGCTAGCGGTGAGAGTTGTGTCAGAGATTTCTTTACACGGTATCGCGGTCCAAAATACCTCAATTACACATTTATTGCACACAATGCTAAGGGTTATGATTCTTACATTTTGATGAAGTATCTGGTGGAAAATGGGGTGACCCCAAAATTAATAGCTCAGGGTAGCAAGATCATGTGTTTCACTGACGAAGCTTTCAACCAACGTTACATAGACTCGTTAAATTTCCTCCCCATGAAATTGAGCGCTTTGCCTAAAGCTCTGGGTTTTGAGGCTCAGAAGAAAGGTTGTTTCTGCCATTTTTTTTATAGTAAGGACACTGAAAATTATCGAGGGTCCTACCCACCCGCCTCTTATTACGGGGTTGATACTATGATGTCTCATGAGAGGGCAGAATTCTTTAAATGGTACAATACGGTTAAGGGAAGTGTTTTTGATTTCAGAGAAGAGATGGCCGCTTATTTTAAAAATGATGTGGTGATCCTTAAAGAAGCCTGTGGGCGTTTCCATGCTGAGGTTATCAACACCTCAGGTCTCGACCCTTTGCAAAGTGTGACCATAGCATCTCTCTGCATGAAAATGTATCGGGCCAATTTCTTGCAGAAAAACACTATAGCGGTCACCACTTCTGACAACTATCGTGCTAGACAAAATAACTTTTCGACTGTCTCCATACAGTGGCTGGAATATCTGAGTGTCAGGGATAACATCTTCATCAGACATGCTTTAAATCAAGGGGAAGTCAAAATGGGGCCTTACTACTTAGATGGTTTTAGCGACGTGTCCGGGATGCGTACCGCTAATGAGTTTGCTGGCTG
This sequence comes from Amia ocellicauda, assembly GCF_036373705.1. Lineage (NCBI taxonomy): Eukaryota > Metazoa > Chordata > Actinopteri > Amiiformes > Amiidae > Amia > Amia ocellicauda. The sequence continues at coordinate 30,158,744 of NC_089865.1, forward strand.
TATTTATAATGGCTGTCCGCAGTGCTTCGACCCAAACACCTTTAACCCAGTAACACAAAAACTCTGCGGTGATATGTACTATGATTTCATGGAATTAATTGAAACTTTAAAAAACACCTATGGTTTGAACGTACTGGTGATTTGGGAACACGAGTGGACGGCCCTCAAGCAGCAGGATGCGGGGGTACAAAGGTTTATGGAAACCTTGGACTTTCCTGAGAGTCTAGAGCCCCGGGATGCGTTATTTGGGGGTCGTACCAATGCCATCTGTTTACATTATGAGGTAAAGGAGGGGTAGAGAGTAGATTACTATGATTTCACCAGTCTGTACCCTTTTGTCAACAAGACCAAAATGTACCCGGTGGGTCATCCAACCATCATTTATCGTGACTTTCTCGAACTCGGTCATTACTTTGGTTTGATCAAGGTCACCATGTACCCTCTTCGCGAGCTGTTCTTACCCGTGTTGCCTTACAGGTGTTCAGGAAAATTGATGTTCGCTCTGTGTAGAACATGTGTGGAAACTGAAAATCAGACTACCTCTTGTCTGCACAGTGATGAAGAGAGAGCGCTGACGGGTGTCTGGTGTAGCATTGAGCTTGACAAGGTGGTGGAGAAAGGTTACAGAGTCGGTAAGGTGTATGAGGTTTGGCATTTTTCTGAAAAATCTGATACTCTTTTTGCTGATTACATTATGACCCATCTGAAAGGGAAACAGGAGGCATCGGGCTATCCCTCTTGGTGTGTTGACGCCGCGGACAAAGAGCGATATGTTCAGCAATATTTTGAAAAGGAAGGGATCCGTCTAGAACCGGGGAACATAACTGTAAACCCCGCCAAGAGACACATGTCCAAACTGATTTTAAACAGTCTGTGGGGTAAGTTTGGGGAAAGAAATAACCATCTAAACACAACCTTGATTAAAACCCCTGAACAGTTTATAGAATTTATGTTTTCCAAACAACATGCTGTATCACACTTTCAATTCTTAAATGACCGCGTGGCACAGGTCCAGTGGAGGGCCCCTAAAGATTTCCCCACCAAACAGGGTAACGTTAATGTTTTCATAGTGTTTTTTACCACGGCTTACACCCGGCTTGAACTGTACAACTTAATGGATCAGCTGCAGGAATGCACGCTCTATCATGATACTGACTCTGTAATCTTTGTCACCAGACCAGGGGATTGGGTCCCTCCCCTCTGGGACTACCTTGGGGAGTTAACGAGCGAACTAGATCCTCAGGACCACATAGTGGAGTTTGTTTCAGGGGGTCCTAAGACTTACGCATACAGAACGGCGGCGGGTAAGACATGTATGAAAGTTAAGGGTTTCACTCTGAACCATTGTAACAACAGGCTCATTAACATCAAGTCTCTGACGACCCTGGTACAAAGTTTTGTAACCGAGAAAGACGCGCCTCCTCGTGAGATTATTACTGCTGGAAATCGGATCTATCGCAATAAAAAGGGGTACACGTTGGAAAATAGATCACTAAACAAACGGTTCAGGGTAGTGTACAATAAAAGAGTATTGAAGACTGATTATAACACTCTGCCTTATGGATATTAGCGGCGGTTTTGATAACAGACTTCAACACCCTTTCTCCTGTATTATAGCCGGTCCCTCCAATTCGGGTAAGAGCTATCTTATAAAGAACATCATAGAAGATGTGGAAGCAACCGTGTCCCAAGCTCTCGACAACATACTGTGGTGTTACTCTTGCTGGCAACCTCTCTACGATGATTTGGCTTCGAAAAAAAATCATCTGAAATTTGTGCAAGGTCTCCCCGCCTCATTGTGTGACGATGACTTGTTCCCGCCTGGTCAAACTAATCTAGTGATCCTTGATGACCTGATGGTTAATTATTAATTTAAATGCCAATTATATAATTCTTATTTAAAACCCCAGAGATAAACTACAGGTCACCGTCTTGGCTCGTCAAATGTACCCTAACCAGACCAAGTTCTTTTTGGGGCATTTGAGGACGCTACCAAAAAACCCTACGGGTACTTGATTGCGGACTTAAAAGCACAAACCCCAGAAGACTTTCGCCTCAGAACAGGTTTGTGCCCGCCCGATTGGCCGGCAGTGTATGTGCTGAAGAAAAGGAAATAAATAAGAATGTCTGTTCGGATTAAAAGAAATCTGCCGCTTTTGCAAATGTTATTTGAGGGGAGCCCGCGCCATAGGAAAGCAGTGCTGGCAGCGGCCCCCTCGGATTTGATCGAGACCCTGTGTGAAATAGCTTTAAACATCTTACGCGGTAATATACCCCTAACCCCTTCTCAACATTCTAAACTCAAAAAACAAAAAGCTGTTATCAAGATCATCGCTAATAAGAAGTATTCTATTAAAAGAAAAAGAAAGAAGATTAATCAAACCGGGGGTTTTATTGGCCCACTGTTGAGCATAGCCGTGCCTTTCCTAACCAGCCTTCTAGCTTCCAGAGTGGGTTAATAATGGAATATGCTCAGAAAATGTTTTTGATCCCTCAGGAGCAGCTTGAGAAACTGAGAAAAAATGTTGTCAGGCCAGAGCCCATTAGACAAATGGCCGAAAACAACCAGGACTCTATTGGCCAGGGCCGATTTAAATCAGTATTCCAAAGCCCAGTTGTATAGCAACATGTTACAGCGCTACCTCCGTCTGGTTAGACAGGGTGAAAAAGATCAAAACACTTTAACTTTAACCATGGCCTCTCAAGAAAATGGTTCTGGGGCTGATGCGGGGGCTACGGTTGATAAAGATGTTGTGGTGACCGACCCTGTTGAGAGTTCAGAGGGAGATGTTGTAACTGATGTTTTGAGAAACATGCCTGCCAGAAGCAAAAGACATGCGGAATATATCCTGCACAAAATGGTTCAGAAACCGTGGGTAACGGCTTGGAATTAACAGGGTGAATTTGTTTTTAAAGGACAACTGAAGAGCATCACTAGCAGTAATAAGGTACCCGATAGTCACTGACCTGTAGGCTGGAATGCTTTCCTACATGCGATGGCCTGTCTGAACATGCCCCAATCAACAGTTCCTAACCAGGAAACGCGACAAAAAATCCATCTGTGTAAAGAGGGGGAGACTGATGTGACTCCGACATCTCATTACTCTGACCGTGCTGAGCGACTATCCTCAAGGATCTAGCCACCGTTGGGAAGCTTATTAATCTCATGTTTTTATTTGTCCCCCCTGTAAATAATGACCCGACAAACAATTTTTTTTTTTCAAATATTGTACATTTATTTATAACATAACCCACGGTTTGTATAAGAATTGTGTTAAATAAAAACAAAACTAATGATTCAAAGGCTGTTTTCATTATTTTTTCACCTTAACACACATGACATCTTTTAAAATCCTCGCAAGAACACCCCATCTGTATACATGGTTGGCTAGGGCTGTAAGTCAATGTGTTATAAGGGGGGGTCCACAGTGTCCTGACAAACTCTGCCACTTTTTTATCATTTTGTCCTAAATCCTCGCTGTACAAGGCCATAATATTGGGGTATGACCTTCCTTTAGATCTATGATATAAGAAAAACACACAGTGTTGACCACAAGTGAAGGTCTGTAGACTGTGTATTTGACGACCGCTGTAAATGGTTTCTTGACAGTTGTTGAGCAGAAAGTTATTGATCTTCCAAGGGAAAGGTCTGAAATCCAGGGGGTTTCCATAGGAATCAAAAAATTCACCATGGTGATCCTCCCTTAGATAAATAGCCAGCCAATGTTCTCCGGACATATTTTTAGGGTGTGTGTTGATTATGTACATTGCGGGTAAATTCTTGATCTTAAATTTAGGCAGCTGGTCGCAGGCGTAGACTCCTTGAAACAGTTTCCGTGAGCAGGCCATAGCATTCATGATGTGGTTGAGCTCTCTGGTGTTAATTTTAATAATAATCATACAGAACGTTTCTCCTCTGGTTCACCACAATAATGTTGTCAAACACAGTGTACACGACCATATTTACAATGCGTGGTAGAGGCTGCTTGAAACGCATTTCCAAACGCATATTGCCCATCTTCACCAGTGAAAAATGTTGTCCACACTCTTCGTCAGGGGTCAGGTTGAAGCCGTACAGGGTGTAACCGCTGCAGTATTCCCGGTGATCGATCAGCAGAGGTTGATCCTTGAGATGGCGACCCGTAGCCAATACTAGACTGTAATATTCACGAACAGCATTGCCGTTTTCAAAGTCAGGTTGAAAAGGTCTGGATGGAACCTGCACCCCATTGACGTACAACGCTATAAATTCCACGTTATAATGTTTAAAGTTAAAGGGATTCTTGTTGTAAACCCCGGTAAATGCATCATTATCCACGAGCCCAATAATAACCTGTTTTGGGAGCTGTCCTAGAAACAGATTTTCCTGGTTCATCACCCGCGTCCCTGCGGGGATACTGTGGACTTTTATATAGACTCTTTCGATCGGGTACTTGGCGTTTGCCGTCATTAACGCCTGTGCATGTCCTAGTTTAACCGCCGGGGAGACGGACAATTTTTTCACAAACAGCGAGGCCGATAATATGGTCAGTTTATATTTTTCAGTATCAGGGGTCATCAGACAAAAAGCATTTTTACTACGGATCATTTTAATTTTAATGTCTACCCCATTGAGTTTTTCTTGGAAAAATATGAATATGCCCCATTAGCTCAATGGTCCGCCCTTCTGTTGAAAAGGCCGTTCTTTTTTGCAAACCCTTATTGAGTCCCTCTGGATCCTTGTCGTCCATAGCTCGTGGGGTGTCTTTGAAGAAAAGGCCGGGGCTGAACTGTTTGCTTAGGGTCTCCTCACTATAATTAAGGATACACTCCATCATGGCTCTATAGGGGTAGGTATTGCTGCTTTGACTAATGAGCCGATCTCCCAGGGTCACATCCACATCCACCTGAAAACATGGTGGCCACCGGGTAATTGATGACCCCAACGTTGGTCGTCTTCTCGATTGCATCGCCTTCCTCATCAGCCACTTTACAGTTCATTAAAATAAATGTGTTATTCAAATCAATATAATCCTCACCATTGCCTACTATGAAAAACTCCAGAGGGGCCATGTCTGAAATTGCTGAAAGAGGGGGAATCTCTACATATATGCTCTTATCTATACTCGTTTGAGTGTATGGAACTGTAAACAGATCCAGTTCTGATTTGACGCATTCTTCCGATAGACTGTGGACAAAAGACATGTTTAAAAGATGTATCCTGAGGCTCTATTTGTCTTTCTTTGAGACTTTCTTTTTGCAGGTTTTTTCTTGTGCTGCTTCCTTCTCCGAGTGTTTCCATGATATGTTGGAGAATGAGCGATTCTTCGTTTTTTGTTAGCCATGGACCTTCGTCGCCCTGGTGGACACCTGCTGTTTCTTCTTTTACCCCCACTCCTCGCCATTACCATGAGACCCGAACCCTCCTGATGCTCATTGCTAGCTGCCCGGTTCATAACATTGGTGAACACGTCACTAACAATGTTTTTAGCCGCTGATTTCAAGTGGGGTCTGGCTATAGCAAAGCCTCTCTTAAGCAGGGGTACGGCCATTCTAAAGAGACCACGAAAGAGCCCTCCTAGACCGGCTCCATACATTGTGGGGGCTCCTACAAAACCAGGCAAGCCGTTCCCGGCTTGCGTCTTGTAATAATCCACATAGGCGCTAGGATCGACATAACCCCTCATGGTATCCATTTTAATAATGTACACACTGTTTCAGGGGTCGAAAATGTAGTTTGACAATAACTTTACCGAAGCGGAAGAGTACGTTGATATTCTGATCCGATTTTACTTCGATCGTGATGTTGTCAAAGTGGGTCTTTGAGACTGGTACGTAGTGTGGTTTGTCATAAGTAATTATGACCATGTCATTGCTTTTACCTTTAATAAGTACATTTCTCAAAAGGGGGACATAACTATCCCCGACCCTCTGGTGGCTTATGATATCCGTATACACATAAAGAGTGTAAAAGACGCCCCTGATGTCGGCCGGGAAGGGGGCCACCACTTCTGAGAACATGCTCTCTGTGTCAGAATAGAACCCTAATATACGGCCCAGTTGGCCGCTGGTTTGAATGCTAACACCCGGTTTTGACACCTTGTACACTCTGTTTTTAATAGGGTTGTAATATAGCTTGAGGTTGGGGTTGCCTTCTGGGAACTGTTTATTCATCTCATCTAATATTTTATCCACGTTGTCATAATAACCTCCTTGTATCGTGAATGTCCATTGACTCTTTTTAACATCATCAAAAATGGCGAAGGTGGCATCCTTATCTTGTAAAACAGACCAAGTGTAAGGATACTGTATTTCCGCCAACCCCACTTCCCATGACCCCCTTAGATCTATAGATTTTCCAAATTGTACCGTGTAACTGGATATTTCATTTTTAGGATATCTATCGAGAGAGGCGTTACTGGGTAGAGTCACGTAGAAGCCTCCTGATTCCATCTTGAGTATCGAAAGTAATGCCCCCACCACACCCGCGGTCATGTTGTTATAAGGATTGAATATCGCAAACCTGTTGTTCCGGGACCCAACTATTGAACTTTTCAGGCCATCCTCGCCATTTCACCAACACATATTTTTTCCAGTTCTGGGATTTTTCAGCTAATATCTTTTCAACTCTGTATACACTGTCTTTACCCACAATATTTTTTGTAACTCGGCTTCGTAAAACGTTCCTTCTATATCCTCCCCGTCATAGTCTTTTAACCGGTACCGGGGGGTCTCTAGCCAACTGCTCGGTAACTGTAAAATATTCGTCAGAAAATGTTTGTTCATAACCTTTGGCAAAAGTACTCGAAACGCGAACCACATCACCGATGTTGAACTGATGTTGAAGTAGTTTTTCCCTTCTTAATAAATGGTCCGTATACATTTTTATAGACCTTAAAATAATTACTTTGATCAACATCTATAGGCTTCATTTTAATACTGGTGTGATACCCTTGGTTGTAAGCCTCGATAAAATCCTGAACTTTATCAAAATACTTGAACGTGTTGACCGCTGTAAAATATCTCCACATTTTGGTCTTTATGGTGTGGTTAAACCCTTCTTACCTGCCAAACCCCCAATCTTGGCTGGGTTGTAGTATAGTTCCTGCATTTGGGGAGCTTGCTGAGTCATTCTGTCAAATAACAACACAGACCAACACTATGCGCAAAGTTTTTATACAAGGTTTTTTATTCAACTTCAGGAGAGCAGATACCCCTTTTTAGACATTTGAGAAAATTATAACATACACAACAATTTTTTCTACGGTCCAGAGAAAAATAAATCAGATGATTGGTTACTTGATCTATACACCTCAGTTACATATGTAAATAAAACAACAATATGACAAACAAGTTGGTCATCATCGATGGTTAAATCTGTAGAGAAAAGGCTCGCGTTGGCTACTTTTTTGTCAAGCACATGGTAGATGTCGAATTCTTCGTCGTCGTCCCCAGCTTTAACTTCTTTACAGAAGAAATAAGCTTTTAGCTTGCCAGCGGTTTTTCTACTCGGCTCATCCAGGTCGTTGAGCAGCTGACCAAGTTTCTCTATTATAAACGGCTCCTTTTTCAGCTCCAGCAAAATCTCATCTATGATTTTCTGGACTTGCACCGGGGTGACATGTAGGTGGGAGTAAGACAGCACCTTGATTAGTGCAGGTTTCAGCCATGGTTATTAGTCTTCTGTAAAACACGTCGAAATAGAACTGGAAATAGTAGCGGTCTGGTTCAAACAAACAGCTGTGTCTCAACTGACTGGGGTGATTCACTTCACAACCCAGACAGACTTCTTTCAGAGCTTGGTCGATGAGAGCACTCAGAATATACACCAGGGCGCTTTTAACCACTCTGCTTACTTGGTCATGTACCCTGGGCATAAATCCAGCGTCTTCATCATGCCCCCGGGACAGTTCGATGCTCATTGGGTCGCCTGGTGGTTTGTGGGGTGTTTCTACATCCATTGGACCGACCCCCTCCTGAGACGCACAGACGGTAGACACTTCAGCAAAATCGAGGCCCTCCATGAGCTCCAGAGGCTGGGGCTCACCAAGACTCATTTGGACATCCATCGCACAGCATGCTGTTTCCTCCTGAGGGACCGGGGGTTGAGGTCTTGGAGGGTAGCCACAGTCAGAGGGTTCCGGAGTGTATACAAAATCTGGGGAATAGAACCAGGGGAGATCCCGGGTTTGAAAAGGTCTGTTGAGCCTGTTGACGTCCACAGCTTTAGGGTAAGACATTCTCTTTGATTTTAAACCATGAATTAAGTGTTGCGCCTTTTATCCTATCTCTTCACTACGTCACGACAGACCGCCCTCTTAGAAGAGAGTAGCCCCTGAGCCACCAGACCCCCCTCCAAACCCCCACAGGTCATCTGTTTTATCATCGTCGTCGTCCTTCAAGGGGGATATATAATCCAAAATCCAGCATATTCTCCTTCTACCAGAATCTAGTTGCGAACATTTGATCAAGATGTCAAAACCGTCATTTATACAGGTTATGACCTCTTTAAAGAACGGCCAGTCCAAGTCGTCAAACATGACTTCGGTAACCTGTTTTTCTGGCTCCTCCACAACCCCTTCAATAGGGTTTGTAATCAGGGTACTGCTAAACAAAACTTTGCGATCGGTAGTTATCGATAGACTCTTCACCACTCTACCGTAAATCTGCAAGCTTTCCCATCACACCTTTCAAAACCCTGAGTCGGAGACCCCGCTTCGCGTTCTCTTGGACCCTCTTGCAAGTCTTCTAGAGTCTTATCCACAAGACCCAGATCTCTCCAGGCCATCACCTTCAACCAGTCCTCATAAGAGTATTCCAGTACCGTCTCAAAAAGTTCCAACGTACCCTCCTTCTCACCCAAAGCAAAAAGCTCCACTCCAACATAGCTGGGGTCCCTTTTAAATACTGTTTTATTGTGTATAGTATTTTACATGACATAGAAAAAAAACAATTCAATTTTTTAATACTTATGATTAAAAACTTTTAAAATCAATTCTTAAAATCACTTAAAATTTTTAAAATCTTTGTGATTTAACGAAAAACAATATAATTAACTTCAAATAAACATGTGCACAAAACAACAAAACAAACGTGATTAAAGCAAAACTGCTCACCAACATAAAAGTCAAATACATTGAAAATAACTGAAAATGCATTGGACAAAATAAAGAAACAATTAAAAAGGTAAAAATAAAAAAAAAACAAAAAAGGTCCAATGCATTTAAAATTAAATCCAAAACGGACAATGTATTTGACAAAAAAATATAACAAAACTAAACCAAAAAACCCCTAAACAATTAGTGATTTAAAAACAACTAAATCTTTAAAAACAGTTAAGATTCATTTTAAAATCGTTTTAAAAACAATCATCCATAAAATAATTAAAAGATCTTGGACTCGGGCTCCAGCAGGGGGAACTGACCGTCCCCAGAGGTGGGTCCCATCATGGGATCCTGAGCTCCCCCAGATCTTGTATGTGCCAGTTCTTATAGGCTTCCTCCTTGCCCCTCTGATGGACCTCCAGATTGACGTAGTCCCTTACGAGCACCATGCCCCTCCGTGCGATGACAATCGGGTCCAGCTCCTGCTTATTGAATAGACAGATGTTCCGTCCCTCCCACAGGGCCTGCTTCACTGCGCAGACAACACGCCACCAGCACCTCAGGGTAGAAGATGTTAGTCCCCTGGTAGGACCGTACAGGATCTGCTGGGCGGTCGCCCGCGCAGGAACGGCAAACCTGTGGAGGAACGGATAAAACAGGAGCCAGACCCTGTAGGCGGAGGGGCACTCTCTAAAGATGTGAGCCTCCGTCTCCTTCCCCAGGCAACCCTTATAGGGGCAGGTGTCATAAGGAGCTATGCCCCTTCTGTGCATGAACACTCGGGTGGGGAGACACCGACTCACAGCCATCCAGGAGACATCTTTCTGCGTATTCGTGAGGCAAACGTGCGTAGCGTTAGCCCAGATAAACCGGCAGGTTTCGGGAGGGAAATCTTCTATCCGGCTGGTCTCCTGGGTAGATCTCATCTGGCTACAGATGGTCTTATAATCCCAGGAGGCCAGCACGACTTTATGGAGGCCTACTTCGAGCGCAAAGGCTCGGAGCGCCCTGTAGAACGGCGGGGGATCCCACGAGTGCGGCCTGGTGTTATCCATGGCGCAGAGGCCGAATGGTCTCAGGCTGCTGGCAAAATAAAAGCGGTTCATGAAACTCACTTTCTTGCCAGCAGCCTGGATGTTCTTGACCACGTAGGCCAGCCCCTGCACCTTTATCAGCCGCACAACGTCCGGGACCCCCCTGCCTCCATCCAGGGTACCCTTCACCATCTGCACTCTTTTCAGCCTCTCCATTTTGCTCCCCCAGACAAACCGAAATATAATTCGGGTCACTAGTTTTGCGATGACCTTGTCTTGGGGGAAGATCATTCCTACGTAGAGGAGTATCGGGAAGAGGATGGCCTTTACGACCAGCACCTTACCAGCCATCGTCAAGGTCCTTGTGCTCCAGCCGTGGATCTTCTTTTGGACCTTCGATATGGCCTCCTCCCAGCTCCGGGTGCCCGTGTTGGTCCCGTCGATCGTGATCCCCAGAACCTTGATAGACGGCTTCACAGGGAACACGGTCGGCGGGCCCCGGCCGACAGGCCATGCCCTGGAGAGGTAGACCTCGCTCTTGGCCTTGTTGACAGCGGCCCCCGTCGCCCTGCAGAAGCCGTCCAGCAGTTCCTCGACCCTGGCCACATATGGAGCGTCCGTGCAAACCACGGCCACGTCGTCCATATAGGCCAGGGCCTTCAGTTGCTCTCCGCCGGAACCCGGGAGATGGAAACCTGTCACCCAGACGTCCCGGCGGATCGCCTGCATGAACCGCTCCAAGCAGAGGACGTACAGCAGGGCCGACAGGGGACAACCCTGCCGGACCCCCGACCTGACCGGAAATGGTTCGGTCAGGTGGCGGTTCACAAGGACCCTGCTGCTTAGACCGCTGTAGATGATCTTAACCCACTTCCTCAGGCCAAGAGCGAGACCCATCCTCTCCATGACGAGCTGGGGTCCCTTTTAAAGCAGTAACCCCGTTGAGCCCCCCAGAACAGTACCCAGGTGCGTTCAATCTTCAAATTGTTGTTCAGGGTTTTATGGGTGTACACTTTCTGACGGATATGACGTAGGAATAATTAAGGAAATAACTCTACCTAAAATCACGCCCCCCAATTATGACGTAGGAATATTAATAAGGTTAGGTCATACGTCATAACAAAATAGGCCGCGCCCATAGGACCCTACTATCTACTCGTGGATCATTACATTGACCTTGTGCACTTTGCAGAGTTTTGATGAGATTGAAGGTATAGCATCCTTCTACATTGTGGTTCCTGTCATGGTTTTCTGTAACATCTCCATCCTAAGGGCTCTAAGACAGTCTGGGCCGGGGAGTGAGGGCATCCACCCCATGAAAAAGAAGGCCTTCAAGACAGTTCTTGTCATTTTGCTTATCATGCTAATGAATTATCTACCATCCATAGCTACTTTTACATTTAAACAGTACATAGTTAGGACGCTGTATATTTGTTCAGTTTTTCAATGCATTGTCAGCATAGCAAGTCTGAGTAGTTGCATCCAGCCTATCATCTATCTGTACAGTGTAGGTAAATTACCATGTAGGCAGAATACCATGCGCACATCATGATGGTCCAGACTGAAAATCTAGTCTGTGCCCCAATCCCGAATCAAAAATTACAATATTTTGGTTTTATTACAATACAATACCATAAAAAATGTATTATTAATAAATATATATGCAACACCCTGTAAAATGTGCTTTTGTTGACAACTGTCTGTTGTATTGCTTCTGTGTACATTCTGTCTGAGATGTAAACCCACCCTCCTGGGCCTGTACAGTGTCCGTTTTTCTTGTTTTGTTTTAAGAACTAAAAAATGTAACTGCTCGTTACCCGTTGTCTTGGCAATGCCTTTAGCATCTATTTTGACCAATCACATCTTGTAGATTGATAACTTATGTATATCGTCCGATCACTATTTTGGTCCCCTACACCTCAACAACCATTGCCAACGGGTAACTAATAAAACTTGATGCCCAAACAATCGGGGAGTTCAGAGTGTAGTCGGTGTAGAGAGGTTCATCAGTGTGTTGCAGTGCAGGGGGTACGGAGACTCTAACGAGCCCGTAAAACAACATCTGTTTTCTGTTTATCTTTCTGGACATCGGCCCCAATTAATTTTTTGTATTTATTGTTGTTCATTCATAACGTTTATTTTATTATTGTAATTCAAAGAGTGAACAGTGTAGAGTGTAGGCGATAACCAGTGCTTTCTAAAAATAAACCAAAATCCATATCTGGGAATCAGCAGCGAGAGGAAGGAAGGACCGACGCCTGGTGAAGTTACCCGATCCATCATCAGGTCTGCTGGCGCTGACCGGCACGGGAGTCCGGACGAGCGGCTGGGAATAAACCCGCTGGCCGTGTCGTGAGGAGGTGGCGTGAGTTTGTGGTTGGGGCGTGCTTATATATTTAGTTATGTTTGTCAGCTGGCGGGACTGTGTTCTTTTTAATTACTTAAATTATATTTTTGTCTGAGTGAATAATTCCTCATTGAACTGTGTTGTGTATAACCAAGGTGAAGAGTATTTTTCTGCAGTACAATTTCGATTAAGCCCTCAGCAGTGAGGCCAAAGTGTTTGGACTTGTTTTTTTTGTTTTTTTTCCCATTCTTATTATTATTTTGAAATCTCCACCAAATTTGAAAAAAGTGCACCAACGATAAAAACAAGGGATTCAACCTTTCGGGATATTTGGCCATTTATTTACTTTTCATGACAACTTGAACTTGTGGGTACATTTTTATTTGTTTCACAGTGAATTGTGTTGTTTTTATTTTGTTTTTGATACTGTGAGATACTGATACTGTGGTTTTTATTTTCTTGATTCTTTACATTTACCAAATTGAATACTTGACTGCATGCTATTTATCTCCTCACATGTGTTTAAATCACAAAGATTGTTGTTGTTTTTTAACTAAATTTGTGTGTATTGCTATTATTATTATTATTATTATTTGTAGGGTGGGGTAAAAGTTGAATGCACTACAGGCCTTGGTTTTAATATTGTGGTGTTATTATTATTAATTATTAATAATAATAACTTAGTGTGCAGCTTATTGTATTTTAGTAACTGTTAAAAAGTACTAGTTGCTTTAAAGTATTTTGTTATTACTACAGGTATTATTTGTGTTGTTGTTACTTACTTGCTGAATGTTTGGGGGTGTTGTATATTTTTTCCCCAGTTAACTGTATAGTGGCACTGTTTTGTGTTGGCATTACCGGGGTGGCGGCACCACATCAATTTTTTAAATAATGGAAGAAAAACAAAACAAATCAGATCAGCCAATTCACCATCTACTGCTGAGACCCAGGATTCTTCTTGTTTGTTTTTAATTCTCCATCCTTTATCCAATAATAACCTCCCTTTATTTACAGCAGACCCACAACCCCCAGTTATCCTAGGAACTGTGTGGAGGTACTGTGCAGGCAGAGTGGTCAGGGTAGGGTTACATATAAAATATGTATTACTAATCAAACAATGTCACAGAGCTATGTCTGTGTGTATTGTGAAGGAAATGGTGCCAATCCATTTAAGAAATGGCGATGATCAGAGAAACTACAGGTATATATAAATTTGAAATCACACAGCACCACTAGCACAACTCCCCCCTCTACTTCTCAAGTTTAGATAATTTCAGATAATAAGACACTTGTTGAACCAGAGGGGTTGTGCATTGTATTTGGTCAGAATTGGTGACTATGCAACATCTCTGTAATTCTCTCGGTAAGGAAATAAAACAAACTATCCTTTACTTTTGTACTATTCCTTCTTATTGCTTTAATTCCCTTCTTAATAAATATATGCCATGAAAGTAGTGACATGTGCTGCAAAAAGAGACTACACAAAATATTGTGTATGGGCCATTATTATATTCCAATATATTTATGTACAGTCACCTCCAAAATGATTGGCACCCTTGATTAAGATTATCAAAAAAGGCTGTATAAAATAACACAGGGAGTGAGGTATATTGTAATGTTCCAACATTTAGTATATGTTGTACTTTATTAATGATTCAAAGGAATCAACCAAAAATATGCATGACTCAAGCTATAATTTTACTTCCCTCAAAAATAAGTAGTACAATTTTTGGCAGCCTTGTTTTCAGTGCTGTGCCAGTACTATGTTTATAAGGCAAGACAGTAAAGGTGGATATAAACACAAAATCGTATATTATTTCTATATTGGTTTAATCCTTAAAATAAATATTATTGAATGTCTGTATATATAGTCATTTCACTTCTGCAGTGTCTATAGTGGCACTGAGTCATCGAAACATTCATGAATACAGCTCACTGTGTATAATCACGAAAACAGACACATCAACAATACGCAAGCAGCATAGTGGGCACCTATTCCCTGTATTGAACTGCTTGTGTTATTGTTGTTTGACAAAATTTCAACAGACAGTAAATGCTGCTTGGATATATTTAACTTTTCTCAAAGCCTCTCAATAGAAAGTTAACTGCTGAATATCAAAAAAGTACACTTATGTCCATAAATATTTGGAAAGTGACGCAATTTCATCTTTGTGGCTCTGTACGCAACCACAACGGATTTGAAAGAAAACAATTAATATGTGCTTTGATTGTAGACTTTCATCTTTAATTTGAGGGTAGTTACATCCAAACTGGGTGAGCGGTGTAGGAATTACACCCATTTTTATTTGTGGTCCCCCAAATTTTAGGGGCTCAAAGGTAATTGGACAATTGGCTGCTCAGCTCTCTCAGCTGTTCCATGGCCAGGTGTGTGTTATTCCCTCATTTGTTCAATTACAGGTAAGCAGATACAAGGTTTTTGAGCTCCTAAAATTTGACAAACCTGTAACTTATTTGTTTGTGTTCTCGTTATTTCACAGTTTGATAATTTGATATCTGTGTTACATTTCAATCTTCAATCTGATTTTACACAATGTTGTCCAGGTACCTCTGTTTTTTGGACAATGTTATAGGATTTTCTGAATTGCCATGCCATTATTGTTTTGTACCTTGATAGACATTTTCTGTCTGTTTCTTTAAGCTGCCTATATAGTATAAATAAATGTAATAAAGAATAATTAATTTTAGTTGCATTTCTTAATGCTGTACTTAGTTTACATTATGAATTCTGTTAATCTGTAGTGCTCTTGCTGTTGTGCTAGTCTCCACTCTCCTTCCCCCAGAGCCCGCTCCTTTCCATCTCTGACCCCAAAGTGGTGGAACGACCTTCCCACTGAAGTCAGGACAGCAGAGTCCCTGACCACCTTCCAGCGATTACTCAAGACACATCTTTATAGACCGTACCTGTAATTTAGTTGTCAAAATCACGATCTTCCCCCCTGCACGGGCCTCAAATCTAGGCCCTAGCCCGGCCCTGGCCCGAGACGCTCAGGCCCCAGCCCGGCCCTTGTCCAACAGCTGATCACAATCTCGGCCTGAGTCCAAGTTTTTTTTTTTTTTTTTTTTTTAATTCCACAGCCTATACTACTGTTGCAGCCATTAAAATAGTTCAGTTTTGTTTTTAATTTCAAAGTAGTTATATTTCTTTTTGCTTCTTTATTAAGTTAATTTAGAAAAATGTTTGGAACATTTTTTGTTTGTTAAATTAAAGTTTTTGTTTTTCAAACAAGTTTGCTAACTATCCCAGAGTCTAGATCATTAATATAGATTAGAAAAAGCACAGGCCCTAATACTGATCCATGTGGAACTCCACTAACAACCTCAGTTAGAAGCACCTCTTCTTATTGACACCCTCTGTTTCCTATACATCAACCAGTTAATACTCCATCTACTTACAATACCCTGAATAGAACATAAGAACATAAGAAAGTTTACAAACGAGAGAAGGTCATCGTGCTCATTTGGTGTCCATTAATAACTACAATACCTAGAGCTTCCAATTTTAATATCAGTCTTTGGTGCAGAACCTTGTCAAAAGCTTTCTGAAAATCTAAGTATATCATATCATATGCTTTCAAGTGATCTACAGCTGCAGTTGCATGTTAAAAAAACTTTAATAAATTATTAAACCCATGTTGACTATCACCAAGACGATGCTTCTCTATTTTCTGTCTAATATTTCTTTCCAAAAAGTTACAAGTAATACAGGTGAGACTGATTGATCTGTAATCTCCTGGCTCAATTTTGTCCACTTTCTTGTGGATACATTTGTAGTTTTCCAATTAGTTGGCACATCCCCTGTGTCACGGCGCACCGTGCACCGGACTGGAGAATCCAGGAGCAGAGAGAGACGGAGACGATACCAATTGGTTGCAAATGCGATCCCAGTTATCTCAGAAAAGTAGTAATTATCTCACCACATGTCTGCAAAAGTATCTTTGTTCTATCTACAGTCTACAGCTACTGTCTTAAATTTATACATTCTGCACACTATTGCCAGTGACAAGAAAAACTTGAGTCAGTAATCTGACTCCCACCAGATGGAGTCAAATTTAACTTCAAAGAAGATCTAGCTCATTCAGTTACTCAAAATATGCTGAGGAAAGATGTTTTGTAATAAATCCTTGAAATGCAAATTCTGTGCCTATGGCTTAGCGATTCTGTGTTCTGTGTTTGAACTGCTTATTCTTATAATGTGATTTAAATACTGGATCTGACAAGCCACTGATTCAATGGATGAAAGTTTAGATAGGTAATTGACTGCCAAATATGTCTATAGTTTTCCACCCAAGTCTTATTAATCCAAGGCAACAAATCAGCAGACTAGCATTTGTGACCACTAAACAACTTGACTCTTTTGCAGAAAGATATTTAAATAAATTACACTAGCACTCATAGATTTGAATGTGTAGGATCAAATAACATGTGCTGCTCCACATAAACAAAAAGGAACATGTAATTCCATATGAATGGATTAGGTTGTTGTATTTAAAAAGCAGTAGGATCCAGCTTCCAGATGGTCTATGACACTACATGCAGGGTCATGAAGCAAACTCCGTATTGTTTAATAAAATATAAAATTGGAATTTCCAATTATTCTATTCCAATTATACCATCCTAAATTGTAATCACAAATAGGTATGGGGGAGAAACAAGTAAGGATAAGGTACTTGAATTTGATACAAGCTGATATGGGAAGCCAGTGAAGAGATATGATGAAGCAAGTTGCTGAATGCTGAAACTGCAGCATCATGTGGAGGGGGTAATACAGCTCTCACTGAGAGCACAGCAGGGTTACAGGCAGTGTTGTTTTTGCCACTTCTTTTACTGAGGAGTGGCTTCCGTCTGGCCACTCTACCATACAGGCCTGATTGGTGGAGTGCTGCAGAGATGGTTGTTCTTCTGGAAGGTTCTCCGCTCTCCACAGAGACATGCTGGAGCTCTGTCAGAGTGACCATCGGGTTCTTGGTTACCTCCCTGACTAAGGCCCTTCTCCCCGGATCGCTCAGTTTGGCCGGGCGGCCAGCTGTAGGAAGAGTCCTGGTGGTTCCAAACTTCTTCCATTTACGGATGATGGAGACCACTGTGCTCATTGGGACCATCAATGCTGCAGAATTATTTCTGTACCCTTCTCCAGATCTGTGCCTCGATACAACCCTGTCTCGGAGGTCTACAGACAATTCCTTGGACTTCATGGCTTGGTTTGTGCTCTGACATGCACTGTTAACTGTGGGACCTTATATAGACAGATGTGTGCCTTTCCAAATCATGTCCAATCAGCTGAATTTACCACAGGTGGACTCCAATCAAGTTGTAGAAACATCTCAAGGATGATCAGTGGAAACAGGATGCACCTGAACTCAATTTTGAGTGTCATGGCAAGGGCTGTGAATACTTATGTACATGTGCTTTTTTTGTTTTTTATTTTTAATAAATTTGCAAAGATTTCAAACAAACTTCTTTCACATTGTCATTATGGGGTATTGTTTGTAGAATTTTGAGGAAAATAATGAATTTAATCCATTTTGGAATAAGGCTGTAACATAACAAAATGTGGAAAAAGTGAAGCGCTGTGAATACTTTCCGGATGCACTGTAAGGACAGGCTGATTTGGTGACTTCTCAGACATTATTATCAGAGCTCAATGGTCAGAATACATTTTCCTTCTGATTTCTCTAGATATACAGCTCTATTCTTATTCGATTTACTTGGGGTGGAAGGGCTACACATTAAAGCCCTGCACGGGCCTCAAATCTAGGCCCTAGCCCAGCCCTGGCCCGAGACGCTTTTTTGTTCGTTAAATTAAAGTTTTTGTTTTTCAAAGTGACGACCAAGCGGCCAGCGGTTGATCACGTTTGATCAATTTAGCCTCTCAAATCAACACTTGACTTGCCTACAATAAAATCGATAGATATAAAACACTTCAAGCATATCACACAATGTTAGTTTAAATGTTTATTATCACCACCACAGTAAAAAGGCATTTTGACAAGCTGACCAGGCTGCTCTGCTGCTCGCAATGGAGTGAGGAAAAACGAACGAACGGGCTGTATGATCTAAACAAATACAATAAAACACGCAGGTTATCTTATCTTACCTCAAAAATCAAGGCGTCACCACAGAACATGGCCATTCTTATTTCCAATAGTTTCCAACAGTTAGACTAATGACAATAAAGTCCAATCAAACAAAAAACAAGACAGCCTCCTAGTCTTAACATGGCTACAGCCAGAAGAACAGTCTCTTACAGAGCATCGTGGAGAAAAAGCACAGCATCCACAGTGGATGGTTTCAGTCCAGTCCTGTTTCTTCTGTACTCTTCCAGCTGCGCTGAAGACACGCTGCTGCTGCCGCCGCTGGCGGGGACACTAACACTGTGTGAGCGTCCGTGGGAAACCTGTGTGCGTGTGTGTACGTGAGCAGACTGTGTCATGCGTGTCAGTGTGATAGATTATATAAAATCTTTCTAGGTTTGTTTTACCATCATCAACTTCTCATAGTTTCTTTTAATTAATTAATGTCTAAAATATAAAAAGGAGGAGCCTAAAACAGGCCCGATGCCCGGCCCGCGTGTGAACTATGACGTGAAAATTGGCCCCGAGGGGTGTAAATAAGTCGGGGCCCGTCGGGCTCGGGCTGAAATGCAGGGCTCTACTACACATCCTCAAACTGCTACATGCATTTTGACAGTAAACAGGGAAAAAATTGGGGTTACATGTTACATGCTTCAGAGGGGAATGTGGCGTAGTTTAGTATCACATATATCCTGACATGCTGACTGAGCTTTTACAAATGCGTAACTTATGAACTTAAAGGTGGCAATAGGCAGAAGTGAGAGGTTCACCATAGTGGTGAGCAATAGTATTACAGTTTTTCCCAATTGTTTACACACATTTGCTGAATCTTTGGCTCATTTTCCCAAAACTCTAAACACAAAACACAAAACCACAAACACAAAATGCAAAACTCTACAAATCTCTAGCAAAACTAAACACTGCATTCAAAACTTTTTTATCTCTTTCCAAAATGTTTTTTTTACATCAGAATGACACACACACACATCATATGAATAGTTCTGTCTACCAACCAACAACACACTGATGTGCTCAACACAAAACAATACTATGAATATCAGTAGATTTATGCCTTTTGCTTTTTCAGTATTACACTGTAGCTGGTTGTACAAGACTGTCACAATAATACTAAAATATATATAATTAAACACACACAAATGCAATACAGTAACAAAAACATTGTAATTTATTTCCAAATTGCATTATTTTTGAACACTTGTATCTAACACTTTCCATGCCCAACAGGAGAAAAAGATAAAGGGCTTTCTGTACCAAAAAAAATATGAAAGTGGCTCATTCTTTCAAAACTGTTAACAGAAAAACACATGCAGAATGTAAGACAAAATAAATTAGACTGCATTTTGGTCTGGCCACAGAACCTCGTCTACATCACAAGTGATGTTCTCCCTGGCTAAACAGCGGGGAAAGAATCTTCTGGAGTGACGGATCCAGCTGCAGAAAGCACCCATATCAACTTCACCACATGTATCCTCCATTGCCTGGAGAAAAGGCATGCGTGCGAGGGGATGGCAGTCATATTCCATCACCATGCCGAAAAAACTCTTCAGTTGGGTTTAGGAATGGGGAATGTGGTGGTAGGTATAGAACAATAAATTGTAGGTGGTCGATGAACCAGCCAGAGCAGCTCGGTGGAAACTCACATTGTCCAAAATGACAACAGACCTGGGCTACTCTGGTCCACCACTCTGCTCTGCTGGAATGAGGATGCCATGGAGCATGTCCAGGACTGTGATGAGAAGGGCGGTGTTGTAGGGACCAAGGTTGCCATGGTGATGGAGGTCGCCTGCGCACAGTGGAGGAACTAGAGCTTTATACATGGGGTGGCCAGGGGGTGGCCAAGGCTACTTCAGGGGGTCCATAGACCATGACATAAAATGAGTGTGTAACCCTAACCTGGCATCTAAAGAGCATGAATGAATCCTATGATTGCTGATTAGAGGTAGAAGTGATAATTCACTTAACCCCGAGTTCTTCAATGTGGCAGATAAATAAGACTATGTGTCTATGGTTACATCTAAGCATCCAATTACCCACATTTTAGTCTAATCTGAATCTGAATTACAAATCCCCATTATCATAACTTTACCTTAAAATCAACTACCAGCCTAAGTTACTAGTTAGATCATGAATAGCCATACTCTGCAGTAAGTAACTTCTTAAACGTTTACAATAGCAAACAGGCTATCTTTTGAGTAACTTTAACAGATTGATAATAATTGTTTGTTTTGAGTTCAAGTACGAAAATCTAACTGAGTTAATAGATTTCAAATGGCTAAATGTTAACTTGCTGAACACTGACAGCTGTAGCCTACTAGTAACCCCACATAGCTAAACATGCGTATACTGTAACTTACACACTGCACTTTATATGCGTGTATTACTAGCACAGATGTGAACATAATGTTAGGCTAAATTGGGAACCGATCTCTCTTATTTGATTAACTGTCTGTTAATGGAGAGAATAGGTCCAACGTTAACTTACACAGCGACTCAACTTTCGTAAAAGTTGTTCAGAAAACCTAAACCCGATGCTAAACCTTAAAACTTACTTCAAATAAGATGTTTTCACCAATCACGAAAAGAGCTCTTGAAGCTGTGGAAATATTCTCTCTTCTTCTTCTGTATGCTCTTCTTATTCTTATTCTTCTGTATCTCACAACCAACGTTAATATTCTCTCTTCCTCGTCCTTGATTTGAACAATGCGCTGCCGAACGACAAAATAAATGCTTCTTTCAACAAGAGGTGAAATGAGATGTCAATCAGCATCAAACTGCCAGTAGCGAATGAAATGGCTCCGCCAGTGCCTGCGCACATGGTGATATTCCCTCCACGCTGTCCAGGGACATTCACAATGGCATGGTGGCCAATAATGGTCCGTCCCTGTCCCCTTCTTATGACTAGAACATAAGAAGAACATAAGAAAGTTTACAAACGAGAGGAGGCCATTCGACCCACCGTGCTCGTTTGGTGTTCATTAAAGTGATCCAAGGATCCTATCCAGTCTATTTTTAAATGTTCCCAAACTTTCAGCTTCTACCACATCGCTGGGTAGTTTATTCCAGATGGTGACTACTCTCTGTGTGAAGAAGTGTCTCCTGTTTTCCGTTTTGAATGCCTTGAAGCCCAATTTCCATTTGTGTCCCCGGGTGTGTGTGTCCCTGCTGATCTGGAAAAGCTCCTCTGGTCTTAACATTACTTCCCTTGTTTTAAATTCTACACTTTTGACAATATACCCTAACATTCTGTTTGCCTTTTTTATT
Organism: Amia ocellicauda; assembly: GCF_036373705.1. Lineage (NCBI taxonomy): Eukaryota > Metazoa > Chordata > Actinopteri > Amiiformes > Amiidae > Amia > Amia ocellicauda. The sequence continues at coordinate 30,180,582 of NC_089865.1, forward strand.
GCTTCCCCACATTGCTTGGATGGAGAAAGTGAGGAGTCCACATAGACTCCTATGTCTTTCTCATGCATTACTTCATCTAGATCTGTACCTCCCATAGTGTAATTATAGTGGACATTTTTGTTACCTGCATGTATTACCTTGCACTTGTCCACATTGAATTTCATCTGCCAGTGTTTTTTGGTCCTCAATTTGCTAAGTTTTGGTACAAATTGCTCCTGAGCCTGAAGTAGTATATTCTTAAAATATACCCATCCATTTTCAACTGACTCTGTATCCAATGTGCTCCAGTCTACCTCTTCTAATTGCCGTCTCATACCTTCAAGGTTTGCTTTTCTAAAATTGTAGACCATTGTTTTAGATTTGAACCTTGTTTTTTGAAAGAATGCCTCAAAGCTAACCATATTGTGATCACAATTTGCCATTGGTTCTCTAACTAGTGTCCCCCTGACTCTATCTTGGTCATTTGAAAAGATCAAGTCAATACATGCGCTCTCTCTGGTTGGATCCCTGACAAATTGAGTTAGAAAGCAGTCATTTACCATCTCAACCATTTCCATTTCTGCTTCTGTAGTCCCCACTGGGCTTTCCCATGTTTCTGTCACTCCTACAACATCATAGTCACACGCCAGCACTGTGGCTTCCAAGTCTAACATCTTGTTCCTTATTCTACTGGCATTGAGGTACAAACATTTCAGGACTTTCCTACTAGCAGTTTCCCTTGGTTTTCTTTCCTTAGTGGAACATCTCCCATTGTTAGAGCTCCCTGCCCCCCTGGTTCCTAGTTTAAATGATTCTCAATTTCACTGCACATACGCTCTCCCAATGCATTAGCCCCCCTTCTGTTTAGATGTAGACCGTCCGGTTTGTACAGGTCCCATCTATCCCAGAAGAAAGACCAATGCTCCATAAACCTAAACCCCTCTTCCCTACACCAAGCTTTCAACCACGTGTTAAACTTTCTAATCTCTGCCCGTCTCCCTGGCCTGGCACGTGGTACCGGAAGTATTTCAGAGAAAACTACCGTGGAAGTTCTGCTCTTTAGTTTTGTTCCTAACTCTTTAAATTTGTCTTGCAGAACCTCTGTCCTACCTCTTCCTATGTCATTGGTTCCAATATGGACCATGACCAGTGGATTCCCCCCGGCTTTGGCCAGTAGCCCGTCTACTAGTTTAGGGAGATCTGCAACCTGAGCACCAGGCAGGCAAGATACCATGCGGGTCTCCTTGTCACTAGAACACACTGTGTGATCTACACCTCTAAGAATTGAGTCTCCTACTATAACTACCTCCTTCTTCTGGGGGGGAGTGGGCACCATGGTGCTCTGGTGCTCAACTGCCCCCCATCACCCTCTGAGCTGTTACTGTCCAACTCGGTGTCCAGCAGTTGGAACCTGTTGGGCAATTCAAGCTCTAGGGGTGTCTCTAGGGGTTGTACACGCCCTTTTCTGCGGTTACGACCTACTGTAACCCAGCAGTTCTCTATGCTGTCCTGCTCTAAGTTCTCAACTCTCCTAGGTTTTGGCGTGCACACCATCTCCCTAATACAGCGCAGATCGACAAGCTGAGCCTCAAGATCACAAACCTTGATCTCTAGGATTTCAACCTGCCGACAACGTTCACAAATGAAGCCTTCTTGGATGAGTTCATCCAGGAAGGCAATCATTCTGCAAACCTGACACTGTAGTGGCCACATGCTTCTAAATGTTACTTTTTTTTTTTTTATACGTCTCTTGGTTCCTGCTGCTAGTCAACTGCCTAACTTTTGTCAGCGAGAAACAGCACAGCTCTTTCTCAACAGCTGCTTTAAGTAGCTTTTGTCTACCTACCCCCAATTCACACCTAACTGGCCCCACCTGGCTCCTCCTGCAACAGAATTCCTGCTAGTCCTAGACAAAATCTCCCTTCTCCAACCCGTTTACTTTCACCAACTCAGCAGCTGAACTGAATTGACTTCAATTTAGGCAAACTACAGACAATGCTAACGTCAATTAAGGCAAACTTAAACCAAAATGAGCAATGCTAAGACTGGTCTGAAACTAGTCAAACAACAAGATGGCTACCTCTCACCTGTACTCTCCTGTCTCCCTCTGTGGCAACTTGTCTCTCCCTCTGTGGCAACTTGTCCAACTTGAAGCCAGCCTCATCAGCTTAAATATAAACATGCTGAATTGCAGTGGCATCCAGCTACAAGACTCTTTGAAACAGACGACAATATGTGAAATAGACCTACAGCAGTCAATATTGTGAGGCATTATACACTGGATTACAGTACTGTAATGTGTCTATACAGTGCTGATTTGATAGTAAATTCACAGTATAGTACTTACTTGCACATATTCATAGCACTGTTCTTTAACCCTCTCTGAGTATCTCTCAAATGGCACCCTGTAGACCTGTTTCATCCAGATTCGGTTGTGCTGTAATACACGGTCCAATGTAGACAATGTCAGACTGCAGTATATTACAGTATACATTCATAAAGAGCATAGTGTAGATGGTAGATAACCTACCGGTTGTCATTTCTGAATGTACGAATGATAGGTGCAACCGTGTAGCGGCTCAGGTTGGGCTGAACTCTCTGATCAGCCTCCCTCATACTCAATCTGTGGTTGAACACATGGTCAACCAATGTGGCCCTGATCTCATCTGAGACAACTGTCCTTCCTCGTCCTCATCCTTCTCTCACTCCTTGACCTCTGGCTCTTGCTTCACCATTGACTACCATTTTCCTCCAAAACAGGAGAGCTCATCTGTGGCCTTTTCTAGTGCTAAAGCTCTTATTTCTAAGTGAAGAATTCAGCAACTAGTGTTTACAGCTGTGAGGAGTGGGTGTTGCCAATTGGTGTATAGAGCTTTGCATTGTGATTGGCATTGCTTTCCAAAGGGACTACAGAGATATTAATTTTGAATGTTGTGCCTAATTGTGAGAACTGTGTGTAGTGATTTGCAAAAAGTGTGATATAGAATTGGAAACTGAGTGTAAAGCAGGAATTGTGCTTACAATTTTGCAGACTTGGTTTACAGATTTGGTATATGAGTTTCAGGTTTCGGTGATTGCGTTTCACGTTCCAATTTTAGTGTGTAAACAATTGGGAAAAACTGTAATAAATAAACTTTAATATTTTTACACAATCGCAGGGCTATCCATATGTACTGGAGTCTGGAGATTTAGAGTTCACATTTAGAGTCAAGCTAAACATTTATTTAAGAGCTAAATGTGTATTTAATTAGAATATTTAAGTTAAATATTTATTTCAAACTTAAATGTTTAATTTGCAAAGTCCATAGTTAGGATATCATATTTATTTAAGTATTTATTAAACAATTTGAAATGTTTATAAATGTATGGCAAGCCAAATTGTCATTTAGAGATATCTCAAAATACAATTCAAGATATCTTAAATTGAATTGCAGATATCTCAGATTAACTCTATTTGAATAGTGACATTAAAAATACACTAACTTGAAAGTGTAAAGATTGCATCTAAGAGGGGTTTAAAATTAAATGATTGAGATTTAACAGATTAGTAACTGTAAGAATAAGTAGCATCTTAATGGTTACCTTGAATTCAGGACAATTCAGTTAATGAACAGGCAGGGCTATTAAGCCTGGTTGAACATTATTCAAAATACAACACTAGTGATCGTCTGGAGTGTTACACACATTGGGGGACAGGATTTCTCAGGCTTTAAGGGGGTTGAACCACCGTCACACGTCCCACAGCATAGGACACTGACTCTCGTACCCCCGTCATCTGTCTGCATTACCCCTGAAATGAAAAGTACAGCTTCAACCACATCAGTTTTTCTGGTCTGTCAAGAAGCATGGTGCCATGTGTATCGCCTTCTAACAGCATGTTTAATAAAATCTTACTTTTCATTTCAGGGGTGATGCAATCTTTACACTTTCAAGTTAGTGTATTTTTAATGTCACTATTTGGAAAGTTTAATTTGTCTTTAGTGCGCTCACAGACAGGCGGTGGTGGGTGGTCAGTGTAGTTATTATTGAAGATATTTGTAATACAATTCAATACAAATGTAAAGTGAAATTAATCTGTTAAAGCACAAACATTTCATTTTATTTTCCTTTAGTTTACTGATCCTGTCTGGAAATGATAATACCTTAGTAAGGAAAAATAAAAACATCAAGACCTTGCAGTTCTCATGCGTTTCTGTACAGCCTTAACAGTGTCAATGCTGAGAATTCATACAACTATCTAACTAACTAGACAGACACCCTGCATTGGCGCCGCTGTAATGTGACATTGTGCTGTGCGGTCGGCTCTGGAGGATCTGTGTCAGGGGGTTCAGATCAGAGAGGGGCTGTGAATGTACGGGCCGCATTCCTCGCAGCTTTTCAGGCGGCTCTCCACAGAGGCCAGAACTTTTTTTTATTTTCTTAGCTGGACTCTCCTCCCCCACCGCTTTCTCCCCAGCGCGGTCAGATCAGCCCTTTTTAGCAAAACGTTGGATGACTCAGAGTGTACAGGAGTCAAGGAGGTCATTAAAACAATACTTCTTAAATTTGTACACAGAGACACATCGAATAGGTTGATGTGCATAACTTTTGTCTTTTTAACTACTTTACTTATTTTGAACGTTATTTGGGGTACGAGTTGTACAGTAAAGCGAAATCAGATTTAGCAGAGAGAGACACAAGCCGGTAAGAACATGTTTTTGTACAAAATAAGAATCAGAGAGGTATCTATTTTATGAAATGCTTCTTTATTGTTAATAACATACACAAGGTGGGAAGGCAGGAAGGAAATGATGCTACATCAGCTCAATGTATAGAATATTAATCTGAATTGCGCTGGTCCTGTTTCTGCTCACGTTTCAAAGATAATCAGTAAACTATTGGCCGGGTGACTGAGAATCTGCGATGCTGTTTTAAACCCTAGATGCTTAAGCTATATGCTGTTAGGTACTAGCTGTTGATTTGACAGATCTGTTCAGGGTGATGCTGTGTCTGTCTGTCAGTCTGTCACCATGTGTAAACATAAAAAACAGCTTTATGTTATCACCAGACTACATACAGTTAAAAGGAATGCCACATGGCAAACTTGGCTCTTGAAACAGAGCAGGACATTAAGGCTTCTGGATATGCGTGAGCTCAGACCCCCACCCCAACCCATACAGCGCCGCTTAAACTCCTCTTGAGGAGACCTATGTGTAATAAAAAATAATAAAATCGATATATGCAATAAACCCACAAAGTATTTTGAATATAAAGTATTGAATATTTCTGTTTGCTATGTGTGCTTTGTTACAACCGGAATTGACTTCCATATAGAAAATACATGTTATATTGCACTGATGTTGAAAGTTGCCCTGGATAAGGGCGTCTGCCGAAAAAAAAAAAATAAATAAATAAATAAATAAATAAATAAATAAATAATAATAATAATAAAGCATTTCCCAAATTTCAACGTTTGTAGCGAAATAGTAAATTCTATCACATCAGTATGTCATGTATTTCAGTACACTGTGCATGTTTCAACACAATTGTACGTTACTTAGATACAGACAATGAGTCTCATAAAGCAGTTTGCAAAACTAGTGAAATACATCTGGTGTCTCATATATCTGTACAATATCACTTAATTGCAAAAATGTTTTAAAACCATAAAAAGGAAGACTTAAAATCAGACACCCAGATAAGAACTACATAGAATTTATACAGAATATCATTTAGAGATGTTACTGAATCACGTTACTCAGACAGGGTAGAAATGCCTGACCGCTGGATTTGTACAGGTTTTCTGGTGATAAATTCTCAGTCATTAGGGGGTCTGTTTTGTGTTGTTGCCGCTCCTGCAAACCCCCACCGCGGTGCTGAGAGCAGGACGTGCTGCTTGTGAAGCCCCTCCACTGCAGTGTGATCCTGTCAGGGCATCAGTGGAGTGACTGTGTGAACTGTTTCGGTGAAGCAAATTCTTAATAAAACGTTCAAATATTCAACTGTGTCGGTTTGGTCTTTATAACTCACCCTGTTATTATGGTTATTTATTTTTTATCGGTTTTCTCTATTTCTAGCCAATCTAATCTCTCTTTTTCTGCACCTGATTGTTTTGTGTTAACCCTATCTCACTACAGACCTGCTGGATTCACGCATGATCCGGTGTGACTCTAGAGTGACTGTGTCTCCCTGTGCTTGTCTTTCGCTGTGGTTTCTAAGGTTGCTGCTCCTTCTGGCCTCTGTCTTTATTCTGTTTATGTGCTCCTGGGTCGATCTCACTCCCTGAGATGCTGAGACTGGAGACTATTTTTCTAGAAAAAGTATAAATCTACTGTTTTAATAGACACATACTTAATGAATGATACATATTTAATATGTCTAAAGTTACTTTAGTATTTTTTAATTTATTTTTTTCTTAACATCATGGGGTGCATTCTTTATTTCTGTAAGAAGGTTACTACTATAAGGCTTCTGTTTGACCTTGGAGAGTTATCTAACTAGCAAAGAGAGCTGTGCTCAGTTAAATGTCGGTTATATACTGTATTTCTTAAGTTAAATAAGTGTGGTTTATTTTCATTTACTTACTATCGTTATTAAATTGTGTTTTCGTTCTTTATGTCTGTACATAAGTTACTAGTTAGTTGTACTGAAGTCTGTTCAAATGTCTTACTGTCAATACAACCAAGACCATTAAGGTCTTCAGACTGCACCCCCAAGCTATTGTAATGTGTAAATTATATAAATATACATACACACATAGATTTTTGCTTAAATCATATTGTGTATTTACTTAATCTTATTGCATGAATGGATTACATTAGATATTTATTTAAAATAATTTGATGTTTTGTTACTAATATTATTACAAATGCTGCTTTTATTGAGTTTTATTGAAATTTCACAGTTTCTACATATATATTCTATGGTTCTTCTAAGGATTTCTTAAGTTAGTAACGTTACATTTCATTTACATCACCGGGTGAATACACACACACACACACACACACACACACACACACACACACACAAACATTTAAAACATTATATTTGTATTTATTCAAGCTTTACATTTACCTTTTCTTTTAATAACACGTTTGATATATTCTACAATACAGGAAAATATAGGTCTTGGGTAGGAGTGGTATTTGCTGATATTATGTTGATTACTGAAAGTTCCAATTACATTTTCTGTTTTACATTTCTTTTACTTTTGTGCATATTCAGGATTTTCTAAAGTTTAGACCATTTAGCCTGACTTATCATTCTTTAGCTCTGTACGTAAAAGTTGCAATCTAATGCAAATCTGTGCAAAGTGGAGGAAGGGCTGAATCTTATTAAGATCTGAAAAAGAAAAAGAAAAGAAACCTGGGGCTGTGATCTCCAGCTTGCACTCGGTATATATGTAAACACACACACACACACGCACACGCACACGCACACACAGACACCCCTCTGTAAGAATGATACTACTTAAATGTACTGAAGGCTGTTCAAACTTGATATTGTCAAGCTATTCTAATGTGTAAATTATATAAATATACATACACACATAGGTTTGTGCTGAGATCGTATTGAGTGTATTTACTTAATCTTAATGCATGAATGGATTATATTACATATTTATTTAAAATAATGTGATGTTTGGTTACTAATATTATTACAAATGCTGATTTGATTGAGTTGTATTGAAATTTCCCAGTTTCTACATATATAGTCTATGCTTCTTATATAACATATATATTCTATAACTCTTCTATATTTAAGGATTTCTTAACTTAGTAACGTTACATTTCATTTACATTGCACGCTGTTGTGAACACACACACACACACACACACACACACCTTTAAAACTTCATAATTTTATTTATTCAATCTTTACATTGTATCTGTTATTTAAATAATACATTTGATATATTCTGAAATGCAAGAAAATATTGGGTTTGGGTTGGTGTAGTATTTACTGAGATTATGCTGATTACTGAAAGTTTTAATTTACATTTTCTGTATTACATTTCTTTTCATTTTGCTCATATTCAGGATTTTCTAAAGTTCAGTCCATCTTGTGTCTCTCAAGCTGTCCACAGCCCCCACCGCTTCTACAGATCGCTATCTCTCAACACATTCCATTATCCGTGGCTAGGGGGGCCCATGGCCTCAAACGTAAACAGAGACGCTTCTTAAATTGAAAACAGACCCCACCTGTCACCAGTGCCCTGTTAGCTCCGCCCACAAATATACTAATTCTTCACCGATCCGAGGTTACTAAAGACGTAGACAGCTCCTCCCCACCCCCACTTGCTCAAAAAGCTCCAGACTGACATAACCCTTGTCCATTTGAAAGAGGTAACCGCTTTGGCCCTGTTGAAGAGACAGCCTCGCGGATCTCGCTTAAGTAGAAGTATCTATGTTACTAAAGAATCGGGAGGGCTTTAATAGAACTCTTTTGGACATTCCTAAGGAACCCATCAATATGGTAATTATTCTGTGACGCGGTACAAGCACCCCGCACCCCCTAGGAAGGGACCCTAGCCAGTAGCCACTTGGATAATTACAGATCCCCAGATCAAAACACAACAGAAAGACATGTAAGATCATATATTCAAATCACTCATCAGAGGCATTATTAAGGAACAACAAGCACCAATTGTATTCACAAATAGTAGATTAAACAAATGACAAACGTCTGATCTTGCTTCTCAGTGATCGAGTTCCTGAATCCTCTGGGCAAATCTGGCTCAATTCTACATAAACAGATAAACAAAAAATAACTAAACTATAAGGAATTCAATAAGGCATATTCATTCTTATAATTGTCATTTTAATTGTCAGTATTGACCACTTTTAAAATAGTTATGTGAATGTTCCCTTCTGTCCTGTAGCCATTAAGTTACATTTGTGATTAATTCAGTGTCATCTTACAAATAATAATAATAAAAAAATGAGTTTCTGTGGCATCTTCACACACAACACCTGTACTTAATGAAACCAACTCACTAAAGAAAAAAACTATGCAAAGAAAATGTGAACACTTCTGTTTTTCACTTCTGACAAATAGTTACAAATTGAAATACATTCACTACATAATTAATTACTGGCTATATATTGTAATTTACATTCACATTAAACCATTCCATGATACAGAAAATTAAAAGCCTATCATACATACAACCGGGTACTTCAGACAACTAAATATTCTACTTTTCAGTACATTTAAGCAACAGTAAATTTAAATATTTTAATAATAGTCATGAAAGTGAACTTACTTTAAGCGGTTTTTCGGTCTGACGTCATCTGAGGAGATGTCTTTTCGCAGTATGGTCTTGAGGAAGAGCGCTCGACGCTTTCAAATAATGAAGCTGGGAACATTTTTGACAGTACCAAACATATTTATAATGATTATTATTCATATGTATGAAGTTATATAGGTCAATCTATTAAAACAAGTTGCACTGATATTGTATTGTTGGCATTTAGTCGGACATGATCCATCTCGCCGAATGTAACTGCAGTCCGACCATGTTAATCATTTGCCGATGTCGGTCATCCTCCACCTCTCCAACCTACTGCTGTCCAACCATGCCAACCATAATCCGACGTCAGCTATACATCACCCCCCGACATCGACTGCTGTCCAACCATGCCAACCATATGCCATATGCCCAACCTCCTGTGCTATCTAGGGTACCTGGCCAGTGCGGGGGAAATGGAACCATATGTGCAGCTATGAGCCACAATGGGGTCCTCCACTGCCATACCACTCATGGGTCATACAACACTGCCAATCTCCTTCATTTCCTGAACACCCCATATAACAATTTTTTCAACCACAGCACAGATGGTCAGGGGACTCTGAGCAGCACATGTACTTCCATCAGGCTGCTCAGGTCTGCAACTGATTCCATGACCATCTCAAGTTTACACTTTTCTAACTCCCACCCTATTCCCCATTTCGCAATCATGTATATATATTGATATACAGACATGGCCGAAAGTATTGGTACCCTTCCACTTAAAAAAAAAAACGAAAACAAAATTCTGAACTAAGTAGGAATTGACAAAAGTATCCACCATTCTTTATTTCATATTCAGTAGAACAGAAATGTTGCTTTTGATTTATGACGTAACATATTAATATAAGTAGTAAAACAAAAATATTGGCTAATATAGAGACAATGGGCTGGATTAAATCAAAACTTTGACCTACCCGCTAATAGAAAACTACAGAACTGTACTCAGTTGCGGCTTCATTTTTAGTTAGACACTTTCTTCTAATCAGAAATGTAACCGCTATGATGTACAGGTTTGTAGTTTGCTATTAGCGGGTAGGTCAAAGTTTTGATTTAATCTGGCCCTATAACTGCAATAAGCAATCTCTGAATTAGATTTCTACACTTCTCAACTGGTAGTTTGGCCTACTCTTCTTGAGCAAACCGCTCCAGTTCTCTCGGATTTGATGGGTGCCTTTTCCCAACTGTGAGTTACAGCTCTTTCCACAGATGTTCAATAGGATTTAGATCAGGACTCATAGAAGACCTCTTCGGAATGGTCCAATGTTTTCTACTCATCCATTCTTGGGTGCTTTTTGAAGTATGTTTCGGGTCATTATCCTGCTGGAGGACCCATGACCTGCAACTGAGACACAGTTTTCTGACACTGGTCTGTACGTTTAAATCCAAAATGCCTTGATAGTATTTTGATTTCATCATGCCCTGCACAGATTCAAGGCACCCAGTGCCAGAGGCAGCAAAGCAACTCCAAAACATCACTGAGCCTCCTTCATGTTTCAGTGTAGGGAAGTAAGCAAGAATTCAGTTCTTTTCGCATTTTTTTTTTCATTGTTCCAGACATACATGTATGGATGACAACAAATATTTAAATTTCTACACTTTTCAGGGCGAATGGTGAATGATTTGAATAAAATGTAAGTGTAAAAATACTTTTGGCCACGTCTGTATGCACTGTATTTGTGACATTTGTAAATTGATGGAATGCTTCAGGTGTTGACTGTGAATCACCAATAAATACAAAACTTAGTGGATTTGAATTTACTATCTTAAAAGGAAGAATTTTAAAGCTACCAAACCTGTATTCTATTTTAATATTATCTATAAATCAAAGAACACAGAAATAATTGTCATGTGGGTTTTGTCAGCTGCTGCTGGGTTACAATGCAAAATATGCTGGAATAGTAAACTAATACCATCCTGCAAATATGAGGCAAAGCAGGAAAGGTGACTATTAAAGCAAAATCTTTTCTGATTTAGATATTGGTTAATACCTAAAATAAATTATAATGAATATGTTGTTATACTTATGAGGTTGAATGTTCAGCAATGTTTCTATAGTGTGTACATAATAATCAATACAATTTTAGGTAGTGGACAAAAAAATACTTTACCAACTTTACCAATGTAAAGTAATTGAATAGGGTGTTGGGCCACCACCTGTGGCCAGTACGGCCTGTATTTACCATGGAATAGAGTCTACCAGCATCTGGAATTCTGCAGGAGGGATGCGACAACATTCTTTCACAAGCAAGTCGAACAATTTATGCCTGGTTGATGGAGGTGGAACAATGCTGTTTCATATGGCCTTGCAGAGTGTAATGTTGGGGATCACAGGGAGTGATAGACCCAAGTGAAGAGCGCAAGGGAGATTCAGGACAGGCGAAAAGTCTAGAGACGGTAAACAAGCAAAATAAATGCAAGGCAGAATTCGTAGTCACGAAACAGCTAGGTGGTCAGGCGATTGGGCAAACAGGCTGGTCAGGAGAATACAAGGATCAGTAGTTGGGAAAGAAAACACACGTCAGGAACATTAATAGTCAAGCACTGGGTAATAATGGTTAGCATTGTCACATGAGGGAGAGCAAGACCTCACGATGTAGCTGTGAACCTAAGAGGTATAAATACACAGTTCAAAAGGGTAGGGAAATGGAAAACAGGTGTGTGAGATAATTAGGTGTAAATAATCAATTAACCTTAATAGTCCAGGTGAATCAGAGCTGACAGGCAGGGAGAAGGGAGACTAGAATTTGGGAGACAGTGACCTCTGGTGGTGATCGGCGTAAGTATTTAATGACGGTTTTACGCCGAGTATCCCATAAATGCTCAATTGGGTTTAGATCTGGTGACTGAGAAGATCATGACATGGATAAGATCAGTGTTATGCTCATCAAATCATTGGGTGATCACACATATTCCGTGGACGGGGACATTGTCATCCTGTAAGACACCTCCCAGCAGGAAATAAATGCTGCAACTTGAGGTGAAGATGATCACTCAGTATCATTATGTACTATTACAATTGACCTTGGGAATAAGTGTTCCCAACCATGCCAGAATAATGCACCCTACAACATTACAGAACCACCAGAACCTTTCACTGGTGGAACCAAGCACTCAGAATTGTAGATTATTATAGGTTGGCAGCATACATGCACTCATGTGTTTTTTGAGAAAATGGTGAATTAAACTACCATTTTATTAGTATTTTACATTTTCATTTTTATGACAAACACTTCATAACATTTTCAAATTAACCTCCTCCTTTGTCCCAGAGGCCTTAGCCCCCCATCATCTCAGTGAATTTCTCTACGATCTTTTCCTCCAGGTATGGAGGGTCAGGCCGTGGACCAGCCGCTCCTCTGTCCTCCTTACATTCACTGCCAGTTGAAGCTGCCATAGCTGCCCTGAGGTATCTAGGGGAATTACATTTCTCTTGTGCTGGCGGTTGGGCAGTTTTCCCCATGTCTGACCTCTGTGCCACTGCTTGCCTTGGCTTTCGATTATCCTTCTATCCGAGCCAGTGTCCGATCTAATACACCCTCCAGCCGTAACAGTTCTGGGCCTAGCCCTCTCACCTCCATTCTGTCACTGCTGGAGGGGGCGCTTGCTCTCATCTGCGAGATGGTTTCTGCCACGAAGCCCTTCGGCTTGAAGTGTACCAAGGCCCTGCCCTCGCCTTCAGGTGGTTTTGGCAAAACCACCCGACTATGGTATCCCGCTCTGTGAAGTTCTCGGTGAACCATTTTTGATTGAACTGGCTGTGCCAGGTTGAAGTTTGCAGTCAAATGATCTGCAGTTGCTCATCTGTTTTGCCTTGCATTATTTAATTAATTCATTGATATCATGATCCTAGAGTATGCACCTCAACCTACTGTTGTCCTTTGTTGATGATGTATTTTCTTCTAAGTTCCATATGTGGAAGAAAAGTTAGAAATGCCTGTCTCACAAGGCTTACTGCTTGTATACTTAAAGAAGATAGGTCAAGTCTATGATCAGGTCAGAAGGTAGCTTGACCTCTGTTTGAATTTATGATGTGCATCTAGGAGATGATGTCAAACAGTGTGACTTCCTAATCTATACATTAGCTTATGAACTGTCACTTATAATGATATATCTGCTGTTTAGCTAGCTTTTAAGATAACATAGAAATTTATTTTTAATAATGACCAGATCTTAGTTGACCTCTGACTTTTTGTATGGAGTCAGAGCAACTTTGGAATCTCCTTGATTCACTGTTCCTCTTCACGCTGCATGTAATAAAGGCATTGCAATGAGCACTCTAACCTGATTGAGTTTCTTCCACACATGCCAACATCATCTTAGACAACTTTGCTTGTGAAACATCAGCAAGTTGAGCTGTCCTGGTCACTGAAGGTCATGTGAAACGTTCCCCAACAAACACAACTCAGATCTCCTCTTGCAGCCATACTAGCCATAATTATAGTCAACCAGGCCTGTCCAGCATTTTTACACATGACCCTAAGCATGCTGGTATGTAATTTTCTTAATTAATTCACTTGCATTCAATATATTTGGATTCTGTCATTTACCCAAGTTTTTGTCCACTACATATAGTTCTTGACCTTGATAACCTTACATTTTATAATTTTGTGTCAGTGTACATGTGCAGAAAAAAAAATCTGCAAAACTGTCCATGTACGATTGAGCACATTTATTTATAGTTGTACCATTGGTATGTTTACTGAGTTTATTTAATGCTAAAGTTTCTTAGTTGTAATTTCTCTGGCTCTCTCTACAGCCAATCACAGTTAAAGTTACCAGAACTAATGCCTTGCTTAATATAAGAATACCAAAAGAATACCAAGCTCTTTAAAAAGTTTGTGTTGTTATTTTTTTTAGAAACAATTAATTTACAGAACCCTTTCAGTTACTTTAATACAAGCTGTAAACACTTTTAACACTGTGGTGCATGTAGAAATGGGAACTCCTGTCTCATGAATATGTAGAACTTGTTTCTGCAGAAATACAAGATCCTCACTGCATTGTAAACCTTCACTGCTGGGAAAGGTAGGTCTTTCTTATTGTTCTCCTTCCTTTATTTAACAATTTAAGCTCATGTAGAAAAGTAAATCGTAATGTTACAGTAGAAAAATACACAAAAACAAAATTGCTATATTTGTTTTTATATAAATGGGACAGTGGATGAATATAGTTTAGTTAACTGTATTATTGTTGGTACTACATAGATACATTTAAATATATTGATAGATTGTAATAATAAGGTTTAGATAACGATTACAGAAAGGTTTGATAAAATCTTATGTATTGAAATGTGCATGAATATGCTGTTTCTCCAACAAGACTTCAGTTGCCTATAAGATTACATATTGATCTTATGTGTAATAAAAGTGGTCATGTGTGAAAGGAACGCTCCTTAAAACCCTATACATTCTCAGCTAAGCCTCCAATGTGAACATTACTACATTGTAATGTATAACACATAAACAAAATTATGTTTTTTAGGATGGTAAGGACAGACAAGGGTAGATGAGATGTAAAATTGTGTTTTATTGGCTCATTTGGTGACACCTCAGACAATATTGTCAGAGCTCACCTGAAAAGTCAGGTCAGATTGCATTTTGCCTCTCATTGCTCTAGATGTATGGGTGTATTCTTATTTGAATCGCTCAAACTAACAGTAAATAAATCAATGAGTTCAGGTTTTTCAGTGGGTTTTATAACGAATAAGACATCGTGCATCAAAGGCTGGACAGTCAATTCTACCCAACAGCAAGATTAAGTATAGCTTATAGGAAGATGCATACCATTGTCCTTATAAGGCCATAAATATTCTCCTTTCTACAGACACAGGAAACTTTCTGATGATCTTGCAAACAGAGGTCAAACAGAAGTCAAGCAAAAGGAAACTTGGTGGTTAGAAACCAGACAAACAGACAACCTGACATTTAATACAAGGTGGGAATCAGAAATATATTTTTGACAAGTTTACAAGCTAAATGTCTCATAGATGAAACATGAGCCTTTTAACTCTTTGGGGCCTTCATCTATAGCTTGAGATTATTGGCCCGATATTCAAACTTCACACAATTTCCCCACAAAAAGTGTGCCGCATAAGAAAAATGCGACTTGGACAAAAAAAGAGAGATATTCAAACATGGTGCAAATCTTTGCACGACATTTTTTCCTGTATCACATAAAGCTGTGTGGTTTACTGAGGTTCAGTTAGGCAGAGTTCAATAGTGGGGAGGCGCTGTGGTGATCTGTGTCGACTTGAGGACTTGGTTGCCAAGCTTCCAGGTTGTTGGTAGAGAAGTTCTGGTCCGGATTCCTTCCTGAGTTTCCACATCAGTGTCTTCCAATCTTCCTGGGTTCTTCTCTTTGGTTTCTTCTCCCAGGTTGTTCCACTCCAAATTGTACCACTCTCCATTGTGTCACTCCGAATTGCTGGTTTTAACTTTCTGTTTTTATACATTTTAGACAAAGAGATTCTAATCTCTTTCCTTCCAAACTTCTGATTGGTCAGGGTTGGGGTAATAAAATTTAAATTTGAATCAAAGCAGTCTTTGCCATTCCTCTCCCTTGATTCCTACAGAATGTGTGTTGAGGGTGTGATGGCTTTGAGGAATGTGAAAATGGTTCAAATGTTACCTGGAGTTTCTAACTCTCTATATTGTCAAGTTTTAATTACAATCAGTTACATTTTCAAGTCCCTCTAAGCATGACCTTACAGTTCATACCAAACAAGCCAGGTGTTCTTTTTCGGTAATGTTAAATTTGAGTATTTTTGGAATTCCAGGAGGGGCTGGCCTGATGCCCATGTCAGTGGAGGATCAATTAGGATGTGTGAATACTAATTTTTCCAAATGTTAATGTTGCATTGTATGTGAAATATAAATGGTCCAATGGTTGTTGTAGCTAATACTCTTTCTTTTAAGACCAAACATGGCTTGAGCATGTTTTGGTTCTGAGGTAGAATTACTTAAGTGTCGTTAACTTAGTTTTAAGTCACCTTTTATTGTTTGTTATCAAACTGAGGAAGAACCTTGAATGACTGTGTTTCACAAAATAAATCTTCAATTGGAATGTGATGCTAGTCTCTATGGAGACAGGACACGGCAGCCCATTTGTCAGTTAGGGGGTCTCCAGCATGGACGTGTTATCTGTTGTACTTTGATGAGCACAGGCCTGTCATTAAACACAGAGCTTCAAAGCTGTCTCCTTAAGTCCTTTAGCACAAGCCTACATTTCTCAGTTAGGAAGGTATATGCATTTCAGTATATATTTGCCAAAATAAGGTCGTATGATTTACAGTATCGAATTGGTATCGAGTATCGTGAAATGGAACTGGTATTGTATTGAAGTTCAAAATTTTAGTATTGTGACAACCCTATATTGGACTTCGGTCTAGAGATTGAGATGACCAGTTTGTAGATTTGGATTTATGCTTTGGATCATTGTAATGCTGGAATTTCCATTTGTTGACTGGTTTGCCAGAACCAGGTGTTTGGACAACATTTCCTAGTACATTTTGGAGTTCGTGATTACCTGTAATCAAGGCCTCCAGGACCCATAGATGCAAAACACCACTAAAATATAATAGATTCCCCACCATATTTGACAGTGTTTTCTCAACGTGAGCTTAATATTTTTCATCTTTCATAATGTTTTATACCACAACAATGCCGATGAGCATGTCCAAAAAGCTCAACACCTGTTTCATCTGACCATAAGATACGGTTCCACTTGTCAATCAAATGTAGTTTGGCAAAGATTCGAAAAGAGGTTTCATCCTTGCAACCCCACCATGAATGCGATTTTCATTCAGGCAACATTGAAATGTAGTTTTAAAAACTCTGTATCCTCAAGATGCCAGTGTCTTGGAGATCTCCAAGTTTTGCCTTTGGATGTATTATTTACTTCCCAAACCACACGTGGAGGTAATATACACATGCATGCTCTAGCAGCCAGGGTTGCCACTGTACCAGGAGCCTTCAATGTCATAATGATGGACATTTCAGTGGAAATTGGCAGATTCAGCTTTCTGTGGATTCTTGTATAGCCATTGTCCAACTTGTGGAAGTCAATGATAATTTGCCTGCAGTCTTCAGAGCTTTCTGACCTTACTCATCATGATACATGCTAATACTTTATTTCTTCTGCCTGCAATCCATCTTAGTCCTTTATATAGGTCCAGAAACTTAAATGAATCCAAACATCAGAGTGTTGTTGTAGATTAGTTATTGTTGGATTTTATTTAAAATAATACTTATAAATAAAAGGTATGAATAAATGTGCCTGTCCTGTTTTCTGGAATATCCTGTGCCTGTCCTGTTTCCTGTTAATCATGAAAATATCTTGAAATAAGTCTCTGCCTAGGGTAATTATGGCTTAAGAACAGTATATGTTCCTGTAGTGAGAAGTATAATATGAAAGTGGTATTATTAAAGTAATTTAACTGCAGTCATAGCTGTTGTTGTATAAATTGCCTTTTTTTCTGGTCAACTGTTTTGTTCCCCTCAGAAGTAGAATTAGGCTGGGGTCTGTTAACCTCAGGAACAACTTGGTTCTTTGCCAATGATGGGTCGGGTTGCTCTGGTCCCTCCCACTCCTGCAGTTTGATTGGTCTGTGCTCCTGTGAGCATGCGCTCTTTTTCGGTCTCCCTTCGGTGCTGTCCAGCTCTGCTCGTGGGCAGGCGGCGTCAGAGATATCTCACTCATTACATAATGTCGTAATCGCTTGTTTTACAAGCTATTTCTTACTAATCTATCCCAATTGGTAGATGCGTTGATGAATGTTGCGTCACGAAGGTCTGATTTATCTGTTAAACGAAACCCAAAAACTGTTTAGCTTCTTTCTGTACATGCACGCGTCCTGCTGCGCTGAGGGGAAAGTCACGGCGTACTGACATGAGACTGGCAGCAGAGGACGCACTACCTTTGATCTGTGTTCTTGATGTTACACTTGATGCACCTTCCATTCACCAAAGTGAGAAAACAATCTGTTAGTGTCCATAAGGAATAACATAACTGAGATAGTCTATGTGTATGTATTTAGGAGTCTCACTGGAATTATATATTTTTCTTTTTAAAAGTATAACTACAAGAAGCACCCCTCTCTTCTATGCACCGCACTCCACCACCAAAAACTACCCTCCTTTTGTGACAAAAATAGACAAGGTAAATGGGCTAAATAAAAACAAAGCCAGCACATGCATATTATAATCTAAGACAAAAATGTAAACTAAAACATGGACAATATGTACACGAAACCTATAAAATGAGGTAAACACCATGGATTTTATTATATTGTCCGGGAAGTATTCATAACAGGTTCAAGTTAACACTTAAGATGTAGACTATACATCTTAATATGGTTGTTGAAACATAGTTGTTTTGATATTTTTGAATACTTTTTGACCTACAGAATATTTTTTAAATCTTATTTTTAAATGATTGCAGTGTAACTCTTTAAAAGTATGTCACATGCCCATAGTAGTTACATCTAGACCATAGCGGTGGTGTTTAAATCATTTATCCAAGGTAATAGTAATGCAATTATATAATAATATAAACCTACTTTCTTTAATGAGTTCTTCATGTCTGTTTAACTTGTTAAGTTTGTTAACTGTCATTCAGAAAGTAGGTGCAAAACAGAAGAAAACAAGGAAACAAAATACAGCAGTTACCTTTTCATTCATAATACAGTATTGTATAGTATTATATTACATAGACAATTGCAAAATAATTAATTCTTTCTGCAGGTCCAGCAGAAACGTGTCACTGTGCTTCAATGGAGATGCCAGCAAATTCGACTACCATCCCCAACATCAGTATAGCAGAAACCTCTGTCCTCGAGTTCTTCTTTGATTACTGCATGGACAGACCTGCTGGGCCTATATTTGGAGTAATTGTGGAGTCAATTACCTTCATTCTGGGCTTGCCAGCCAACATGATGGTGCTATGGATTTTACTGAGAAATAAAAGCCACTTGTCTCCATTTGAAGTTTTCATATTCAGCCTATCTGTATTTGACATGTTATATTGCATATCTGTACCAGTCGGTACCATTAACTTCTTCATTTTGAAGAGCGTCAATATGATGAAGATAATATCATTCTTTTATGGCTTTTGTTTTTTTGGGGGTCCACTGTTTCTGGCTTGTCTGTGTGTGGATCGTTACATAGCAGTGCTGCACCCCATCACCTACATGACTTTCAAATGTCCTAGATACAGAATGGTGTGCTCAGCAGTTGTGTGGATCATTACATTGACCTTGTGCACTTTGCAGAGTTGCAGTGTAATACATTTTGATCAGATTGAAGGTATAGCAGCCTTCTACATTGTAGTTCCTGTCATGGTTTTCTGTAACATCTCCATCCTAAGGGCTCTAAGACAGTCTGGGCCGGGGAGTGAGGGCATCCACCCCATGAAAAAGAAGGCCTTCAAGACAGTTCTTGCCATTTTGCTCATCATGCTAGTGAATTATCTGCCATCCATAGCTACTTTTACATTTAAACAGTACATGGCTAAGACAGAGTATATTTGTTCAATTGTTCCTTGCGTTCTCTGCTTCGGAAGTTTGAGTAGCTGCATCCAGCCTATCTTCTATCTGTACAGTGTAGGTAAATTACCATGTATGCAGAATACCATGCACACACCATGATGGTCAAGACTGGAATACATGGAAAAGACAGATTAAAAGGAAAAAAAACTCACATTCTAAATGGCAATGAGTATTTAAAAAAAAGCAATTTGGAGGGAAATTCTAAATATAAACATGCACCTTTTTCAGAGGTTATATTGAAACTTGCTCTTCCTAAAAGAACAAAAATAGGATGTGACTTTAGCCCATGCTCAACAATGCTTGATATTTGAAACTTATTTTTTCAATTTCCTTCAACATCAGACATACTACTTCTACTAGTCATTATGATCATAATAAATAATGTATAATTAGAATGGTGGTGTCAATGCAGTTTTGTACATACAAAATCCAGTCATAAAGACTGCATTAAGGCAGAATTTGGCACAAACACATTTACATTGGCTCTCAAAAGTATTCACCCCCCTTGGACTTTTCCACATATCATTGTGTTGCAACATGAAATCAGAATGGATTTAATCAGGAATTTTTGCCACTGATCAACACAGAAAATGTCCATAATATCAAAGTGAAAAACATATTCTGCAAATTGTTCTAAATGTATTATAAATACAAAACAGAAAATTAATTAATTTAATAAAATGTGCATCTTGAATGTATAGTTCAATAATCAATCCCTGCCCCCATCCCAAAACAAAAAATAAACTATATTTGTATTTTCTAACAATTCATATGAACACCCTAAGTTAATTATTAATAAATATATAAAATATGCATTCCTAATTGTGTGTGTATATATATATATATATATACACTCACCTAAAGGATTATTAGGAACACCTGTTCAATTTCTCATTAATGCAATTATCTAACCAACCAATCACATGGGAGTTGCATTTAGGGGTGTGGTTCTGGTCAAGACAATCTCCTGAACTCCAAACTGAATGTCTGAATGGGAAAGAAAGGTGATTTAAGCAATTTTGAGCGTGGCATGGTTGTTGGTGCCAGACGGGCCGGTCTGAGTATTTCACAATCTGCTCAGTTACTGGGATTTTCACGCACAACCATTTCTAGGGTTTACAAAGAATGGTGTGAAAAGGGAAAAACATCCAGTATGCGACAGTCCTGTGGGCGAAAATGCCTTGTTGATGCTAGAGGTCAGAGGAGAATGGGCCGACTGATTCAAGCTGATAGAAGAGCAACTTTGACTGAAATAACCACTCGTTACAACCGAGGTATGCAGCAAAGCATTTGTGAAGCCACAACACGTACAACCTTGAGGCGGATGGGCTACAACAGCAGAAGACCCCACCAGGTACCACTCATCTCCACTTCAAATAGGAAAAAGAGGCTACAATTTGCACAAGCTCACCACAATTGGACAGTTGAAGACTGGAAAAATGTTGCCTGGTCTGATGAGTCTCGATTTCTGTTCTCGACATTCAGATGGTAGAGTCAGAATCTGGCGTAAACAGAATGAGAACATGGATCCATCATGCCTTGTTACCACTGTGCAGGCTGGTGGTGGTGGTGTAATGGTGTGGGGGATGTTTTCTTGGCACACTTTAGGCCCCTTAGTGCCAATTGGGCATCGTTTAAATGCCACGGCCTACCTGAGCATTGTTTCTGACCATGTCCATCCCTTTATGACCACCATGTACCCATCCTCTGATGGCTACTTCCAGCAGGATAATGCACCATGTCACAAAGGTCGAATCATTTCAAATTGGTTTCTTGAACATGACAATGAGTTCACTGTACTAAACTGGCCCCCACAGTCACCAGATCTCAACCCAATAGAGCATCTTTGGGATGTGGTGGAACGGGAGCTTCGTGCCCTGGATGTGCATCCCACAAATCTCCATCAACTGCAAGATGCTATCCTATCAATATGGGCCAACATTTCTAAAGAATGCTTTCAGCACCTTGTTGAATCAATGCCACGTAGAATTAAGGCAGTTCTGAAGGCGAAAGGGGGTCAAACACAGTATTAGTATGGTGTTCCTAATAATCCTTTAGGTGAGTGTATATATATACAGATGGGTGACAAATTAAAGGAAAAACCTGAAAAATTAGTGGAAGAACATAACGAATGCAGATGCCTCCAAACAGGTGTACTGCATGATACAATGAAGCAATTAACATCCTATCATGCTCTGTGGCATGTATACAAATGCTGAGCAGGCCCAGTTGACCTCGATGTTGGATCAAGATGGCAAGAGGAAAGGATCTAAGTGACTGTAAAAGAGGGGTCATTATTGGGGCACAAATGGCAGGCGCTTCAGTCACACAGACGCTCAACTGGCTCGTGTTCTGGACAAGTGGGCGAGTGCATGTGTGGCGACACCAAGAGAATGGTACAGGCCTGACTGCTTGACCCCTAAGGTGAGGGAGTCCGGAGGCTCTGTTATGCTGTGGGGGCATTTTCCTGGCATGGTTTGGGTCTACTTGTCCCCTTAGAGGGAAGGGTCAATGCAAATCATTACAAAGTTATTCTGAGTGATTACCTTTCTATCCTGATTGGAGTGGTCTCTTCCAGGATGACAATGCCCCCATCCACAGGGCACGAGGGCTCACTGAATGGTTTGATGAGTATGAAAATTATGTGAATCATATGCTATGGTCACCAGATCTCAACCCAATGTTCCATCCCTCCAGTAGAGTTCAGAGACTCATACAATCTGTGCCAAGAGCATTGAAGCTGTTCTGGCGGCTCGTGGTGTCCAACACCTTACTAAGACACTTTATGTTGTTTTTTCCTTTAAATTGTCACCTGTTTGTATATAGTTCATGTAATTAAGCTTTCAAGTTTAGATAATTCCATTGTATGGGTACTTCAGATGATAGAAAACTTGATGAACCAGAGAGGTTGGGAATTCTATTTGGCCAGAATTGGTGAATATGCAAAATCTCTGTAATTCTCTCGGTAGGGGAAAAAAAAAAATCCGATCATTTAATTCTGTATTATTCCTTCTATTGCTTTCATTCCCTTGGTCACTGTGTTTAATCATGAAAACAGACACATAACCAATATGCATGCAGCACAGTGAGCACCTGTTCCCTGTATTGTACTACTTGTGTTATTGTTGTGTGACAAAATATCAACAGAAGGTAAATGAATGAAATAAATAAATAAATAAAAGTCTGCTGCTTGGATATATTTAGCTTTTCTCAAAGCCTCCCAATAGAAATATAACTGCTTAATATCTAAGAAAGTACTTGTATATAATCTAAATAATAATCTAATGCATTTTGAAGGTTTGAGATCCCCCTTGTCTCCAGACTTGAAGGTATTTCTATTTTCCTGCTATCTCATGGTCTTCTCAAAATCTGGAGAGTTTATTTGCAAAACACACATCAGACTGAATGTAAAACATGGGAACATGTCCCTCTTCCTGTATTACAGCAGCTAACATGAAAAATACACTAGATAAAATGTCAGTCTTGAAAAACATAACTAGTTTGCTTGTATTAAAGTTATTTCTAAGTTTTTCTTGTTATTAATACATTTTGGTGTTTGCATTTTCTCCATACTATGAAGAAGATAAATTCAAAACCTATACATTGTTTGCTTGTTTTATAGTTATTTCACAGTTTGGTCATTTTCTATCTGTGTTACATTTTAATCTTTATATTTTATTCTATGTTCTACAGGTACCTCAGTTTGTTTGGACAATGCTATTTGCCATTATAATTGTTTTGTACCTTGAAATAACTTGTCTATTTCTTTAAGTTGCCTACATAGTATACATAAATTGAATTAAAATTAATTATTCTTGATGCATTTTTTAAGCAGTATTTAGTTTACATTATTAATTCTGTTCATCTGTAGTGCTCTTGCTATTGTGCTAGTCTCTATACCTGGCACTGGAAAGGCATCTGCCCATTTAGAAAAATAATCCATGATCACTACAATGAGGTGATCACTAAAATATTATAGGATTTTCTGAATTGTCATGACTTTACCATTATAATTGTTTTGTACTTTGAAAGATCTTGTCTATTTCTTTATGTGGCCTATATAGTCTATATACATATTATTAAAATTAATCATTCTGTGTTGCATTTCTTTCTGCTTTATTTAGTTTACATTATGAATGCATCTGTACTGACGGACACCATCTTGCCTCTCTACTAATAGTGCTGTTGCTATTGTGCTAGTCTCTATATCTGTCACTGGAATGACCACTGCCCAATTAGAAAAATAATCCATTATCACTACAATGATGTGGTGGTCATTTGGGAGTCACAAAAATGAAGGAAAAGGTCAGCAATGGGTTTTATTAATACTAACCACTCCAGCTATCATTCTCCCTAGAAACTTACACTAGGGAAGACAAAATACTAACTTTTATTTTTAGAATAGAAATTACTTATAATTTGTATTACCTTACCGCTTTACATAAATCATAAATTAAAGACTTTTGCAAACATCTTAACTTCTGTGCCTGGTCAGTGAACAATGATACTGACCGGGTAGGTGAAAAAGAGGAGACGTACTGTATTATGGGTTCTGTCTTTGTCAGGTGTTTCTCCAAGACAAACTTACAGGAGATGTAAATAATGTCAACTGTACACTTTCGCATAACTGGGATAGTTATTTTTTTTAACATCAGCAACTGATTTTTTTAATATCAACAATTCAATTTCTGATATCAAAAATTTCACACAATTGTTGATATCACTAATTTGTCCATTACATGTGAAACGTCCCTGACTAACTGCAGTGGTAGCTGTGTGCAGTGTGGCCAGCAGGGGGAGCCCTGTCTCTCCCTCCTCTCAGGGCTGCTCTGTTCTGGGGTAACAAGATGTGTCAAAACTCATCGCTGACAGGATCAGCAGCAGCATGAGGCCAAGCAGCTGCAACAGCCATAGCCCAGAGTCAGGAG
This sequence comes from Amia ocellicauda, assembly GCF_036373705.1. Lineage (NCBI taxonomy): Eukaryota > Metazoa > Chordata > Actinopteri > Amiiformes > Amiidae > Amia > Amia ocellicauda. The sequence continues at coordinate 30,205,303 of NC_089865.1, forward strand.
AGAGAGAAAGAGAGAGACAGACAGACATACTGAATTTTAAAACTCAACAAGCACGAAACCTCACTGACTTTCTATTAATCTATGCCTGGGTGTAGAATTTAAACTCAAGACCAAGAGAGAGAGAGGGAGGCTGACAGACACAGAGTGGGTAAAGTTAGGAGTGAGAGAGTGATAGAGAGATGTAATGGTTAAGACTGGGAGAGAGACCCATACTGGAGTGAAGGCTATAGTGTGAGTGTTGAGTGCTCAGTACTGCCCAGTGTGAGTAACAATAACCAATCTGTTGCAGCTGGGATACTGATGGTTGATTGTGATACTGATGGCTAGTTCAGACAGGTACACAGAGTTGACACACAGCTGAGTTTCACATTCACGAGAGGCACAGAGGCACAGACAAGAGTTGCTGCCAACAGACAGCACATTTAATTTAAATTATTCTTCTTAAAAACTGAAAAATCAAAAGAGAGAGACAGTAAAATAATACAGTTGACATTTGTTTGGGACAGCTGGACACAAATAGTGCATATTTATGTGTGTATATGATGGAGATGTAATGTGTGTGTGTGAGCACATTGGGGGGGGGTCTAGGTATTGTGATACAGCTGTCAGCTGTCATTTAAGGTGTCACTGAGGCCGAGCAGCTGCAGAGACTGAGGGATAGCTGAGGGTTAATACAGACACACTGACTGACCAAGAGGACACTACAATAATTAACACTGTGAGTGAAGATTAGATTACATTAACGCACACTGAATGACTGAGAGGACAATATAGTACATTTACACAGGACTTACACAGAGAAATGCATAGTGTACCCATTGTCCAATATTGCAGACAGTGCCATGCTCCTGCATAACAGAGTGTCAATGCTCAATCATAACGGACAGAGTGTAGTACTGTGTAGCAAGTGGATAGTGGTTGTGCTCAAGTATAACAAACGGTGTCAGGACTACAGTATAACAGATACACAGGCAAGTGCAGTGTAGCCAAGTCCTTACCAATGTTGTCCAGGTGGGCTTCCTCTAATTTGAGGGCCTGTGGTGCAACACAAACTAGTTCAATCCAATACTATGCAAAATGTGCATCTATTCTTCCTGCTTGTCTGCTATTTCCACCTGGATGCACTCACACCACCTCAAGCTCAACCTCTCTAAATTGGATCTCCTGTTTTTCCCCCACTCTTCCTCACCTTCTGCTGACCTCCCCATCTCGATCCCCTTGGAATCCACCACACTCTCTCCTTCTTCTTCCGCTAAAAATCTAGGAGTGACCCTCGATCCTGCGCTCTCCTACACCCAGCACATCACCACGCTGACACGCACCTGTAGATTCTTCCTGAGCAACATACGCCGGATCCGTCCCTTCCCCACCGACTACTCCACTCAGCTGCTCGTCCAGTCCCTGGTCCTCTTCCGCCTGGACTACTGGAACTCCCTCCTGGCTGGCCTACCTGCATCTACTACCTGCCTGCTCCAGCTCATCCAGACCTCTGCGGCTCATCTGGTATTCTGTCTGCCACGGTTCGCACACGCTACTCCACTGCTCCGCTCCCTCCACTGGCTCCCGATACCGGCACACATTCAGTTCAAGACATTGACCCTCATCTACCACTGTCTCGACCACACTGCACCAAGCTACCTTCAGTCACTCGTCTCTCCATACATCCCGCCCAGACCACTGCACTCCTCCAGTGCCAGAAGACTAACTCTACCTCCTCTCCTTCACATCCCTGGCCCCTAAATGGTGGAACGACCTACCCACCGAAGTCAAAACAGCAGAGTCCTTGACCTCATTCCGGCACTTACTCAAGACTCATCTTTTCCGACAGTACTTGTAATATTAGTCCTTTTATCCCTGCTAGATAGCACTTCACAGAGTTGTATTATGCTTCTTGCGTTCTTGATTGTTTTCCTCCTTGCTCCCTTTCCCATAGCTCTTGACTGTGACCCTACATCTTGACAGCACTTAGCTTTCACCGTCCAGGATGTAGGATCTCACTTACTGTACTTGTGTAAATTGTAAATTGGAATTTGTAAAATGTTTTATTTTGAATTGCTATGTTTTAGTTAAATTGAATTTGTAATGATTGATGCCTTGTACTTACTGTATTTTTGGCACTTATGTTGTAAGTCACCCTGGATAATAATAATAATAATAATAATAATAATAGGCAACATTAATACACTGTAAATCCCCCACTCTAACACAAGAGGGAGACAGAAACAAAGTACCATAACCTCCTGGTTTGGGACAGCTGGACACAAACTCTGTGTGTGTGTGTGTGTGTGTGTGTGTACAATAAATAAATAATGACTAAGGGACTGAAATTTACAGTACAGTGCTTGTGTTCTAGTGTTACAGACAGACACACAGGGTAGTGCTCTGTAGCTGACGGACAAAGACTGTGTCAGTGATTCAGTATACTGTTTTATTGTGTGTAGTATTTTACGTTACATATAAAAACAATTCAATTTTTAATACTTGTGATTAAAAACTTTTAAAAATCAATTCTTAAAATCACTTAAAAATTTTAAAATCTTTGTGATTTAACAAAATTAAGAACAAAAAAAAAACTTAACTTTAAATAAACATGTGCACAAAACAACAAAACAAACGTGATTAAAGCAAAACTGCTCACCAACATAAAAGTCAAATACATTGAAAATAACTGAAAATGCATTGGACAAAATAAAGAAACAATTAAAAAGGTAAAAATAAAAAACAAACAAAAAAGGTCCAATGCATTTAAAATTAAATCCAAAACGGACAATGTATTTGACAAAAAAAATATAACAAAACTAAACCAAAAAACCCCTAAACAATTAGTGATTTAAAAACAACTAAATCTTTAAAAACAGTTAAGATTCATTTTAAAAGTCATTTTAAAAACAATCATCCATAAAATAGTTAAAAGATCTTGGACTCGGGCTCCAGCAGGGGGAACTGACCGTCCCCGGAGTTGGGTCCCATCATGGGATCCTGGGCTCCCCCAGATCTTGTATGTGCCATTTCTTATAGGCTTCCTCCTTGCCCCTCTGATGGACCTCCAGATTGACGTAGTCCTTCACGAGCACCATGCCCCTCCGCGCGATGACAATCGGGTCCAGCTCCTGCTTATTGAATAGACAGATGTTCCGTCCCTCCCACAGGGCCTGCTTCACTGCGCAGACGACACGCCACCAGCACCTCAGGGTGGAAGATGTTAGTCCCCTGGTAGGACCGTACAAGATCTGCTGGGCGGTCGCCCGCGCAGGAACGGCAAACCTGTGGAGGAACGGAGAAAACAGGAGCCAGACACTGTAGGCGGAGGGGCACTCTCTAAAGATGTGAGCCTCCGTCTCCTTCCCCAGGCAACCCTTATAGGGGCAGGTGTCATAAGGAGCTATGCCCCTTCTGTGCATGAACACTCGGGTGGGGAGACACCGACTCACAGCCATCCAGGAGACATCTTTCTGCGTATTCGTGAGGCAAACGTGCGTAGCGTTAGCCCAGATAAACCGGCAGGTTTCGGGAGGGAAATCTTCTATCCGGCTGGTCTCCTGGGTAGATCTCATCTGGCTACAGATGGTCTTATAATCCCAGGAGGCCAGCACGACTTTATGGAGGCCTACTTCGAGCGCAAAGGCTCGGAGCGCCCTGTAGAACGGCGGGGGATCCCACGAGTGCGGCCTGGTGTTATCCATGGCGCAGAGGCCGAATGGTCTCAGGCTGCTGGCAAAATAAAAGCGGTTCATGAAACTCACTTTCTTGCCAGCAGCCTGGATGTTCTTGACCACATAGGCCAGCCCCTGCACCTTTATCAGCCGCACAACGTCCGGGACCCCCCTGCCTCCATCCAGGGTACCCTTCACCATCTGCACTCTTTTCAGCCTCTCCATTTTGATCCCCTAGACAAACCGAAATATAATTCGGGTCACTAATTTTGCGATGACCTTGTCTGGGGGGAAGATCATTCCTACGTAGAGGAGTATCGGGAAGAGGATGGCCTTTACGACCAGCACCTTACCAGCCATCGTCAAGGTCCTTGTGCTCCAGCCGTGGATCTTCTTTTGGACCTTCGATATGGCCTCCTCCCAGCTCCGGGTGCCCGTGTTGGTCCCGTCGATCGTGATCCCCAGAACCTTGATGAACGGCTTCACAGGGAACACGGTCGGCGGGCCCTGGCCGACAGGCCATGCCCTGGAGAGGTAGACCTCGCTCTTGGCCTTGTTGACAGCGGCCCCCGTCGCCCTGCAGAAGCCATCCAGCAGTTCCTCGACCCTGGCCACGGACGGAGCGTCCGTGCAAACCACGGCCACGTCGTCCATGTAGGCCAGGGCCTTCAGTTGCTCTCCGCCGGAACCCGGGAGATGGAAACCTGTCACCCGGACGTCCCGGCGGATCGCCTTCATGAACGGCTCCAGACAGAGGACGTACAGCAGGGCCGACAGGGGACAACCCTGCCGGACCCCCGACCTGACCGGAAATGGTTCGGTCAGGTGGCGGTTCACAAGGACCCTGCTGCTTAGACTGCTGTAAATGATCTTAACCCACTTCCTCAGGCCAAGAGCGAGACCCATCCTCTCCATGATGAGCTGCAGGTATTCGTGGCTCACTCTGTCGAAGGCTTTCTCCTGGTCCAAGCTGATTAGGACCAGGGGAAGCCCTCTCTTGTTCGAGTAGGCCACGACATCCCTGAGCAGCATGGCGTTGTCGGCCGCCGATCTCCCCCGGGCACCACAGACCTTGTCGGGACCCACGACTTGAGGGAGTGGCCGCTGCAGCCGGAGCGTCAGTGCTTTGGCCACTATCTTGTAGTCGGTGCACAGGAGGCTGACCGGCCGCCAGTTCCTCAGATCTTTTTGGTCTCCCTTCTTGTGAAGAAGGGAGAGGATACTCTTCTTCATAGAAGGGGCCAATCTGCCCTCTCTGTACATCGACCCCAAGACCTGGGCCAGATCTTCTTTAAGCACCTCCCAAAAGATCTTATAGAACTCAGCAGGGATCCCGTCGGGACCCGGTGTCCTTCCAGAGTTAAGACTCTTTATCACCTGGGAGAGTTCAGTGGTGGTGATCTCTGGATCCTCCTCCTCCTCCTCGTCCCCCTCATTGCGGGACTCCAACAGGGACAGAAAGTGATGGATCAGATTTTGATCCACCACCTTCTGATCGTACAACTCCCTGTAGAAATCCCGCACCACTGTCTCAACAGTCTCTCTGCCCTCCACCTCCTGCCCCGAGGAGTCGTTCATGGAGGACATTGCAGGCCGCCTCTCCTTCGTTTTCTTGAAGAAGAAGTGGCTGCATTTCTCATCGTCCTCCATGATGCGGACCCTGGAAAGGACCTTGATCTTCTCTTGCTCCTCCCGATAGAGGGCGGAGAGACTCAGTTTGACCCGAGCCACCTCCTCAGCTAAGTCGAAGCCTCTGAGCTGTAAAAGACTCAGGCGCTGGAGGCGGGCGTTTAGATGGGAATATCTCGCCCGCCTCTCACGAGCTTTCCGTTTCCCCAGCTGAATGAAGTAGCCCTTGGTCCTTTTCTTCACCATCTCCCACCACTCTATGGGAGAATCAAAAAGGTCCTTCAGGGTCCTCCACTCCTCGAGGCGTCTGCTAAAGGTCTTAATAACACGAGGGTCATCGAGCAGGGAGGTGTTGAGCTTCCAGACCCCAGGCCCCGACTCCCATGTGCTCGGGATGAGCACCTCTGTCGTCAGGAGCCTGTGGTCTGAAAAGAAGACCGCCTCCGAAGACATGGCGGTCCTCTCCAGTGGCTTACTGAGGAGGACGAGATCTATCCTGGAGAAGGAGGAGCCAGAAGAACTCACCCAGGTGAACAAGGGGACCAGGTCCCGACCTGCGTCGCAGAGTTCAAAGTCCTCCACGAACGCAGCGAGGTCCCTGCTGGATCTATCGTTGCGGGGCTTACTCCGGTCTACATCCCTCAGAGCACAGTTGAAATCACCTGAAATGATAACTGGTAAGGTGCCGATCAGGAGCGGGCGTAGCTGAGGGAGAAAGAGGACTCTCTCTCTCTGGCTGGTGGGGGCATAGACATTGACCAGCCTCAATACAGCCCCCTTGTATTTAAAATCGAGGTTGGCCAGTCTGCCCGCCTCTATAACCTTAAATGCTTTAACCTCTATGAAGGGGTTTTTCAGGAGTACGGCAATCCCGTCCGCTCGGGACACATTGGACCCCGACCAGAAAGATTCTCCTAGGGTCCAAGTGTCCCGGAGATCTTTATATTCCTTTTGGAACGGGATGCCACACTCCTGCAAACAGATGATATCCGCATATTTGCATAGGAGGAGGGACAATTCCTGAAGAGATGCCCTCCCCCACCGCACAGGTTGCAGGCCCTCTCCTGCTTGCAGGCCCTGGTCAGATGTTCTCCGCCGCAGACCTTGCACTTAACAACAGTGCAGCCTGCGGCTAAATGACCCAGGCATAATTTGGGCATGCCATGGTAGAAGACAAGCCCCCTATTTGCTCCTAATACCACAGTGCTCGGCAGATGGCGTACTCCGCCGATGGCGGCCACTTCCACCTGCAGGCGCACCTGCCACCGCCGAGCACCGGTCCAGACCCCGTCCTCATCATTAACTCTCCTGCTTTCAGACAGGATCTCGCAGTGTCTCCTCAGCCATACCTCTACATCATACTCTGCCACTGCTTCATTATAGAACTGAATAGTTACTATTTTTATCTCTCTATCAGTCAGGGCATCGACCACAAAGTCACTCAGGGGCATACTATCTTTTTTTTCTCTATATAGATTCCAAAAACTCTCCAGCACTTGAGGGTTCTTAAAACTCACCTCAAACACGTCCCTAGGTCCAGGCAGTTTAACCACGCAGTTCAGCTCAGAAGGGGAAAAGCCCAGGCCCCTCTGCAGCACAGACCTGCTGAACTCCAGCCGGGTGAGGGCCGCGGTCTCGGCTCCAGCCTCACGGCTGAAGCGCACCGCATTATGGCGCCTCACACCGGCGGTTCGCTGGGCCATGCTGCGCTTTCCTACCTGGGAGAAGGGTCCAGAGGCTCTCAATCCGGAGGTCGGGGCAAGTCCACCTGGCTGGGGAGCAGCTTCCACCTCCGGGGCTCTTGCAGGGAGCGGGCCTTGTGAGGAGAAGTCCGGGCCCTGGCTGCAGGAGGCCTCCCTCAGGGACGTTGCCGATCAGCCTGGTCGGTCCCTGGGATCCGAGGCCTCTCCTGGATCCTGGCTGGTGACGTCAGCAGGGAGCAGTCCTGGTCAGGCCGGGCTCCGGGTAGATGGTCGGCCGGGCTTCTGGGTGGGACCCACTCCGCGAGGAGTCCGCCGACTCCTCTGGCTAGGTCCCCTGTCGCTCCCGGTCCGTCCCAATCTCCACTCGCCTCGGCCTCCGGATCGCTCCAAGGACCCAGGACTCTGCAGCTCTGTCAACCGGCACCTCTCCGTCTGGTCTGGTCTGGCCTGATGGATCAGCTCCCTGCAAGGAAAAGAAAAAGACTGTCAAGTACAGTTCGATGCCCCCTGCTGGACAAAGGTTTCTCTCACTATTGGAGGGAAACCCGAGTCCAAGATGATTCAGTGATTCAGTATATGTGCCAGTGTTGCAATCCAATCAGCAGTGCTCTGTGTTTGCTGATAGCAGATTGGCTCCAGGGGTTCAGCTCCAGCTCCAGCTGTTTTCATGTGGCCCTGGCAAGACATGGTGCAAACTAATATGGTATCATTATGTATAAATGTATACTGTTTTACTATAAGCATTGCTAAAAGATGAATGGTATCTTGAAGTAAAAGATACATGAATATAGCTGCCTGGACTAACAACTTCAGTGTTTTATTGTACAAACTATTTGATATACTTTAAAGAACAGTAACGCAGCAGAGTAGCAAAAGTAAGTTGTACAGGAACATGAGAGTTACTGTATTGTGTCATACTTTAAACTGTAGTTAATCCAGGACACTGTCCAGTTGAGGTGTTTTTTCTTGTTGACTACAGGGGTTGTGCCCCAATTCAGCTCGGAGTATTGCATTACTTATTGTAGCCCATTTCACTGGAATGTTTAGTGTTGGACCAACTAGACAGGACTTGAAACAACAATCTTGCACATTAGAAATTAGTGTCATACCCTATACCAACCCAGGGTACCAGGTAAAATACCATAAGTATTCTGTAATTTAACAAGTCTGAACAATTCCCACAATGTCCACCAAACCTGTAATGATAGATCTGGCTCCATAGTTTTTAAACTTGACTTAATTTTATCTTATCTAAATATTATCTTACTAAAGTGCCATTCAGCAAGTCCAGTAATTCATTCAGTATTATGTGGAATTTTCCACAAACCATGAGTAAAATATATGTGAACAATTACAGCATTTCCAGTTAACAAGGCTGCTAAGTACTTGACTCATTACCAGACAATGGGTGTCGTAGAGATCCAGGCAATATTCAGTAACATCCTGTCACACAGGTTTTTTATTTTATTGTAAAGAATCTTTAATTTACAATAATATATACTTACTTCAAACATGCAAAATAAGAAAATAGTATAACTCTATAACTATCAGATGCAATTCAACAGCACTTCTTACTACTAATTGCTTTTTGATATATGCACGTAACATTCAGTTTAATCAAAGATCATTGTTGCTACCTAGACTAAACATTGAAATGAAAGTGTAAATTAATCTATTTTTTTTTCTGAATAAAGAACATAATTTCCTTTATGTCTTATATAAAAAGAAGAAAGGTAATGCAGGGATGAGTGTAAATAAAATGCCAGGTCCATTTGGTAATTCTTAACTCACAGTAAAATAAAATAACATTTTCTTAAAGATTTCTTTACCAGAACTAGACTAGCCTGATTGATACACACAAAGTATAGATTCTATGCAGGGGGAGACAAGGAAAACAGTGCAATAATTTACAAAGACATCCAAAACAGAAAAATGCTTATTCTGGGCTTTCAGCAACTTGTGTTTAAATAGAAAATATTGTAATACATTATATAAATAATAATAATAACGTATACACATTTTCTACAATTGTTTAAACTGAATGGAATTTGTAATCCGGGATCCCCAGACTTCTGAGGTTTGAGACACAAGCAAAAATAGATATGTTCATTTATGCTAATATGGGATACAATTGTGTGAGAATTTCTAGTATTCATCAGCAACTATATTGAAATTATCTAAATGTATTCATTTTGGATCATACATGTCATATCTGTATCTACCTTTGTTTCTGTGTCTTGAGAAGTCTGTAGTCTCCACATATCAGCTGCTGTTTCATCTAGTTTGCTTTCTTTTTTGAGCAGCACATTTACAAAAATAACAAATGTATCCTAGATATTTTTCATTATTATTTCTCTCCGGGAGAATTGTGTTGCATTATTAAAAGTACACGTTTGTGTTGTGTTCTGTGTAGCTGTCTGTGCTAGCATGAAATGAAATATGAAATATAAAGTCATAGCCTATAAGTAGCTAAATTACTGTAACATAAACTGTGCATAAATTATTATGAACAACCAATACATTTAGCCTATACAGTATTATTAATACACCTACAACACTCATAAATGTAGTTTTAACATTTTATCTCCACATAATCAATTACAGTAAGTGTCACTGAATAAATGAATCACACATCCAAATCATCGGTTTAAAAACATAAGTTTTAAATTCCATACAAAATACTTGTCCTGATACCATTGTCATTGGATCAGATAGAGGTTGTATTAATCGAAAACATTTTAAGGTAGTCATTTATTTCTGCAGTTCTCAGTGACTTTTGTTTATGTTGTCATCCAGAAAACCATCTATAGTAGCATTACTCTATACCATAGTTACCGGTAATTAGGGTTTACCAATATATTTAAAATGTTTGCTTCATTTAATCAGTCACATAAAAATGTGCTTTGTCTATTTTTATGGTTTTAAGAGCTTTAAGTGAGTCTATCCAAGGGAAAGCTAAAAATAAAAATAAATAAATAAATGTGTTAAACAGCAGGACTGTGGCTCCATCTGACCTGTGCAGCACAGAGCTTACTGCCGCTGTTTCCAGCTCATGGTGCTCAAGTTTCGCTGCCTCGCTGTGTATACAGTTCCTTGGTCAGCAGGTATGTGGCCCACTGTGACTGTTTAAGGCAATGGAGAAAGGGGACCGCTGCTGTTGTCCTCCAGTGGAGGGCGCTTGAGTTTCTCCAGTGCCCTGCTGTGTACATAGTTAATTTATTCACACGGTAAGAGCTGTGGTTGCCCTGCGCTAGCTGCGCTATTCGGCAGGTGTCAACTGCTCCTGTGTTTCCACGTGTGGTGCATGAGCTGGCTCCTGCACCCTGTGATGTACATTGTTTGTTTGTCATGACACAGTCAGGCTAGTATGGCCTTGCTTCTAGCTATGCTAGTGTAGCAAGTGGCCACCACTCTGATGTCCCACATGTGACGCATGAGTTCATTCCTGTGCCCAGTGGTGTATATAGTTCGTCTGTACGTAATCTACTTGTCAGCACAGTGGAGCTCTTCCACCCTGTACTATTCAGCTGAGTTGGATGCTCCTGTGCTTCTGTAGTTGTGTTGCCGAGGCCCCTAGCGTTACACCTCGGGGCAGGCTCCCTTATCAGCTCGCTGCCTCCTCCCTTGCAACAGCTTGGTTGTACAATAACCCCTCCCCCTTGGGCAGTGCTTCCGACTTGAAAGATAACGATAGGTTGCGTATGCAACCCCGGATATCTGAAAAAGAAAGCACTGCCCAAAGGTTGCAAGGTCGCGCGGGAGTCCTAGCTCCCGGCAAAAGACGACAAATCTGCGCTGACGTCACATTTTATAGAACAGGAAGTGGAAGGGACCTGTTCTGAGTGACGCGCGCAGGGGCCAGTGGCAGCTTTGATAGAGTGACGTTTCGATCGGGTTTCTACGAAAGTGAGCAGAAACCCCTCCCCTTGGGCAGTGCTTTCTTTTTCAGATAACCGGGGTTGCATACACAACCTATCATTTTCCAGGTCAAAAAAACTGCTAAAGGGGAACTCCACTGAAATATAGTGTATGAGTTTCTTAGGTTATTCTAGAAGTAGAAACATATTCTGTGGAGTGTGCTTATCATGTCCAGCTCATTCTATATACTAGAATTCAGAGATTGAGAAATAGGCCTGGACGTCATGCAGGTGCAAATTTTTCTGGAAGTCAATGGGGAAAAATCTGAAAAGTCATTAAAATAATTAAATACGAACATTTTATGCACATTCGATTGCCCCATCACCCTATTTTTTCCAAAAGAACCATCAGTTTGTAGTCATAAAAAGTTTTTCACCACCCAGAACTGTCGCTATTATTTTACATGATTATTTTTTTTGAGGGACTGCCGTGTAGGCTACAGCAGAGTGCGAACTGCGCACGTGCGTTCTCCAAAGGGGAATCCCGGCCCTTTGTTTTGATCTGGCTGCTAACAGAAGCGAGAAGACTGAAGACTAACTACATTTTTTGCAGCTATGGCGTCAAGAGCAAGCTGGTGTTGAGTCAAAATTATTTTCCCATTGACTTCCAGCAAAGCAGCTCCAGAATTAGCACCCATGTTGAATTTTTGTAGAGTTCCCCTTTAACTCAAGTCTGTGCTATGCTTGTAACATTTCCACAATAATTTGGAACTAAGTGTAGTAAAAAACAAATCACACCAAAAGAAATTAAGAATAAGGAAAATAAGAAATGGGAGTAATAAAAACAGGCAGGAGATTGTGGGTGGTGAAGAAAAACTTAAATTACATTAACTTAACCCTGTGCCGACTAGCCAGGGCCCAATTTAAAGTCATAAAACAAAAGTTCAAACTACATCTCAGCTCAACTCAAGCGAGAGTACCTTCACAGATCCTGTATCTAAATAATTGAAACATAATTGTGAAATGATGCCTTACGTAGCTGAGTCTGTAGAGCTCAATGCTGCCAACATCAAGACATGCCAGGAGAAAGTAATCAAATTGGAAAAATAAGTTAGAACTTGTGAAAGAGAACAGAAATGTGATGTTGGAAGTTGAAAGGTACATAAGATGATGGAACTTGCAACTCAATGGGCTGGAAGAAAAAGAAAAGGATCACAGAGCAACTGTGATCGACTTGATTACCAAGATATCCCCACAATGGGCTAGAAAGATGGACTCCATTGTCAACTCCCATCATGTGGGAAGGAAGGAAAATGGGAAAAATCACCAAATTATACTACAATTCAGCATGCACCACCACAGAGATGCCCTCTGGAAGATGACCAAGAACTTTGCCATCTGGGAGGAAAGAGGTGTCCAATATAAGCAACACCTCTCCAAGGTGTATAGGGAGCTCCGGGAAGCTGTTTGGCCCCAGATAATTCAGGCTCTGAAAGCCGGACAATGAGCTTACTTCAAGGGTCCACATGGATTCATCAATGGTCATCAGGTTGAGGTACCATAAATAGGATGCTCAGTAGGGTAAGCTACGCTCACTATTAAATCTAAGGAGGGAAACTGGTTTGCTATAGCAGGATGCGGCCTTCTTTACTTCACTACCTTAAACAGTAGCTAGTCCAAGTTATCTTTGCCTTACTCTTGAATTAGTCTAGCAGTAAGTGTTGAGACGCCTTTTCGGGCATCAAAAACTTGCTGGTCTGGAACCAAGGAACTCATGACGTCAGGGGCCAGGGGGCGGGGTAAAGCTGTCTCCACATAAAATAATTTGCTGGAGTTCAGCCACCAATTTTAAAATGGCAGCAGAGACACCAGCAGTGAGGAGAGGTTTGATTAAAAATTAGCGAAATCAGCAGCAAACAGCGGTCTGTCAAGGAGAGAGACACTTAATTAACAATATGATCTCACCAGGTCCACTAACTAGTTAGGAGTTGGCAAATGGCAGCAATGAGAGACGACTGAGCACACCTTCTGTGAAAGGAAAGACATGTTACAGCATTATGATGATGTTAATGCTAATGCGACATTAAAAAATGTTAATGCGACGATATACAGGGCGAATTACACAAAACATACATATTTTACAGTAAGAGAAGATCAAATACACAATAAGCGCTGTTGACAGTGATGCACTTTGCGCGCGATCACACGCTGACAATGTATTTTTATTATTATTATTATTATTATTATTATTATTATTATTATTATTATTATTAATATTATTATGTATTTCTTAGCAGACGCCCTTATCCAGGGCGACTTTCAAAACATCTTTCAAAACGACTTTCCCTTTCTGACAACAGGGACAATGTAACAGTGATTTGGAACCATCACCACAGATTTCATCAATAAGCACAATTTCCCATCAAACCATTAACATCACCTGAGATCGTCCGACAGTTTATTGGTTTGCCCACAACTGCACCGCAAATACCCACAAAACAACCGCATTCATAATCAATAGGCTAGCCTACAGTCATTGTTTTTTAAACAAGAATAAAAGTAAAAATACACCACAAAATGAATTAAAATCTATCCACTCAAACAAAGTATATTCATAATGAACTGTATGCGCAGTGACGATTGCATGTTAACTCTATCTGTATTTTATTCAATACAGTAAAAGTGTCTGAAATAACAAATTGGTGTAAATCCCTTAATGCATAAATAAAAATAAAAAATAATAAAAGGCTGAGTTATCTTTGCATATTCCTATAGCTGTTTCTGCTTGTGATCTCACATTTTTTTGTTTTATGGGAGGCAGGGAGCTTAGACAATGGGAGATGTTCCTCTAAGGAAAGAAAACCAAGGGAAACTACTAGTAGGAAAGTCCTGAAATGTTTGAACCTCGATGCCACGAGTATAAGGAACAAGATGTTAGACTTGGAAGCCACAGTGCTGGCGTGTGACTATGATGTTGTAGGATTGACAGAAACATGGCTTACAGAAAATGATGGGGATGAATACAAGTTGGAAGGATACACACAGTTTAGGAGAGACAGGCAAAATCGAAGAGGGGGTGGGGTAGCATTATATGTGGAAAATGACATTGAGGCAGAAGAACTAAAATTAGATCCCACTAACGGAACAGAATCTTTGTGGGTGAAACTTTTGAATAAGAGATCTGGAGGATTAGTGGTAGGAGTGTGTTACAGGCCACCCAACTCAGAAATTCAGAAAGATGTTGCATTGTACAGTGTAATCAGGACTGCATGTAGCAAAGATGTGGCTGTTATAAGGAGGGATTTCAATTTCCCAAACTTAGACTGGGAAAGCCCAGTGGGGACTATAGAAGCAGAAATAGAAATGGTTGAGATGGTAAATGACTGCTTTCTAACTCAATTTGTCAGGGAACCAACCAGAGAGAGTGCATGCATTGACTTGATCTTTTCAAATGACCAAGATAGAGTCAGAGGGACACTAGTTAGAGAATCAATGGCAAACTGTGATCACAATATGGTTAGCTTTGAGGCATTCTTTCAAAAAACAAGGTCCAAGTCTAAAACAATGATCTACAATTTTAGAAAAGCAAACCTTGAAGGTATGAGGCAGCACATAGAAGAGGTAGACTGGAGCACACTGGATACAGATTCAGTTGAAAATGGATGGGTATATTTTAAGAATGTACTACTTGAGGCTCAGGAGAAATTTGTACCAAAACTTAGCAAATTGAGGACCAAAAAACATTGGCCAAAATGGTTTAATAAAGGAATGCAAAAAAATACCAAGAGGAAGAAAATGTTGTATAGTGCGTACAAAGGGATGGAGACTAAACAAAATACATAGAATATGTTGAGCTGCAAAGAGATCTTAAGAAAGGGATCAGAAAAGAAAAGAGGGAAATAGAAAGAAACATAGCTCTGGAGCTAAAACCAATGCAAAGAGTTTTTTTCAATATTACAACAGCAAGAGGTCAATAAAGGAGGAAGTGAAACAGCTAAAGGGCAAAAATTGAAGTATCTTGGAAAATGATTTCACCGAAAACCGTGTCACTGTTTTCACCGATAACATGCCACAGGTTAACAATCAGTTCTGTCAAACCCTAAGAGAGATCATGATAAATTAGGAGGAGGTACTAAAGGGACTATCAGAATTAAAAACGAACAAATCACCTGGGCCAGGTGGGATATTTCCAACAGTACTTAAAGAAATGAGGGAAATTATTTATAGACCGCTAACTCAAATATTCCAATTGACACTTAAGAACAGGGGATGCGCCAACCGACTGGAAGACAGCAAATGTCATACCAATCCACAAGAAAGGGGACAAAACTGAGCCACGAAATTACAGACCAATCAGTCTCACCTGTACCACCATGTTGGAAAAAATGATTAGACAGAAAATAGAGGATTATCTTAATGAAAACCATATTCTTGTAGATAGTCAACATGGGTTTAGACGAGGCAGATCATGTCTTACTAATTTATTAGATTTTTTTTAACATGCAACTGCAGCTGTAGATATGATATGATATACTTAGATTTCCAAAAAGCTTTTGATAAGGTTCCACACCAAAGACTGATCCTCAAATTGGAAGCTGTAGGCATTCAGGGTAATGTAAGTAGATGGATTATGAACTGGTTGATGTATAGGAAGCAGAGGGTGTCGATTAGAGGAGTTGCTTCTAACTGGAGTGAGGTTGTTAGTGGAGTTCTACAGGGATCAGTATTAGGGCCTTTGGCTTTTTCCAATCTATCTTAATGATCTGGACTCTGGGATAGTTAGCAAACTTGTCAAATTTGCAGATGATACTAAAATTTGTGGCTCAGCAGATACAATCTCGGCAGCACAGGCTATTCAGAGGGACTTGGATAATATTCAGTTGTGGGCCGACACCTGGCAGATGAAATTCAATGTGGACAAGTGCAAGGTATTACATGCAGGTAACAAAAATGTCCACTATAATTACACTATGGGAGGAATAGAACTAGATGAAGTAACGCATGAGAAAGACCTGGGAGTCTATGTGGACTCCTCACTTTCTCCATCCAAACAGTGCGGGGAAGGAATAAAAAAGGCAAACAGAATGCTAGGGTATATTGTCAAAAGTGTAGAACTGAGAACAAGGGCAGTAATGTTCAGACTGTACAATGCACTAGTTAGAGCACATCTGGATACTGTGGACAGTTCTGGGCTCCACACTTCAAGAAAGATATCGCTGCTCTAGAGGCAGTTCAGAGGAGCGCAACCAGACTTATTCCAGGTCTGAAGGGAATGTCCTACTGAGAGACTGAGGAACTGAACCTTTTCACCCTGGAACAGAGGAGACTACGTGGGGACTTGATCCAAGTCTTCAAAATCATGAAAGGCATCAACAACATCAAACCAGAGGAGCTTTTCCAGATCAGCAGGGACGCACGCACCTGGGGACACAAATGAAAATTGGGATTCAAGGCATTCAAAATGGAAAACAGGAGACACCTCTTTACACAGAGAGTAGTCACAATCTGGAATAAACTACCCAGCGATGTGGTTGAAGCTGAAAGTTTGGGAACATTTAAAAATAGTCTGGATAGGATCCTTGGATCACTTAGATATTAATAAACACCAAACGAGCACGATGGGTCGAATGGCCCCCTCTCGTTTGTAAACTTTCTTATGTTCTTATGTTCTTCTTAAATAAGACAATTGGAAAGCTACAAATCAGCGAATTGTTTAAAATGCAAGGTAGAAATACGAATACTGCAAGACGTGGACACACATTCAGATCTTGTATTTGTTTTAGCCTAAATAAAGTAATAAAAACAGCTGCACATGCAATTAAAAAAAAAAAAAAGTCCCTGAGGTGGGAGGTACACACCTGTCTTTTTTTAGTTAACTTCTTGCTGTTAAACAAACTGCTTGAGAAACTGAAACCGGGAAAACCCAAACGACACACTCACCCGACCTGATAACCTAGTTATATCAGTACACGTAACTTCTTTGCAGTCGGCCAGCTCCAAGACTAATTACACTCCTCGCTGACACGACCGCATCTCTATCCCTATAGTCCCCCCAGACCACAGACCCATGTACTCAGTCTGTCTCTCGGCTCTTTGGCGTCGTCTGCAGGCCATTTTTAAAACACAGCCTGTCAGACACACAGGGACAGGAAGAGAGGCTCCCCGGCAAGCACAAATCGCGTGTAAAATCAATAAGCCAGTTAGCTCAAACGTGCGTGTGCAACTGAGAATACAAGGAAAAGCAAGAAAAATGGCTCTAACATCTTGTTAGACGTGTGTCGGGAGGCGCTGTCCAATTCTCTAAAAAAGAATGGCTCCCTCACAGCACCACGTAGGTGCATGGATGTTAATCTATAGTGCTCTCAGTACATAGCACCAAAACTTCCCCAAAAGTGCAAAAATATATACAGGTGAAACAAAATAAATCTAAATAGGGTTGTAGTATTTTCACCAGTGGTATCTGAGGTCCTACAAGGTGCAGGATCTGCAAAGAGGAGTGGGACAAAATACCTCCTGAGATGTGTGCAAACCTGGTGGCCAACTACAAGAAACGTCTGACCTCTGTGATTGCCAACAAGGGTTTTGCCACCAAGTACTAAGTCGAAGGGGTCAAATACTTATTTCCCTCATTAACATGCAAATCAATTTATAACTTTTTTGAAATGCGTTTTTCTGGATTTTTTTGTTGTTATTCTGTCTCTCACTGTTAAAATACACCTACCATTAAAATTATAGACTGATCATTTCTTTGTCAGTGGGCAAACGTACAAAATCAGCAGGGGATCAAATACTTCTTTCCCTCACTGTATGCATATATCCAGCCAGAAAAAAAGATGTGTAAGGAATCCACAAGACCACAGTGAGATGTTTATTGTATAATGAAGATAAAATAATTTAGAGAACCAGGTGACAGAGATATGGAGGATCCTTGAACTTAGTGTAGGTTCTGAGCCCCGAGTAAAATAGGTTTGGTTGTTTATAGGTTGAGACCTCAAAAGCAAACTCTGCCTCCAGAGCAGATCTGTATGTTGGCCCCTAGAGACATTTTTTGTTATTTTGTAAGTCACTCTGGATAAAGGTGTTAGGTAAATAAAGTAATAATAATCATTAAATATAAATCAGAATGACTGTCTTTGGTATTGGATTATCACGGTGAATACAGAGGAGACATTTGTATCTCAATGTAAATTGTGGCTGTGTTACCCACATATTTTCCAAATAAACAATGTTGCCAATGATAATACTGTATGCGTGTATGTTCATGTGTGCTTGTATGTTATTTCAATACTTTCCTAATTATTTTCACAGCCTTTAATGTGGCCATGGAAGACCTCTGGCTGCAGGTCGGAATACAGCGGATCGCCTGTTAATATGATGTTTACAAATTCAATTTCTTCCCCCCGGTTTCTAACTTTAAAATAATTCCAAACTAGTGCTAAGTCCCACCTTCAAGAAGAAGTAAATAACCCAATCAAACACAACCCGTGATCTACCCCCTGCCTTCTAAAGGCAAGTAACCAGATGCAATTTCCTGTTCTGCCCCCTGGTCAGTGCTGCCTTCAGAACAGCGTTAGTTTCCAAAAACTCAAGTGAGCATGTAAACCACCCTTTCTGGAACGCATGACTAAACGGAATGCCCATAGACTACAATGGGGAAAACAGAAGCCGGTCTATATCTCCAAATCCCACACAGGAATCCTAAAATCCTGAATAACGCTTTCTTTAAAATAAACTCATATAAAACATAAAAGTGGAATGACATGGAATGACAGCTGCTTTCTATTGAATTACAGGCCTGGAATATTGAAAACGCACTGAAAACATACCATAAATAGGTTTGACTGCCTATGCACATATATTCTGTCATCTACACTTGTGTACACTGCAAGTTCAACCTTATCTGAAAAAATAAACTGTGTAAATGGGTAACTGTATGTAAAATAATGTGATATCTTGAAACAATTGTAAATCACTCTTAATAAAGTGTCTGCATAGCAATATTAATAATAAAGAATATTAAAAGCAATTAACAGCAATAAAGACATCAGCATTATGATAATTAAGATATTACCTTTATTTGCTTTGCATACTTCAGAAAATTATATTGTTATTCAATTTATTCACAGTAATTAACATTCAATAAGTAATTTCTATTTTATTCCAATTTAATATTAAAACAATAGGTTTTATTACATCAAATATGAAGTACTGTGCATTTTTTTGCGGTACATAAGGTTTGTTTAGTTTTGAAAGTAAAAGAACCAATTAAATGAGAAAGGGCATGGTTCTTTGTTGTCAATCCAGGAAATTCACCATGGATTTCAACAAACCATACAACGTCCAAAGTATTTCACTTGTTAGACCTGCTTGTAAATCAGTGTGGGTGTGTGTGTGAAAACAATCTTATTGTGTTTTAGTGTGTTTTCACTATCAGGCCTGTCATTCCATGAAAATTAGCTGCCACTTTTATGTTTTATATGAGTTTATTTTAAAGAAAACGTATTTAGGATTTTAGGATTCCTGTGCGGGATTTGGAGATATAGACCACCCTTCTGTTTTCCCCATTATAGTCAATGGGCATTGCCTTTTGTCATTTGTTTTAGTCTGTCCCTTTATTTTACAGAAATATATCTTTACAAAAAGCAAATTGCTATTACGTACGGGTATGTGATGTGTGATATTGTCTGATATTTTGTTAACATTGCTGAATGATGTATTCATTGTGATCGTGTGAACGTTCACCGTTTCAGAGATCAGTGCTATTTTTATATAAATCAGGAATGTCAAATGTTGCTTTGTGTAGGAAAAAAAAAAAGATTTTAGCATTGGAATTACAAGACATATTTCTTGTTTTAGATTAAACTGTGTATACTACGTGAAAATGGTACCCTCTAGGAATGTCCATACCAAGAACCTTAATTAAGTGTAAAACTGGGTTAATTATCACGTTTTGCCACGAAGCTCTTCAAATGTTTGCTCACTAATAGGGTTTAACGATTCCACACATTTTCAATTCGGTTCAATTTTCGATTGTAGTTTTTTTCGTCACACACTTGTCTCCAAATTAATAACCTTTTTGACAAAAATCGAACAATTTGAACACTGCCAGCCAGGAAATCAACAATGACAGTATTAACAGTAAATGACCAGTAAGCGCTTTTGAAACGCACTTTAATGGACTTTAAGCAGCTCTAGATTAGCATGAATAGTTTTTCTGGAGTTTCATGACTGAAATCCAAGGATTGTTAGAAATTCGCTGAGCTGGTCAGAGGACAGTCAGACAGGAGATGCATCAGCTGGGATTATTCAGTTGTGTATCAAAACGTGCACATATACATACACAAGAATAATAAACTGTACACAATAAATTATATAAATCGGTGTGCACATATCTTAGAAGACATCTAAAATTATAAAACAAATAACTAGTTATAAAATTAGCATGAAATTGAAATATGACATAGCCTATAGTATTATGCAACGTGAAAACGGTTTGAAATGTCTCCGTGTCTAGTACAGCTGTACATCAATGCAGTAAACGCGCTTTTCAACACTACAGCGCCTATAATATCAAATAATAAGCATTCATGATCAAACAGGGCTGATCAAACACTGACGCAGAGACCCGGGTTTGCAATGAGATAGCGATCCGCGACTGGGGGGTGCATGTGCGTGGTCGTGTGTGTGCTGGGGTGGGCGGTTTACAGCTGTGCTGCAGCAGGTAGTTCCGGGTTAAGGGTTGGCCCTGTGCGGGAACACGGGCCAGATGACGTCAACAGGGTGCCCGGTTCCCGCGCAGAGGAGTGGCGTAGTAGTCAGTAGGGATGGGCGATACCACTGATTTTCTTTTCGATCCGATACAAAGTAATACCAAGGCTAGTATCCCAATACCAATACCGATACTTTAAAAAGTGTTTTAATGTACATAAAAGGGGGAAATCTTTGTGATTTCTACAGTGAAAATTGGTAAATGCAGACATCAAAAATTATATTATATATTTCTCTTCTCTTTTGTTTTCTGTTTAATAACAGCAATTATAAAACACAGGTTCAATTGTTCTGGCTGGCATAAGAGTTATATTCACCAGATAATTCCTGAAGGTATTAGCAACCTGAGCTCTTTACTTTCAAAACGGTAACATTTGATAAGACATAATCTATGTTTTAGAAATCCTGAGCAAGGCATATCAGTGTTTCCACAAAATTGATATAATGCATGCAGATATTGTTTGAAAATGTGTCCAATCTAGTAGCCTATTGAGTGCGTTTACATGCAGAACAAAACCCTGACCAGAAAAAATCAGGTTATGGCAATAATTGGACTGAAGTGTTTACATGCACAGCAATACCGCGATTACACAAAAAAAAAAACTTGTTTACATGGGATCGGTGAAATAGTGGGGTTTCTCTTTATACAGGACCTGGCGCCAGTTACGTATTCAGACATGAACGCCTTTATAAAACAGACAGAAATCTGACAAAGCTGATAACATGCCCAGATTAATCAAAGTGTTGGGCAGAAATCTTGGTGTGTTACTGCTATTAAGACCCCGATTAAAGATATCAGATAAAGGTGTTTACATTACTTTTTACATAGCCGGATATTAACCTTAGTCGGGGTATCGGAGTATTAGCGTATACAGTGAGGGAAAAAAGTTTTTGATCCCCTGCTGATTTTTACGTTTGCCCACTGACAAAGAAATGATCAGTCTATAATTTTAATGGTAGGTGTATTTTAACAGTGAGAGACAGAATAACAACAAAAAAATCCAGAAAAACGCATTTCAAAAAAGTTATAAATTGATTTGTATGTTAATGAGGGAAATAAGTATTTGATCCCCTATCAATCAGCAAGATTTCTGGCTCCCAGGTGTATTTTATACAGGTAACGAGCTGAGATTAGGAGCACTCTCTTAAAGGGAGAGCTCCTAATCTCAGCTCGTTACCTGTATAAAAGACACCTGTCCACAGAAGCAATCAATCAATCAGATTCCAAACTCTCCACCATGGCCAAGACCAAAGAGCTGTCCAAGGATGTCAGGGACAAGATTGTAGACCTACACAAGGCTGGAATGGGCTACAAGACCATCTCCAAGCAGCTTGGTGAGAAGGTGACAACAGTTGGTGCGATTATTCGCAAATGGAAGAAACACAAAATAACTGTCAGTCTCCCTCGGTCTGGGGCTCCATGCAAGATCTCACCTCGTGGAGTTTCAATGATCATGAGAATGGTGAGGAATCAGCCCAGAACTACACGGGAGTATCTTGTATCTCAAGGCAGCTGGGACCATAGTCACCAAGAAAACAATTGGTAACACACTACGCCGTGAAGGACTGCAATCCTGCAGCGCCCGCAAGGTCCCCCTGTTCAAGTGGTCGCTCCAGCCTGAATACTGCCTGTGTTCAAATAAAGTTCCTGCTTGTGGTTAACCCTGCGTCCTCTCCATCATTCCTGCCGTTGGTGGTGAACTCCCACGACAATAAAAAGCCTGCATCGTTACAATATGAATATATGACTTGTAGAAAATCACGTTTCAGGAATCAACACAATTATAACTCTTTCAGAATGACTAATTTTTATTACACAGCCCAGACTGTCGGGTATATTGTAGTCAGTATATCCTACCGAATAAACTGCAGGTTCCGCGGTTGGATAAGAAAGTCTTTATAAGTTATTACATTTGAGGAGTTCACAGCTGAAACGCCGCATCGGGATTTAATTTAAATGTTTAGTGACATAGAAGAATGGGTCGGCGGGAGAGATATTTACTGTCTGCTGTGGTTTTGTTTTTCTGATACTTGAATTAATATTGGTTTGGTGAAGCCCAATAAATAAATAAATAATCGCGACTCTGTCTTTAAAATTCGATGGTCGATGGATCTACGATTTCGATTAAAAAAAATCTGCTGCTGGACTGGAGGACTGATTCAGATCTTTAATTGACTGACCAACTGTAACATCACAACACACACTGTGATTGGCTGCTGAGTGCTGTGGGCGGGATGCTGGACATTTGAATGTAATGCTCCTTCATTTATTGGTCTTTTTATCTGTCATCCCCATTTTTTTTTTCCATGACAACATACAAAATTTGTACTCTGTAACGAATGCCTTTTCAAAAGTAGCGAAGTACAAAACTTAACTCAAAACATACTTAAGTAAAAGTAAAATTGCCAAATTTGAAAAATACTAAAAAAGTACAAGCACATGAAAAAGCTACTCAATTACAGGACCGAGAGTAGTTTCCACCCCTGCATGATGTTGAATAAACAGCAGCTCATCCAGAGTGCAATAAACTAAAACCATGTAAACCCAGAGAGGGAGAGGGGCATTTCATTTTTGACTGGAGCATATTGTCTTGAGTAACATCAAAACACACATGTAAACTCCGCCTCAGTGAAGCTCAGGAGTATTCTGGAAGCACACTATTACTCTGATTATTATAACAGTTAATTTATTGTATTTTATTTATTTTGTATTGCTTTGGCCTGGAGAATTCAGCACAAAGCTCCCCTGCCCCTTTGTTTTGTGATTCTCTGCTTTTCTGCTGAGTGCCAAGGTGAGCCTGTGTCTGGCAAAACCTGCGAGAGAGAAAGTAAAGGTTACTAGACTCCAATCCACATCTTTGGTCTCCTGCATCCTGTGACTTGGAAAGCAGTTTCTGACCAGACTGTTCTTTAATTTTCTCTGTAAAGGGGTGGCTTGCTCTTGTATCGCTTCCATACCTTTTTATTAATAAATACTCTGCCAACTTCCATCTCTAAATGTGAATTTGGCAATTTAGAAGAATATGTTGGGAAGGGGGTAGTTACTCAGCCTACAATTAAGGTACCTGAGCTTGAGAAAAAAGCATGTGAGGCTTTGTCATTTGTATAACTGATTAATAGTACTGATACCATTATTAAAGGGTGCTCTTTGTGTGTGACTATAAAACACAAACGGTTTTTTTTCAATACTGTTTGTATTAAGAACCTTGATAAAGTCTGATCCAGCTATCAAACTCAGTCTCTCACTGAGCTCTTTAAGCAACTGTTGTTAAGCTTTATGAAGAAATAGCACACAAGATGGATAATTTATTACAGCCTATATACAACCCCAGACACATGACAGAAAGAGGCACAACTGCCAAATTCCAGGCTGCAGCCTTTGATGCCACTGCCAGCCGATACAAGGTCTGGGAGTGGTCCTAAGGGCTTCAGGTGAAAATCAGTCATCACACAGATTTCGTGTTGAATTTGGGAAGAATGCCAAAACCCCACAGGATTCTGAACCCTGCCTCTTTATTCCAAATAAGTGTTGTGTAAGAAAACCATCTTACCACCTTCCACCATCTTATTTGGTATTTTACTATAATCTCTGGTTACTTTCTTGCTTCTCTCACTAACTGTCCACTCCCTTCAAAGCCAGAGAAATTGTCATTCAAAAACCACCAATATATTTTTTCTCCTACTAATTTGTGCACCACTGCACTAAAATATACTGCAACTGAGCAGGCATTAACTAATTTGGAAATATGTGTTGCATCTTATATAAAATAAAAGTTCATGTGAACAGTGTCTCTTCTTGTATAAGATATGTCATTTCGTGCAATTTGGGCTTTTGGTTCTGGCTGCACAAAATTAAATCTCTTGTATAATTAGATACACCCTTCACATGACCTATATAACATGCTAAAAACAAGTGGATCAGAGATTGGGTAGAGTTCAAACTGAACAGCTACTTTGCCCCGGCTATACTTTGTACCTCTCTGAAGTTATTACATTTGATTTTCCCAGATTATGACCATTTTGAACTCAGTTGTGGGTTTGGCCAGAGTGAAATGGCTGGCTGCCCAAGATCTGTGAAGTAGACATTTGGCAAGCTAGGGGGTTTGCAAGCCACAGAAATGACCCGTTAAATTGTCCTCGGCCTCTTTGTGTCTTACAGATCAGCCACCACCCACAAGGTCAATTTTTTTTTTTACTATTGCTCAGGAGAACTTTGTGATATGCAATATAAATCATGTGAATCTATAAAATGGTTTGAGGAACAAAATGGGCGAGGGAGTGGAGGAAGAGAAGAAAAGACATTTGTTTATTCTTCTCCGGGGGGGTAACAGGCTTGTGTGGTTCAGTCTCTCCCTGAAACTGACCACGTACTACTTCAATGATTTTATTTTGTGTACATGTCAATGACAATGTGTTGACCTACCTGCCAACTAAACAATGAAGAGTTCCAGTAATCGATGAAAAAGGGTGATTCATTATAATTCTTACACAATATAAACCACTTCATTTTTAATCCATAACAATGTATTATTTATAAGTATATTTGTGTAGCATATTTAATAAAGTATTTTCAAGGAGAACTTGAAAGAAAACTTGAAGAAAACTCAAAAATGTATATAGAGAAGAAATGACAATGCAGAAGATGTAAGCATGGTGTAGCATGGAATTAAACTGAAATAAATAAAGGTAATAGACTGCAATGACAACCTGCAGAGACACTGGTGTACAGAATAGAACCAGAGCCATGGGGCAGCAGCATGGGGAGGGACAAAAAAAAAACAGAAAAGCCAAGGCTTGAGTTGCTCTTAGATGAGCTCCACTCACCTGCCAGTTGTCACTCCTGTATAGCGGTGCTACATTTTCTGCACATTTTTCCATCTCCCAATAAAGCACTGGAATTAGATCAATTAGAGCAATACATATGTTGCTGGTTTTGTCCAATTTGGTATTTAATTGACCCTTTCTTAAAGAGTTTTCATTAACCTAATTTCTCAAAAGTAGGTTCTCTTAAACCCAATTTCTAAGATGATTTGTGGTCTGCTGTTTCGGAAATCACCATCGGAGGATTTGTCAGGGACTGACCGAAGGGTGAGTGACATGAAGCACAACTCTGAAAACACCAAAAAGCATGAATACAGTAAAACCCATATGCATATGATTTCTAAGATAATTTTCTTACACAACACCTCCATGTGGGAGGCTGTAAAATATTCTAGGGTACAGCATATTTCTCAACCATGAAGAATGTCTATGAAAAGGCGATGCTCATAATCCTGAAGGGTTTTGGCACAACATCTATTTTCACATCACAAAAGGCAGTATTGTATTTGCCTTTGTGGTATAAACCTAATTAAAACTGAGTTTCTCCAGCTTTATGTTTTTTCCCATAAAATGTAATTGTTTAAATTACAGTCTAGAGCCAAATGTGGTTCACCAGTATGACAGTGGATTGCATAAGTATTCACCTCCCCAAGGACTTTTTTTCATTTTGTTTTGTTACAATCTGGAAAGAAAATGTATTTTATTGGGATTCTCTCACTTTGATTAACACCACATGCACAACACTTTGAAGGAACAAAATATATTTCTGTTGTGAAACAAAAGTTAATTCAACATTAACATTCAACAAAAACTGAAATGTGTTAGTTCCGTAAGTATTCACCCCCCTGAGAGCACTTTGCACTTCTCCTCCCTATAATTTGTGTCCCTTCTTCTTGACAAAATTGCTCAAGCTCTGGGCACTGTTGGTTAACAGCAATTTTCAAGTCTTGCCACAGATTCTCAATTAGATTGAGATCTGGGCTTTGAAAGGGCCATTCTGGATACTCAGTGTCTTGTTTTTAAACCACTCCAGTGTAGCCTTGGCTGTGTGTTGAGGATGATTGTCTTGCTGAAAGGTGAACTTCCACCCCAGTCAAAGGTCTCTTGCAGATTGAAGCAGGTTTTCCTCTAGTATTATCCTATATTTGGCTCCATCCATCTTGCTCTCAGTTCTGGCAAGTTTCTAAGTCCCTGCCAATGAAAGGCATCCACAATGCTGCCACCACCATGCTTTACCATGGGGGTGGTGTTCTCAGGGACACGAGCAGTGTTCGCTTTGTGCCACACATAGTATTTTGCATTCAACTCAAAAAGTTAAATTTTGGTCTCATCCGACTAGAGAAGCTGTTGCCATATTTTTTCTGTGTTTTCCACATGTGTAATGGCATTTGATATATGAATTTTCAGCGCCACGCTTCCATATAGCCCAGCTTCGTGGAGCACCCAAGTAATAGTTGACATATGGACAGTTTCTCCCATCCTGACTGTGGAACTCCTTCAGAGTTACCATTGGCCTCTTCGTATCTCCTTGCCCAGTCACTCAGTTTCAGTTATTTATATATATATAACTTGTGCTTTTCCATAACTTTCTCTCAGACTTGTTATGAAAGCTTTTTGGTCTTCATGGTATGGTGGTTGCTTGGATCTCTCTCTGATATAACCTTGGGCCTTCAAGAACCAGGTGTATTTAATCTAAGATCATGTGACACTTTAATTGCACACAGGTGGACTCTAGTCAACTAATAATGTGACTTCTGAAGGCAACTGGTTGCACCACAGCAGATTTAACTGTGTCATTGCAAAGGGGATGAATACTTATGGAAATCAATACTTTTTGTATTTGTAGTTATTAAAAAAAATGTAACACTACTAAGTTGGGGGGTGAATACTTACACAATCCACTGTATATCAATTATTGTAATAAACAAAATAGTGGATCTTATCTACGTTCCTTCAAATAATTAATGTAGGTTTAAATTATCAATCATTTGTGCAAGTGAAAAATCCCGTTTTCAGATAAAATCATGCTTATGTATTTACAGTGATCACAAGCAATATTCAGTAAAATAACGTATTGTGTTTGATATGCATATACAGGCACATATTCGCTTGGCTTGTTAGTTAGTTCATGAGCAGTGGCGTAACTAGCAGAACATTTTTGGTCCTTTCGGAAAATACAAATAAAAGGAAGTAGCGGTACCGTTTAAAGACGTGCGTGTTATACTAAATTACAGAGGAAAATAAAAATGCATTACTGCATTAATACAATTTAATACAAAATTTTTACTAGTATTATTTAATCACGATGACTATGTTATTACTAATTATAAAACTATACTAATAATACGCACATAATAATAATAATAATAATAATAATAATAATAATAATAATAATAATAATATGCATACTGAAGGCAAATTCAGACATCTTCCAATAGCAGTCAAACTTTCGCATATGTGATTGAGTCTCAGTCTCTATCGATTTTGTTGATTATATATATATGTGTGTGTGTGACAGTGAGGGTTGGGTAGTCGTGTCTCAGCTTAATTACCTCTATAAAAGCAGCCAGCGAAGGAAACTAGTTACAGCTGTACAAGAATCTGATTCAGCACCTGCTTCTTTTCTTGAATAAACTGAAAATAATAATAATGGTTACATACAAAGTGACAGTAACTACTGGTGATTTCCTTTATTGTGACACATATGATGATGTCTATATAACTTTATGTGGAGCAGAAGGCAAAAGCAAAAAAGAACACCTGGTCAATTGTGGAAGGGATTTTGCAACAGGCCAAGTAAGTGAAAGGGCAAAGACAAGAGATTTCTGCAAATTCTTGGAATTTGTATAATGTATTATGCTTTGAATTGCACTGTATTATGTAAATTTGAATGTGTAATATGTTTTATGCCTTGAACTGCACTGTATTATTGCACTTTGTATTGCGCTTATGTTTTGTAAGTCGCCATGGATAAAGGCGTCTGCTAAGAAATGTACTTTATTGAATACAAGAAATCAGAGTGGCAGTGTAAATGTATATGCCTCCTTACCTTAACTCAGTGGAGTCAGCAGGACTCTAGGTTATTCTCTAGGTTGACTCAAAACAAACACCTGTAAAAGGGGCTAGCCCTGGTGTGCAGGAGAAACGCATCCCCTTCCCTCGATCCCAGCTTTGCGAGTGCAGATGCTTATGGTCTAGTGCTGCTTGTGTGTATGTATACGGCGTTGCACGGAAATCAATGTAGCTTATAGACATCAGTGTTTAACGTGTATCAATTCCTTGTGGAAGCATGAGGTCGGTGAAATGTTTGAAATGCGCATGTATTTATTTCTTTACTTGGTGTTGTACTTGTGGTGTTCTGACAGAATGAGCTTCCCTATCAGGATGAGCCGGTAGTCTGAAAACAAGGGGCTATATATATATATATATATATATATATATATATATATATATATATATATATAATCTTATAATTATAATCTTAATAACTGGATGCACACAGGCATTAAAATAATCGCTTCCTAACTTGCTAAGTGTTAAAACAAAAAGGGTTGAAAACTTACTTCGTGTAGCTGAGAGCCTGGACACGCAGTAGTCACCTGCATTAAAGGGCCAGCAGGGAGCGCGCATGACCATGCTGAGACTAGCAGGGTGAACCTAGAGCATGTTTTATTTGTGTATGTATATATTTGCTTAAAAGGACATTGTTAAATGGGAGGAGCTACAGACTTTGAAATGGATATAAGCTCGGCACAAAGCTCATTCAAAGAGAGACTGGGGATAGGATAAGAACCTGTGTGTGTTTCAAAGTTTCAAAAATATCCTGATTTGTTGATTATCTAAAGATTTGTGTTTGTTGATTTGTTTTGTTAAATAAATTAGTTTTTGCCATCCATCACAACCTATTGTTGGAGTTACTCTATGCTGACCACCTGGACATCCTTACATATGGTATAACAATCATATATACACTCACCTAAAGGATTATTAGGAACACCATACTAATACTGTGTTTGACCCCCTTTCGCCTTCAGAACTGCCTTAATTCTACGTGGCATTGATTCAACAAGGTGCTGAAAGCATTCTTTAGAAATGTTGGCCCATATTGATAGGATAGCATCTTGCAGTTGATGGAGATTTGTGGGATGCACATCCAGGGCACGAAGCTCCCGTTCCACCACATCCCAAAGATGCTCTATTGGGTTGAGATCTGGTGACTGTGGGGGCCAGTTTAGTACAGTGAACTCATTGTCATGTTCAAGAAACCAATTTGAAATGATTCGACCTTTGTGACACGGTGCATTATCCTGCTGGAAGTAGCCATCAGAGGATGGGTACATGGTGGTCATAAAGGGATGGACATGGTCAGAAACAATGCTCAGGTAGGCCGTGACATTTAAACGATGCCCAATTGGCACTAAGGGGCCTAAAGTGTGCCAAGAAAACATCCCCCACACCATTACACCACCACCACCAGCCTGCACAGTGGTAACAAGGCATGATGGATCCATGTTCTCATTCTGTTTACGCCAAATTCTGACTCTACCATCTGAATGTCTCAACAGAAATCGAGACTCATCAGACCAGGCAACATTTTTCCAGTCTTCAACTGTCCAATTTTGGTGAGCTTGTGCAAATTGTAGCCTCTTTTTCCTATTTGTAGTGGAGATGAGTGGTACCCGGTGGGGTCTTCTGCTGTTGTAGCCCATCCGCCTCAAGGTTGTACGTGTTGTGGCTTCACAAATGCTTTGCTGCATACCTCGGTTGTAACGAGTGGTTATTTCAGTCAAAGTTGCTCTTCTATCAGCTTGAATCAGTCGGCCCATTCTCCTCTGACCTCTAGCATCAACAAGGCATTTTCGCCCACAGGACTGCCGCATACTGGATGTTTTTCCCTTTTCACACCATTCTTTGTAAACCCTAGAAATGGTTGTGCGTGAAAATCCCAGTAACTGAGCAGATTGTGAAATACTCAGACCGGCCCGTCTGGCACCAACAACCATGCCACGCTCAAAATTGCTTAAATCACCTTTCTTTCCCATTCAGACATTCAGTTTGGAGTTCAGGAGATTGTCTTGACCAGGACCACACCCCTAAATGCATTGAAGCAACTGCCATGTGATTGGTTGATTAGATAATTACATTAATGAGAAATTGAACAGGTGTTCCTAATAATCCTTTAGGTGAGTGTATATATATATATATATATATATATATATATATATAATATATATATATATAAATGAATGACATGCAAAAGACTCATGTGCACCAATTTCAGGAATATAATTGAAGCCACACATTTATATTGTGTTTTTAGTCACAAGCAAATCAGGCTAGATCCAAACATAAAAACTCAAAGTAATTTAAGGCAGACCAATGCCTAGACCAAATCAGACCTATCCTATCTTATATGATAGTTAAGTGTTAGCTTTCCTAGGACCAAATCAAATGACCAAATCAAAAGAAAAACAGACCTGCTAAATGTCTGTATTATCAACAAACAACTGTATTAACAACAAAGCAGTTATAACGGTAACAAATGTAATATTTTATTATTTTAGCCGAGCACATTTAATAAAAAATTATAGTAATTATACAATCAAGTTTTAACGTATTCATTATTCACTGTGAATGCACAATGTTTTGATCAAATCTGAAAGGTGAGTATTGAAGTAAACTAATTTTACAGAAACAATTTAAAGTTTAAAATGCTTAACCATTACTATACACACGTATACATATACACTGCTCCTGTGAGAGAGTTACTTGTGTAGTATACATTTTATTGTATAACTTTTGTTTTTAATTCCGTTTCATAATGAGGATTAACTTGCAACACTCAATTCACCTCCTTTTTTTGGTATGCATATATACGCTCCCCCCCCCCACCTCCTGGTTTTAAGAAAATTTAAATAAACTCAAAAAAAATGTAAATGGGTCCTGGTCAGCAGAGCTTGCTTAAATACATGTTAAGAAAAAAGTGAAAGACTAACTTTGCAATAAATTTAAACAAAATTGACATTGTTTATTCGAAAACTTATATATAATTTATATATATGTATAACGGGTAATGTTTACGGTTTAGAATAAACTAATTAGTGTACTATATTTATAACTAAACTGATTTATTGCTGTAATATCTTCCTAACTAGTTGTACTGTATTTTAAGCAACTGATTAGTGCTCTTTTGCTGTAACTAGTGTATTTGACCTTGACTACAAAAACTAATAAACCTGTTCTGTACAAGACCAATTGTAACTAGTAGAACT
Source organism: Amia ocellicauda (assembly GCF_036373705.1). Classification (NCBI taxonomy): domain Eukaryota; kingdom Metazoa; phylum Chordata; class Actinopteri; order Amiiformes; family Amiidae; genus Amia; species Amia ocellicauda. Next base: position 30,237,006 of record NC_089865.1, read on the forward strand.
TTTATTGGAGACAAGTGGCAATGTTTTATGTTATTATTAGACATTGTAATTGTAATTTTTGAATTTTATTTTGGTTGCAGACAAGTACATACACAGTGAAATCATCACAATATCTGGGTGATATTCTGATGATCATCCTGCAGAAGAAGCAATTTATGAACCTATCAAATACCAGCTGGTTCTGCACTGAGGTGGTTGTGAAAGATGAAAATGAAAAAACATACCACTTCCCCTGTTACTGCTGGATCACAGGCTCTTACCCTGTCAGTGTGAGAGAAGGAACAGGTCAGTGTGTGTGTGTGTGTGTGTGTGTGTGTGTTTTAATACGAAGAATATGACAAGCAATAAATGAAGAGAACTGAAAATATCATGTGTTGTCATATTGCTCCTTATAGTGTAATCATGGAGGAACAATAATACTATAACGTAATATATTATGTTATATTATATTATGTCATAACATACATAATTTGAACCAGATATTTATTTTAAAATGATATCTATATTGTAACTCACATATGAGAAACCAGTTCCTCTTATCTCATGTAATCCCCTGCATATAATTATTAGTATATATATTTTTTAAAGTATTACAAGTATTTCAGTTACCAACAACATTTCACGACACTTAAATGCTAGTGATGGAAGTTTCACAGGATGTAGTCTACATTTGTTTTTATTATTACATTTAACTAGCATGGAATCAGATCAGCTACTGTAAATTTACTGTAAGCAGTAAAAAAAGATTAGGTTACCAAAAACTGAAAAATAATGTACATTTCGGAGTTGTATACTGTGTTACTACACCCTCTTAAGCATTATTTGGCAGTGTTACGTGCAGCTCCTGTGCATAGACGTTACACTGTATTCCTACAATGCACACATTGTTTAAAAGCTTACTTTATTGGATACCATCGTGTTTCATTCTCAAACACATCCGATCTACAGTTTCCAGGGCAAACACAACAGTGGAGAGTACACATGGGATTAAAGAGAATCACATGGATTTGGTGCTTTACCTCCTAATGTTTGTTTGTTCTATGCTTTAATTTCAGAGTAGATTGACACATTAAACTGTGTACATTTCAATACAAACTGGAAAAATTTAGGTGTTCTAAAACTTTTGACCGGTAGTGTATGCATATATAATTTTTATGTGTATGATTACATATACAATAAGAAACCCACTTCACTTGACCTATATTAACTAGTATTATGTATAACTAGAGCCCTGAGTTTTGGAAGACCTAGTTTTGTAACCTCTATTTCAGTCATCCAGCTCTCTTTAAAGGGCAAATATGAGTTCCAGTTATACTACACAAAATTCCTCTTTGGATCATATTATTTGCATAGTCAACAGCTCTCACCCAGTAGAGATTACATTATGAACATTATCACCACGTCCCAGTCAAACACGGCTATTATTGGGCCAAGGAAATATGTTCTGTTTGTAGTATTCCTGAAGTAAGACTTCAGTCTATGTAACATCTACAAAGCACCTTGTTAAATAATTACTGATGATTCCAGTTTGTTGTCCTAAAATTGTTTTAATATTGCTTTCTAAAGCAAAGAAGAGACATGAGGACAAGCTTCCTAAAAACACGAAGGATCAGATGGAGAACCGCAGGGCCTTATTCATGTGAGTGGTCTGAAAATCTAAATTTTATATTTTATAAGTTTAATAATACTATTCAAGTATTTTACTTCTATTAATTATCATTTGAAATATTGTGTGTCCCCTTATTGCAAATACATATACCTTATATAAAATTACAAGCAGAGCAAACTTTTTATTATGCGTTGATCCTGTATGATACTTGTAATGTAGCCAAACGGAAAAAATCTGTTTCTTGTTTTACATTCAGCCCACTAGGAATAGTTCATTTCTATAATCCAGTTCAATATTTATATATTACTCAGTTTGGAGTCTGCATACTAGACATGCTTCAGTTAGGTGAACTGTATGTGCCATGCGATTGTACCAAAGCAATTTAATAATTAACTGACTATAGATAAACTATCATGTGTGTCTGGTTTGATTATTTACTAAATGGTCCACCATTTAGACAAGTAAATATACTCCACATATCTGTCTATTCACATTTGCTGAAAATGTGCACAAACATAAAATATGCAGCATGTAGATAGACAGTGCCTTCCTCAGATCTATAATCCCTTACTATTTCAGCTATTTATCATTTCTAATTACACCATGTAACTTTTATTTTTTTTTGTTTCTGGGTAGTAAGTGTTATTTCCTAATTGCTTATGCCTCAAAAGTATAGAAAATGACCAGGACAGTCAAAAACTACTTGCTTCTAAATCTTCTAAATCATTGGAAATAGTTATATTTCAAAATATCACTGTCCTGGTCACAAAATCAAAGTTTGTGGGGAATAATAACCATTTTCTATACTTTTGATGCATAAGCAATTAGGAAATAACACTTACTACCCAGGAACAAAAATTGTGTTACATAGTGTTATCATTTCTGTTAATCTGTCATCTTTCTGTTACTGTGCTAAGCTATGCAGCAGTAAATGTTATGTAACATACATTACATATATTTATGTAATTGAAGACTAAACAAAGGTTATATTCAATGGCCACATTAATGCCAGAAGAACTGTAATTCAACACGTCCACATTTTGTAGTGCTGTCTAATATTGATCTTGCAAAGAATCAGTGAGTTAATAAAGAAGGGTTTATAGAACCTGTTTGTCACTCAGAAAATGTATTTCTTTACATTTGCTCTTAAGGTGGAAAACATTCATTGACGAAATACCCAAATGTATTGATGGCAATGAAGCTACTGACGTGCCATCAGAAATTAGATTTTCCTTCTCCAAGGATTCAGATTCTCTGTTCAGTGCTGCAGCAGCGTAAGACATTTATTAGTTCTGGTATTTTATTATTTATCATTATTATTTATGCATTACCACTATTTTTAGGTAGAATCTTGATGGGTAAGGGAGCTTGTCTGATAAGATGTCATATCACACTCTTTTCCCCATGTCCTAAAATACCATGAAAATGTAATGAAAATTGAAAAACAAAATGCAACCACAGTTATCTGGGAAAGAGAGCATTACACAAAGGGGATGAGATATTGTCATTACCATGGAAATGTATAAACACAGAGGCCTATAGGCTGCTGTGCACTGTCCCACAGGCAGTCCCCTCCTCTGCCTGCTTTAACAATTACAACGCAAAGTGACTCAGCCCCTTTCTGCCAGAGCCCAAGATTCACACGGGTCCTTGCAGTCTGTGGGTAGTATTCTTTTTCTTCAAGAGCCATTATCTTTTGAGACAAGAATACCACCCAAAGGAGGATGGGGTACTGTATACTGTATAGCAAAGTGTACAGGTAGGGAAACCAGCCCCAAGGCCACAGTCTGCTAAAGGAGAAGGCCTCAACCTAAATCAAGAAATGATATTAGACAAACAGGGACCCACACACCACAAATCAGACAGAGCAGGACTCAGAGGAAAGCTATGCTTTACTGCAGGGGTGGCCAACCTGTAATAAACCAAGAGCAAAAAAGTACCCATGAGTTCTGCAAAGAGCCAAGTGTATATACACTGTAAAATTATACCATACTTCTTTAATAGTGTTTATTTGATATCATATTACCATATTAACTTTAATGGTTATTATTATTGTTTGTTAGCAGACACACTTAACTTTTTTAATAAACCGGTGATGTGAATATTACCAAGATGAAGCCTACTAGGCCTGTGCTTCTGTTTTGCAGTTGGTTTTACAGGTCACCGTTTTCAGCAGTTAGATGTCAAGACTTTTGACCCAAATGTGCATGCCATTACTTAAAGATTTATGACATTTAAATGATTATGTAATAGCCATATTACAGTCATCTGGCATGTACAATAAAACATTGTCTGAATTTGCTGCATCTTTTGTCTCTAACAGCTCACTTGAAATGTTTACAGCGTTTGTGAATATATTTTTTTTTCCTTCAGCTAAATTTCTTTCTTTTTTTCTCATCTTAGTTTCAGGATAAATAAATTTTATGGCCTTTCTGAATGTCATGACTCATGGTCGAGTATGAAGAATATGAAAAAAGTCCTCAAATTCAAGTCAACTAATACTGCTGGTAATACTACTACTACTACCCTAATAAACAATATACACCATATCATTTTGTAATCAGGAAGTAAAAAAATAAAATAAACTGCAACAATTTGAAAGCAGTGTACTGAGGATGATCCTGTGCTTAGTACAGAGCTTTGTACTAAACCTGTATGTAAGTAATAAAAAATATATACATATATATAAAATAAACTATTCTTATAATGCATGTTTTCCCAGTAAGAGATTTAGAAATTCTAGGCTCATCCAATTGCTTTTATTTTATTACCTAGCCTTTCTTAGGGCGAACCTAATGGTGATAACATATCAGGCACAATATAACACTATTACAATACTTTATGTTAGGGGTGCTGTCACGGTCTCTCAGGGAGGACCGCAGGGCACGGGAGTTAAGGACCCAGGTGCAGCACTCGTAGAGGCAGCTGACTGGACAAAAGTGCTAAATGAGGATGTAGTCGTGGCCACGGGCGATGGTCAAGAACAAGAAGGCTGAGCGAGAGACACAGGACTAGGACTGGGAGCGAGCGAGAGCGAGAGAGAGCGAGAGAGAGAGAGAGAGAGCGAGAGAGAGAGAGAGAGAGAGAGCGAGAGAGAGCGAGAGAGAGAGAGAGAGAGAGAGAGAGAGAGAGAGAGAGAGAGAGAGAGAGAGAGAGAGAGGACTGGGAGCGAGCACAAGGAGAGCTAGGAGCACAGCTTGGTGACACAGGTTGCACTGACGACACTTCGCCAAGAATGAGGGCAGTGAGGGGTTTAAGAAGGGAAGCAGAAGGTGGGAAGGCAAGTGCAGGGCCAATGAGAGAAGAGGTAAGGAACAAGTGTGCACATGGGTGTGGAAGAATGTTAATGGGAAGAGTGAGAGATGAAAGCAGTGAAAAGAGAAAGAAAAGGCAGGGGAACAGTGGCGGCCTCTAGAGGGGAAAGAGGGTCAGAGCTAGGGAACCATGACAAGTGCTTTGTGCTATCCTACTGTCACTTTAGATTGCTCAGGTTGCAATTGTTAAAGGTGCATGATACATTCTATATATTTACCCTTTAATTTATTTTATGAAGTAACTCATTAAGTTTTAGAAATGATTTGCTACCATTTTTTTTTATTTCCTATTTGAAAATCATACTGTACCTGTTTTAATAATTCTTCTGTTGAAGACTAAATGTGTATAATGTATTTTTTTAAGGAAATGCCCCGCATGTTATGCGGACTGTTCTTACGTGGTATCAGCTTTATGTGGTTGGCCAACAAATATATTAAAATTAATACAAATTAAGAAAAAAAAAAAAATATATATATATATATATATAAACCATATTTAAACCATGCGCACACAATTTTGAGTTCCCCTACAGTATCCCACAGAGTCACAGAATACGTACTTCACTCTGTCTGTAAGTGTTGCTGCATCTTGTTGTTCTTCTAACTTTCATTTACAATTATGTTTTCTGTGCAACATAGCTACTTAACACAAGTCAATTACTGCTACTGGTGCAGAGAAAAAGAAAGCATGATTTGTGCTAAAATAAGATGAAAAGCTGTGTCTCAGCCATGTATATCGTCCGTCTTCCTCATTTCATCATATGGCTGCTGTACTTTTTATTGCTGTATATTGTAGATTTATAAGCAAATTACAGTACCTATACATTAATGCATACAAAACAATATATTTTACTGGAGTAGTCTTGGCTATTTGCAATTGTTGGGGGGGCAGGAACGTAACAAAAGTCAGAACTATTACTTTTACATGTAAGATGTGGGGCCCCTGTAATTGTATGTGATTCATCAGATTGTATTGTGAAAGATGTGAGTACTAATTAAAATCTCACTATTACTGTTCTATCTTGCTCTCAGACTATGTGATGGAAAACTGGGAAAAAGACAGCTTCTTTGGCTACCAGTATTTGAATGGCTCAAATCCAATCCTGATCAAACTGTGTAAAGAAATTCCCCAAAACTTTCCAGTCTCCAAGGAAACGATCAATACATTTCTTCAATCCAAGAACCTGGATACAGAAATAAAGGTCAGTGCTGCATCACAACTTCGTCCGTTTACAACTGAGGTGCACAAAGAAGTTATTAGCAATATTTAATTAGTTGAAAAAGTAATATTTTTTTCAAAATATAAACATTTCAAATATGACACCAAGATAGTTAGGTTCATTCCATAATGTTCACTGATGAAGTAGTTTGTTGTTGACACCAACTTTGTGAAGCCTGGTGTCTCTCAGATATATTCTGGGACTTTTCTACTGAATTTCTATATGCTACCATTGGTCACAGTATTAAGTAAATTGTTATAGGACTTTATATGTATGTTGATCAGATTTAAATATATCCATACAGCAAATCTGATCAAACTGTAACCAAGTTTGTCAATTTTACTTTTAGAAATTGTATGAAATCAAAATATAGTGTAATAAAATTCTAATTTTAAAAATCTCGTTACTTCTGATACAAAACTATTTTTCATCTCACCTCTAGAGAGAAAATAAGGGGTTTGTTTAATTTTCACAGGCTAACAATATCTACATGGTGGACTACAGTTTGCTGGATGGCATCGGAGCCAACATCATCAAAAATAATTCACAGTACCTGCCAGCTCCTGTCTGTATGCTCTATAAGAATAACCAGGGCCAACTGGTGCCCATCGCCATCCAGGTAGCTGAATTGCTATACTATTGCATCCGATACTTACATTTACATTTAATTGATACCATTTGCAATAGTTTGATTAAAATGGAAAATTAAAAAGTTAAAGATAAAAAGGCTGTGTGGATTTAGTTGGCTACAAACAGCTGCATGACGATTTCAAAATCTTGTTCTTCAGACCCTGTGAATCGATTGATCTGTAATGTATGACATACAGACGGGTGACAAATTAAAGGAATAAACAGAATAAATGAGTGGAGGAACATAACGAATGCAGATGCCTCCAAACAGGTGTACTGCATGATACAATTGAGCAATTAACATCCTATCATGCTCTGTGGCATGTACACAAATGCTGATCAGGCCCAGTTGACCTCGATATTGGATCAAGATGGCAAGAGGAAAGGATCTAAGTGACTTTGAAAGAGGGGTCATTATTGGGGCACGAATGGCAGGACCTTCAGTCACAAAGACTGCAAAACTGGCTCGTGTTCTGGACAAGTGGGTGAGTGCATGTGTGGTGACACCAAGAGGACGGTACAGGCCTGACTGCTCAACCCCTACAGTGAGGGGGTCCGGAGGCTCTGTTATGCTGTGGAGGGCATTTTCCTGGCATGGTTGCATGATGATTATGAAAATTATGTGAATCATATGCTATGGCCTTCACAGTCACCAGATCTCAGCCCAATTGAACACCTATGGGAGACTGTGGACCAACATGTTAGATAGAACTCTCCACCACCATCATCAAAACACCAAATGAGGGAATATCTTTTGGAAGAATGGTGTTTATCCCTCCAGTAGAGTCCAGAGACTTGTAGAATCTGTGCCAAGAGCATTGAAGCATTGAAGTTCTGGTGGCTCGTGGTGCCCAACACCTTACTAAGACACTTTATGTTGGTTTTTCCTTTAATTTGTCACCCGTCTGTGTTATCAACAACCCATCCTGCTTCATTGTTAACAGTCTGGTTCTTGAGAACTGGTGAAGTGGTTGTTTTGAAATGTGGCATATATCATCTATAGGTAAAGCTCTTTCATGTTTGAAAACAATATGGCCATTATTGACCAATGAAATGTTAGTAATAAGAAATCAACATCAAGAAGCAGCAGTAATGAATTAGAAACTGAGAGACTAACTGTAATTGACACTTATGTGCTCCTTGGAAACAACTTTTTAGTATCAACATTTTCTCTTTAATTTGTATAGCCTTATTTTTAATGTTACAGTATTGATGTTGTGGTATCAGTATTTGTTAAATAAATAAAAAAAAATCCTGGTAAACATTTCAAAATTATCTTGGCACATTATCTGTAATACTTCTGCAATCTGCAATGATTAAATAAGTGCCAGGAACTATGTACAGCACTCTTAATCAGATAATGTGCATAATTTGTAGTAATAAAATGACTAATTGATGATTTGGTCACCTATTTAGGATTGTTAACATTGTTTTGGGGATGGAGGACTGAAATCCAGGTTATACTGTACATTCAGGTTGTGCTCAAAGCAGGTACTGGGACTAGGCTTGGAAGTCATTAAACTGCCTGGCAGTTCTAGTTATACTATCACCCTAATAAATTCTGCATCAATGGAAGTAACTGACATGGTTTTATTATCTCTAGTCTAAATGTAATGTAATGTAATGTAAATCTGTTATTTTATTATTCATTTTTACTATGGTTTCTTACCTTGCCTATTTTCTGTCACCCAACACTGTTCTGATATTTTTGCTTAAATATTAGTTGAATCAGAAGCCTGGCCCAGACAACCCAATATTTTATCCTGATGACTCTAAAGAGGACTGGACTCTAGCGAAGATCTATGTGCGCAGTGCCGACTTTAACTACTATGAGCTGGTTACTCATCTGCTAAGGACTCATCTTCTTGCCGAGGTGTTCTGTGTTGCACTGCTCAGACAGCTACCCTCCATCCATCCTCTGTTCAAGGTATCCATATCCATTACCAAATCCTTTGAACATTTCTCAGCAAATAAATTGGCTTAAATTGGTTCAGGTGATGAAAAAAATTAATGATTGTGTTCAGAGGTTTTGTCTGACTTTTTCAGTGAGTTATGTAATTCAGCACTGCACTCTTCAGGATGTTAATCTCAATACTGCAACTAGCATGACTGGTTTTTTTTTTGTATCCAGAACTTTAATGGTAATAAGTGCAAATTAATACTAGTAACAATGGTAATAAATGGCATTAATTAATACATTTGCAAATGTATTTTTTCCATTAGATTCGTTGATCTAATATTATGTTAATCATTTTATTCATATTATATTAATTTTTGAATCTGTTCACCTATAAGAGCCTGACTTAAAAAACATATAATGAAGTGTTTTAATATATTTTGTCTTCTAGCTTCTGGTTCCACACATGCGATTCACACTGCAAATCAATATACTGGCAAGGAATAAGTTGTTGAACAAAGGTGGAGTTTTTGACCAGGTCAGTCATTACAGGAAGTGTAATGTCATGTTGTGTATTTGTGGTTTTGAAAAATCCATTACAAGATTCTTCTATCAGAAGGGTTTATTCAAAGGAAAACTTTATATCAGATGAGCTCAAGTTTAACATTCCTTGAAACAGAGAGTGAAGTGTTCCTTATTTTACTTAAATACTGGGTCATAAATGTATTAGCAGGACCAACAATATCTGCCTCATAACTGTTTGAAGTTATAAACAAATTACATTGACCTTTATTTTATGAAGGTAACAATTTACCAAAGACAATGTAGTCTAATTATATAGTAAGATTTTCCCCAAATAAATCTCTTGTAAGATGTTTGACTCAAAAGATACAAACAACTCTGAATTAAATATTTAAAAAAAGGTACATTGACTATGCTAAGTTACTAAAATAGATAAAATGGGAAGTAAAATTTGAATTATAACAGTGACTATCGTACTTAAGAGGAAGGTTATGTCACAGGGAGACTGACAGGGAAGGGGAACCCAAGTGCGGATGTGAACAAAACCTGGAAACAGTCAGGGGTCAAAGCTGGCAAACAGGAGTGTCCAAGGGAATCGGAGAGTCGTAGTCGATGATCAGGCAAACAACACAGAGAAGGCAATCCAGGAGGCGATGGTCGATGAAGCTGGCAAGGGTCATAGATCGGGGAAAACAAGTCAACCGGTAATCGGGCTCACAAGGAGGGCTAGGAATTGCTATAGAGAGTTAGACAAGACTGAGCATTCAATGGAAGTCACAGGGGGTTTATATGCAGTGGAGAGGGAAGCAGGATACTAGTGGTGGAGGTGCTGAACAAATGGGAAGGAGGACAGGAGAAACAAGTGCACATAGTGTTTTGGAATGTTAATTGAATAATAGGACAAGAAGCTGAGGAAGGGTGAAAGCAATTAGAATTCAGGGGATGTAGATCTTTGGAAGCTGACTGAGGAAGTGTGAGGCGTAGATGTGACGGGTTACTCTTAATAGATCAGATTTGTTCTCAAATGTTGGTGCATTATCAAGGCACTGGGAGAAACAAAACAGGCAATGGACCTTCCCCTTTGCCCTTTCACCCAGATAGTGCTCTCAGCCACTGAGTAGTGCCCAGTGGATAAATCATCGGGCTGTAGAGAATTGTTAAAACAATGTATCAAAGAAATCAGCAGCAAATGTACAGTCAGGAGGATCAATATGCATATTAAATTCACCAATAAAAGGATGCTATCAGACAAACCATGATAAGCAACTCACAAAGTTCTGATAAAAACATTGAAGTAGGCTGAGGTGGACAATAGATAGTTTAATGAAATGAAAGGATGCTGATCTCATAAGATACAGCCAAAATGTTGCAATGAACAAATTGTTTTAATTTATCATTACAGTTATTGTTTTATTAGGAAGTTCTTTCGATTGGCCTAGGACTGTAAAATGGAGTTTTCATTTTTACCGGGTATCAAATATCAGAAGAAATAATAATTTCTGAATAAAGTCCTATTATCTAGTGACCCCCACACATACAACCCACAGCGGTCAAATCATCTGAAAACAAGACCGGGTTGATGCACAAGTTACCACAATACTTGAACTAATACGAATTCAGATTAGCCTTGAGGTTGATCTGCATGAATTAACCTTGAGGTTGTTTCATTTTATACAGATATACGTTTATTAAAAATGTTAATAAACATGTATTTGCAAAGATAGGATAGAGACAAGGAGGGTGGATAATATTAAAAGTGAGAGTGAGAGGAGATCTATCCAATATTCGAGTTTTGACTCAAGGCACAAAACAAGTAAAATAACAAACAAGTATTATGATTATGCTAGCCGTTCCTACAATTTAGATCCCATGAACTAGGTTTTATGTAATTGTGATTTACCTAATTCTTGACTAGTACACAAAATATACTACCTGTGTGGTTTACTGAGATTCAGTTATGCAGACAGTTGAAAGCGGGGACGGCTGGCAGACTGCTTTGACTTAAGGACGGTTGCAAAGCTTTCAGGTTTTTGGTGGAGAAGTTCTGGTTCTGGTTCTGTTCAGTCTTCCTGGATTTAATCTCCTTGGTTTCTTCTCCCAGGTTGTTCCACTCCAAATTGTACCACTCTCAATTGTGCTGAATTGGTAGTTTTAACTTTCTGTTTTTATACATTTTAGACAAAGAGATTCTAATCTCTTTCCTTTCAAATTTCTGATTGGTCAGGTTTGGAGTAATAAAATGGAAATTTGAATCAAAGCACTCTTTGCCATTCCTCTCCCTTAATTCCTACAGAATGTGTATTGGGGTGTGATGGCTTTGAGGAATGTGAAAATGGTTCAAATGTTACCTAGAGTTTCTAACTCTCTTTTTTTGTCAAGTCTTAGTTCTATCAATTACAAAGTCCCTCAAAGCATGACCTTACAGTTGATACCAAATAAGCCAGGTGTTCTTTCTCGGTAATGTTAAATGTGAGTCTACTTGGAATTCTGGGGGGGGGGGGAGCTGGTCTGATGCCCATGTCAGTGGAGGATCAGTTAGGATGTGTGAATAATTATAAAATGTTAATGTTCCATTGTATGTGAAATATAAATGGTCCAATGGTTGTTTTAGCTAATGGTCTTTCTTTTAAGACCAAACATGGCTTGAGCATGTTTTGGTTCTGAGGTAGAATTACTTAAGTGTCATTAACTTAGTTTTAAGTCACCTTTTATTGTTTGTTATCAAACTGAGGAAGAAGCTGGTTAACACTTCTGTTAGCAGCATGTAGTTTGTATTTGGGTTTGTTACCCTGGTCTATGGAATATATAAAGTACCTTGAATGTCTGAGTTTCACAAAATAAATCTTCAGTTGGAATGTCTCTGTGGAGACAGGCATGGCAGCCCATTTGCCAGTTGGGGGGGGGTCTTCCAGCATGGACATGTTATCTGTCATACTTTGGACAGGCCTGTTGTAAAACACAGAACTTCAAAGCTGTCTCCTTAAGTCCTTTAACATAAGCCTAAATTTCTCCGTTAGGAAGGTATATGCATTTCAGTATATATTTGCCAAAACAAGGTATGATTTACAATAAGAACAAAAATATTGAAGAATTCAATACTTTAAAGTCCAAGCATTCAAATGATTTAATGCTTTGTACAGGGATTATATGTATGTTTAAATCTAGGCAGTGAATCATGGCAAGACCTCCACCTTGGCCAACCAAGTGGGGTTTATCAATATAACCATATCCAGGATGTATCACTTGATTTAATAAGATAGATTAATTCTGCTGTCAGTTGTCAGAAATGAACAAGTGTTGAATGAAAGCAGAGTTCCATGCAGTCAAAAGAAGTATTTGTTTACCCGTATAGCACGTGACTTTTGCATCACATCACACATGCGATCAGGTTTATGTAAACAAATATTTGTCCAGAAACTTGAAACTTTGCCATTTAGATATCTAGTTCTGTGTAAAATATCTAGGGGAGAGCAAAAGATCAGTGGAAGCCACCACGACAGAGGATGGTTATAGAACAATGAGAGTAGCACCAGGTTCAGGCGATAGCAACTCAGCAACACTACCAGCCCTGCAATCCACTGCATCAGAGTAGCAGAGAGTGATACAGAGAAAAAAAACAAAAAAAACAGGTCATTGTAGCCACCAGGAAACAGACTAGATATCGATGCTAACAGGACAGATATATATTATTGTAAATAGGCTGGTAGTGCGAAGTTGGGATCCCAAACCAAGTTAAGTTTCACTAATGTTACACAACCAGTGATTTGATCCTGAACTAAAAAAAAACAGCAAGCACAATCCAGGATACAGAGATTTAGAACACACACCAAAAAGCACTTTTTTTCATTGAACATTCCCATGATGAATTGTAGACATGCTTGTATAGTGAACACAAAGTGACTTCACAATTGAATTGATGCAGGGATATTAAAACACAGCAGTAAGGGTAAAGGTGGACAAAGAGTCAGATAAGCAACAGCATAAACACGAGAGACAGGAGAGATACATTTTTTAAACATATCATTATAAATGGATTCACAACATGATTTAGAACCTCCTTCCAGATAGTGAACAGATAGAGGTGCCAGTAGACAGCAAATAAAAGATTGAGGAATGACATCTGCAGATACTGCTGCAACTATGCCACAAATTGTTTTTTCAAAGACAAAATAGACTTGTTTGTTGGTGAAATTTTTTTTAAAAAAAAATTGCATGGAATAAAGCTTAAAATAAAAAATTATAAATAAATAAATAAATAAATAAATACACATATTCACTGGGAAAAGGGCACATGCCAGAAACTTGACATTCAAAAGAAAATTGGCATGATGTTAGCTTTTATAGTATGGTTGGTCACATCAGGTTGTATTAAGGCACACAGTTTGTACACTAATTGCTTATTTAAACGTAATCTTAAACTGTGGATCTAACAGATGCTCAAAAACATTTCTGTCTGCATAATATTTACCTACAGGAGATATTGCATTAAGAGGTTTAATTTAATTCAATTAAAATGCATAGATACAGAAGTTAAGCAACAGATAAATCAATAAATAGGCCTATATGAAGATGTTTTTATTTATTTTTAATTTTGGCAACCTCCATATTGGTTGCTGTATTCTCCCACTGTCAGTATTGCCAGTGTTGGTTTGTCATAATAACATTAGTAATAGTGATTGCAAGGAAATCCTGTGATTGTCTAACAATTGTACAAAGCACAATATCTCACAATACCTGCTCAACATACAGGGTCATTTATTTTCTAAATCATCTGCTTATCTTTAACTAGTGTTTCAGTTCAGGAGGGTCTGCAAAGGGCATAATTCTCCAGAGAGGCCTTAAGGAGCTTACCTACAGCTCTCTCTGTCTGCCTGAAGACATTGCAATGCGGGGAGTGGACACTTTGCCTAACTATTACTACAGGGACGATGGCCTTAAAGTTTGGAAAATTACTGAAAGGTGAGCAACCCCGACATAATTACTTGTGTAGGTAAAGAAAGGTACTATACAGTCCAGTAAATCCATTTTTATTAGTATATATAAAGGGAAATGTATCTAAAGTTTTACTAAATACACAGGCTACATATGCAGGATACACTAAAGGAAGTAGCAGATGCAGAGAAAGTGAATAAAAAAGGAATACTGTAACAAACTGGGCCTGAGGGTTTAGTCATAAAATACCTTGGAGGATAACTTCACGGAAGTCTGTTTTCTTCTGTTCCTCGAAGCTTAGTTCAGCTGAGTAAATTACTACAGCAACACATCCTTAATCGTAAACCTGCTTCAGGTCTTATGGCAAGCCAAATTGTCATTAAGAGATATCTCAAAATACAGTTCAAGATATCTGAAATTGAAATTGAGATATCTCAAATTTGACAGGAAGTCAGTTTGAGATATGTTGAATGTAATTTGAGATCTTGAAATGGAGTTAGTTTCAGATATCTGAAATTCAGTTTAAGATATCTTGAATTGTATTTTGAGATATGTCTAAATGACAGTTTGGCTTGCCATAGGGTCTGTGCCAAAAACCTTGTGCTTCTACACAATGAAAGCGCTTGACACACCGCTCTGAAATGGCAATGCCCTTCCTTAGCGATCAAGGAACAATTTTAATTAGATCAGCTTTTCATAAGGAACGAGTACAGAAAAATCGCAAAGATAATTTGCATAATTCACGTTTTCCTATTTGAATGCTATAGATTGAGTCGGCAAGATAGAATTTACCTAATAAATCTTCTTGAGCTTTAAATTACCACACCACCTGGTACAGCTGTTCTTTGACAGTAACGCAGACTATATGCTGGGCTGCACTTTTTTGCTAGTATACTCAGTTCAAAATATCAGCAAAGCTGCTGCTATGAGGTTATATGCAATTTAATTAAAAGTTTTATAGACTACATCATTACACAGAGATCCACAAAGTCATTGGTGCTGTACAGTAAGATCTTTATATTCCTCAAAACATTCCAATGCTCAGTCAGGCTGACACAAGTTGCTCTGTTTTGACGTCATCTCCGGTGTGGATCAATGTCTCTGTGCGGATGTCATAAGTCGTGTCCAGTTCACGAGAGAAGTTTAGCCTCTATTCGGCTCCGAGAAATGGAGATGTCTATGTTAGCAAACAATACATAATTGTATTTTAATTTAAAATGCTTCGGATGCAAAAAGTAACTTTAACTGCTGCTGTAAGAGTTTCAGCACTCTGTGAGGTCCTTATGAATAAATTAATGTTTTAAATATGTATGCTTCAATTTATACAAGTGCATTGGTTTTATATGTTAGAATAATGCGTAATAAGATTAAACGAGTTTTTTATATAGATCTGTGTTCTGAAGGACTGTAATGCATATAATTAAGTTTGACATGCTAGTGTGCATGCAAAGACACCTATGGCGGCTGAAAATTGATCCTGAACAAATGGCAGCATTATCACTTTAAATTATGAAAATGAACTGGAAGATAATTAATTGCAGACAAAGGAAACTTGAGTGAGATATTTCAAAACGACATCTTGTTAGAGTCATGTAAATTCATTGACAAAATAAAAAATGTGCTTATACTTTATAAATTCCCCAAAATTTCAATTTTGCATTATCCATGACCCATTCTTATTGTCGATCAAAATAATAAGGAGGGAAATCTGTAAAAATATTGATATTCAATTTGATTGTTACACCTTTAATATATACACACACATACATTGTGGTTACTCTAGTCTCAGTTCAGCTATTGATAATTCAATCTAATTATCAAATTATTATTTTAAGAGTGTTTACTACCTTCGGAAAATATGAACTGCAAATTGTACCTACACCTATATCCGTAAAGCAGCCACCTTAAAAGTATTGTAAAAGGGCATTTAGCTTCTTCCATGATGACTTCAGAGTCTAGATAGGACTGCTACACCACAAATTAAGGAACTATCCACAATTAATCATTGCATTAATTTAACAACCTGGCCCCTTCCAGGTTTGTGCAGAAAATGGTGAATTTCTATTACCCGAACGACCATAACGTCGGGGAGGACACAGAACTCCAGAACTGGATAAAGGATGTCAATTTTGGCTTACTAGACTGCCCAACATCTGGTGAGTGCCTGTAAAAAGAAGGACAAGGTCCTGTAGAGGCCATATGTGTCACACCGTTGCCTTATTTAATTCGATTTTTATAACCAGTTACTATTTTATATGTATAGTTTTCCATATATTAACTAATAAGTCAAGAAACCGCCTATCCTGCAATTTTTGGAGTCAAAATAAATTGTCAAAGCAACAAAACGTATTTCCTATAAACAGGCTATATGGTAAACATATTCTGATAGTATATTGGACATGTTCAAACAGATTGTATTTTCTTATTGTATCTGCTTGAGTTTCATAGGTTTTTAGAAGAATAGTTCTGTGGAACTCTGTCAGAAAGTGCTTGTCATGTAAAAAGAAGAATATGTCTTTATTTTTGGAATTTGTTTTAATAAATTAATCTTATGGAGAATCAGTGTTCTTCATATTACTGTATCCCCTTAAAATCCCCCACAGACAATCATTGGTTGTGCACCATCTGTTTTACATAGGTGAGTTTTTATGTCGTTAAGGTTAGGGGTAGAAGTATTGGGGAGGAGAGGAGATACATAACTGTATAGGATTAATACCCAGATCTGTGGCACACTGGAAATATGGAAAGTCCTAGACAATAGAGCAGTGGTCACCAACCCTGGTCCTGAAGAGCCCCAATCCACTTTACCTTATAGGTCACCTTCAATCACCAATTGCTAAACACTGGGAACTCATGGGAGTTATTAATAAATTAAGCAACTCAACCAAGGGATTTCTTTACTTGAGAGGCTGAAGCTATTCAGGCGATTGCTCCAATGGTTTCTAAATGACTTAATTTACCAAACCACCTGCTTAATTGTTTCAAATTAAATACTTTCAGGTATTTATAAATTGGTGATAGAAGGGTGACCACAAAAACCTGCTGGAGAGGGGCGCTTCAAGAACAGGTTTGGAGACCACTCCAATAGAGTAATAGAGATAGGAACAAGAGAGAAATAAGTGCACACAAATAATTGCATTTATTAATACAAGTCAATTATACAAAACTCTGCTTTAGCAATGCATAACTTTTTTTAACCCTTCCTGCATCAACTTATAAAACGTTGTAAATGTAATTTTGGGAGAGCGGTCGGACCCTAATTCCGCAAATGTCTCATATAAATACTGGGCTCAAATGCTACTTTCCCAGCATTCCTCTGCATCCCTTCATCCTCCCCAAACACCACTACATAAATCAGTCAATTAATTATATGAAGATGTGTTCAAATAAAATGTGACAATTGTTTCTGAATATGACGAATAAGACCCTAAGAATTAATAGGCAGCCACAGATATTTATATTATCCCTCCCAGATTTTACTATGAATTTAGTCAGCACTGCACAGCAGTGAATTTTCAAAAGGTGTAAACAAATTTAGAAAAATTGTCATGTTTTTCCACTTAGATGACACCATTTCCTTTAATTGTTACCATATTTATAAATGTGTCTAAAATATTGACATTTTTACATTTTAGATTCACAAATTTCACTATGGAACTGCATAAAATGTGATGCATCTATTACTTTAACGGTGTTACTGCTCTTCATATAGGTATGCCAGCTTCACTTAACACTGCCAAAGAACTTATCAAGTTCCTCACCATGGTAATTTTCACCTGCTCAGCACAGCACAATGCAGTCAACTATGCACAGGTATAACTGTATTAACATCTTAACATAGCTCTGAAATGTATGTGAGAACAAAAGAAGAGTATATACATTTGTTTTAGATTATCATTTAGATTATTACTTATTTAGATTATTACTATCTCTCAGTTCACTAAAGCCATTCCATTTATTAATTTAAATGTGTAACATTTTTTTATGTATGTGAAACAAAAGTTGCAACAATTTACTTTTAATTACTTTTAGTTTTAAAACTGTTATTAAATCAAAGCAGTAGCAGTACAGAATCCCTCGAGATATATGAAATCGACTAGTGTCATGACTTGGAAATCCAAGCAGGAGAATCAACTTCGAAATGCACACCATTTCCATATATACATGAGCACGTATTTGTTCTCAATGTTGATGTAAGTCCATTCCAGAGCACAGGGAGCTGGCAAGAGATTATTTTTCTAAAACCTAGAAATGTGCTTACTGGGACAACCTTCTCATTTACTTGAATTCAAATTGCTTAAATAAATGTGAACAATTAATGTAAAGAGTTAAGTTGATTAAATCATTTTTAATATAACATTTTGAATCCTAAAATGTATGACTAATATAATGATGTAGGGTAGAATGGAGTCACAAATGCAAGAAACAAATGCAAGAACCAAACACAAACTGCAAGACCAAGAAATTAAATTAATTTTAAATTTATTTAAAAACTAAAATGTATTCATCTTATTGTCATGTCAGCAATATATAACTCTGAAATACTAAGAACATCTGAGAGCATCCCAGTACAATCAAGAAAGTTCTGAAGCATCACCATTGTTCAGTCTCTCTCTACCCAAGCTCCTCAGACCACAAAATGCAGTCATGCGCAGCTTGAGTTTCTGGGGAGGAAGCTGGGGCACTTGCTCAGTCAGTCCACTCTGAATTTTGCCTTTGTGATGCAACATCTTCACCTTAGAGCCAGTGACAATGACTTCCAGATGCCTAGTAGCAGCGATAGTTCTTAATGATTAAAATTGTGCTTCATCTCAATTAAACATGTCTTTTTTTAAATGCTTCATTTCCATATTAATTGAATAACTATTCATTGAATATGATGTTGTAACTGCATTGATAAAGTATTGATTGACAAATCTTTAATTGTTTTTCCTTAAGTGTAATAGAGAGTGTGTAAAATATGATTTATTTATTTATTTATACATTATGTCACATTTCCATTGTTTGCTGTGTGATAATGCTCCCCGATTCTCGCATAAATGAAGTTTTCCAGGAACATAAACCTTGCGTATCTCGAGGATCTACTGTATATTGAACAGGCTTATATCATGTGGTATACTGAATATAATAAACAGTATAGTCAAACATACATGTTTTAAACATTAATTAATTAATAAGGACCCCACGGAGTGGATGGTAAGTGCTAAAACTCTAACAGCAAAAAATTCAATTTGTTTCCTATATTTCTCAGTTTGAATATTGTTCCTGGATGCCCAATGCCTCACCAACTATGCGCCAGCCTCCGCCCTCTATGAAAGGGGTCACCACTGAGGACGACATCCTGGAGAGCATTGCTAATGTCAGTAACACCATTTATACCAACACTACAATCTGGTTGCTGACCCACAAATCTACAGACTTTGTAAGTAAAGGGATACTATCAACTTGGATCTGACACTCTGTACTGGAACTGTCCATTTGGAATCACCAGTGGGTCTTTTACCCATGTACTTTGAACAAAAATACGCTCTGCATATTATTTTTTTGTCACCTGCTACTTCCTTCTGCTCATAAATCTGAACTCCTTTTACTTCTACCTGAAGCAACCTCAATTGCATCAGTCAAAGGAAATGTGAGTCACAGCTCCAATGTAGCATGTGCAGGTGGAGCCCCGTAACACAGGCCGCAACACATAGTACCACAAAATAAAAATAAAATGAATATGCCACCGAGTACAGGTTTGTAGTTTTCTATTGGGTCAAATTTTATATATTTTATCTCAGTCCTGGCTCCTGGTTTGATCATATGGCTTTGACCTTTGAAAATCTGGTCACCGTAAACATCCGTTTCAAGGCTAGTTATCTGAGTAAATAGTATTCCTTCCCTCTGTTTCCCAGGTCCGTTTAGGAACATACCCAGATAAGCGCTTCACTGAGAACAAACCCCAGCAAATAATGAAAGAATTCCTGGAGGACCTGATGCAGCTTGACACTGAAATCGAAAAACGCAACAAGAGCCTTGAGATTCCATACCTCTACATGAAGCCAAGCAACATTGAAAACAGCATTTCCATTTGAACAAAAGATTAAAAAAACACTGTAATAGTGTTTTTTAGTGTTCTTCAGCAAATGAATCAATTGTCATTGTTTCATAACTTTAAAATATTAGTCAAGCAAATATTCTGCATAATAGAGAAGGGAAATCAATGGTTTTTAATGAGAATATCTTAAAATACAGAGAGCCCTGTTGTTCACTTGTATGCTTTATAGACTGGGGTAGTGTGGGACAGGTGAGATTTGTTATTTTATTTTTCTAAAAAGAGATATAGCTAATCTGATAGTAATCAAATATGTTATGCTAAATGCTTTTTTCCTTCTTTTTATTAAAGCATGAAATTACCAGTTTATGTACTGTTATGTATGTATAAGAAATCAGCTGATACTAGTTTAAGAAGTCAATAGACCTGAGAAACTTTTTTTTTAATAATTTGATTGAGTTTAACTAAAGTTTGTTTGTAAACTTAACTTTTTTGTTAATATATAATGCATTCATTTGTTTGCAAAATATCTTAATTTTAATCAGGTGATTAAAATTATGCAAAACGGGTAATTATTAAAAGACAGTATATGTGTTACGTAGAATAAATACGTGAATTTAACTAATTTTAGAATCTCCTGCAGAACAGCACTGGAAACTCTAATGTGTACAATCAATTTTGTGTGGATCCTTGCCAAGCTGATTAATTGTCACTGATTCCAAAGCAGGAGGCTATACAATGAAACTGTAGGTCTACCCCCAACCTGAAACAAACCCACAAATTGATATGCATGTATTGTATCTGTCAAAAATGCTAAAATAAACTGAACTGTTGCTTTCACAAATGTACGTTGGTTAACAAACAGGCCAGATTTGGGCCCTACCCAATATAAATCTATTTTAAATTAGCTGCTTTCTGTCTATTATCTTTCTAGTACAGTTGATTATTTTAACTAATTTATTCAAGCTGAATTGCAATCAACAACAACACTGCCTTTTAAGCTCACAAGGCACTGTAGAACATTACACAGATCAGAATGGTTAAACAAGGAATGCAGAGCAACAGTGCAGTCAGCTGTATGATCAAACACTGGGCTCTAATGGTCATGATCCATCACTGCAGCCTGTCTGTGATGTGAAATAAAGTATGTCTCACTCTGTCTCTCTCTGTCTGGGATGCTAATAAACCACTGCCAAAGCAGTTAAGCAGTCCAAACCCACAATAATACACTGTCGTTCATTGCCACATATAAATATTATACACATGACCCCAATTGTACTCACACTATATACACAATCACACTGTAAACAGAATATACAAAGACATCTTCCTCACCAGGAGTTGGCAACCGAAATGAGACAAAGGCATTTATTCAGTTCTGGTCAACAATGTTTTGGGTGTTAATGTTATCTTTAAATTAACAACCCAAAGGGTGAGGGGATAAGCCAGTTTCCGTGGTACCTTATATGAAACATTTTTCTATCAAAGCTGCCTATAGGCCTGTCCATGTGTCACACAAACAACCCTTTCCTGTTCGTATAAATGTTGACGCACAAACCAGAAATTCGTCTTTGCCAGGAGTCTGAACTCCCAAGCGACCTTGCAAGCCTTGGGTAGTGTTCTCTTTTTTCAGATAACTGGGGTTGCATACACAATCATTATCCTTCAATTTGAGAAAACTACCAAAAGGGGGGTTTACTGTGGTGGGCAAAATGAAGAGGAGGCCTTCCCTGGTTGGTGGTTGGTGCTGGAGCAGTGGGCCTGGAGGAGGATGTCGAGGAGCTCAGAGAGAGGTGGAACTCTGGAACCACTGATGTTCTGCCTTCACTTGTAGAGGAGGACCACCTGAAGACGCTCTGCAAGCGTCGGCGTCTGCAGTGCAGCTGGGAGCAGGTGCAGATCAAACATTGCTGGAGCAATGCAGAGGGATTATGCCAGAGCAATGAGAATTAACTCAAAGAGATGTGAGAAAGGATCTTGAATGGGGGATGCTTGATACTTGATGTTATAGCTCGATAGCTGTCAGCATAGGCAGATTGGCCATCTGGCAATTCTGGCAAATGCCAGATAGGCCAGACCATTTTTAAGATAGGTGGGCCAATCGAAGTTGAAACTAATATATTTGGTTTTTGCACTATTTCTCTGTCATAACAACCATTTGCCCGATCTGCATGCAATGACCAGTCCCACTACTAAAATGGGCCAGCCCAGTTTCTGATTGGCTGAGGAGGAGAATAAGGGCTGGATTAAATCAAAACTTTGACCCACCTGCAGGTACATTTCTGATTAGAAGAAAGTGGCATCTTACTGAAAATGAAGCCGCAACTGAGTACAGTTCTGTAGTTTTTGATTAGTGGATGGGTCAAAGTTTTGATTTAATCCCAGCAAGTGGAGAGAGAGAAGGAAATATAGAATTGTATTATTCACTTAATGAAAATATATTTTATTTTTTATTTATGTATACCTGTCTATTTGTATCAATGTAGGTGTATATGTATTCATTCCCATCATTAACAGGGTACATTTCCATCCAGTTTATATTGTATTAATCTATTTTTGAGGGTGGGGGTGGTGCTGTGCACCCCCTTTCATTCCTGGATTGAGAAATGCAGCACAGACCTGCCTGCCAGTCAGCCAACCTGACTAACTGACTGATGCCTTGTCCATACTAATACATTTTCGTTTGATAAAGTATATTTTTCTCTCTGTTTTGGCCTTCCATCCACACTGAGATGGGGTTTTTGTCCGCAAAAACTGAGCTTTCTGAAAACACACTCCAAAGTGGATAAATTTGAAAACGCCGTTTTCGCGTTGTAGTGTGGACTGTGAAAACGGAGGCTTTCGAAAATGATCATGCATTTTTAGTCATGTGACGGAGTCATGTGACCTATTCAGTCCAAAACAAGATGGTGGACGACATTGTATTGCAGTTGTTTTGGCTACTCTTCAGTTTGATTGCATTGTTAAAGATTCCCAGTCTACATTTTCACTCACTTTTGAAACTCTATAGTCTAGCCTTACCCGCAGCAACAACTCCACTTCATTGTCCGTCCATTTAAAAAACTCTGTGCCTTTCCTCAACATTGCCACGACGTTTCAAAGAGGTGGAAAGTAAATAAATGCCTGACAGAAATTACGCATGTCAAAGCATGTTACGTTTTACTCATGCGCAGTACAGGGATGTAAGCGTTTTCAGACGTTTCAGTGTGGATGAGCAACTTTTGGAAAACGCTAGTGTGGACAGAGTGCGTTGTGAAACAAAAACTCAGTTTTCAAATGTATCCAGATTAATGTAGACGTAGCCTGACTGAGCATATAAATGCTGGTCACTGTGATGTCATCGCTAATGTGCCAATCAGGTGAGAAAGAGGGAGGGAGGGAGGGAGGGACAGAGCATGTCTGTGCTCTGTGATGTCATCGCTGACTCTGATATAATGGGTGAATGAGAGAGTGGAATAAGTGGATACAATGAAGGTAATATAGAATTGTAGTATTCGTATTCTGAATTAATTTTTTCAGTATCATGTTTGTATGTATGTATGTATGTATATATGCATGTTGTATGTTTGTTTGTATGTATATAGTAAAACATGTAATAATTCCCATAATTAAAAGGGTACATTTATATCTAGGTTATACACTCACCTAAAGGATTATTAGGAACACCATACTAATACTGTGTTTGACCCCCTTTCGCCTTCAGAACTGCCTTAATTCTACGTGGCATTGATTCAACAAGGTGCTGAAAGCATTCTTTAGAAATGTTGGCCCATATTGATAGGATAGCATCTTGCAGTTGATGGAGATTTGTGGGATGCACATCCAGGGCACGAAGCTCCCGTTCCACCACATCCCAAAGATGCTCTATTGGGTTGAGATCTGGTGACTGTGGGGGCCAGTTTAGTACAGTGAACTCATTGTCATGTTCAAGAAACCAATTTGAAATGATTCGACCTTTGTGACATGGTGCATTATCCTGCTGGAAGTAGCCATCAAAGGATGGGTACATGGTGGTCATAAAGGGATGGACATGGTCAGAAACAATGCTCAGGTAGGCCGTGGCATTTAAACGATGCCCAATTGGCACTAAGGGGCCTAAAGTGTGCCAAGAAAACATCCCCCACACCATTACACCACCACCACCAGCCTGCACAGTGGTAACAAGGCATGATGGATCCATGTTCTCATTCTGTTTATGCCAAATTCTGACTCTACCATCTGAATGTCTCAACAGAAATCGAGACTCATCAGACCAGGCAACATTTTTCCAGTCTTCAACTGTCCAATTTTGGTGAGCTTGTGCAAATTGTAGCCTCTTTTTCCTATTTGTAGTGGAGATGAGTGGTACCCGGTGGGGTCTTCTGCTGTTGTAGCCCATCCTCCTCAAGGTTGTACGTGTTGTGGCTTCACAAATGCTTTGCTGCATACCTCGGTTGTAACGAGTGGTTATTTCAGTCAAAGTTGCTCTTCTATCAGCTTGAATCAGTCGGCCCATTCTCCTCTGACCTCTAGCATCAACAAGGCATTTTTGCCCACAGGACTGCCGCATACTGGATGTTTTTCCCTTTTCACACCATTCTTTGTAAACCCTAGAAATGGTTGTGCGTGAAAATCCCAGTAACTGAGCAGATTGTGAAATACTCAGACCGGCCCATCTGGCACTAACATCCATGCCACGCTCAAAATTGCTTAAATCACCTTTCTTTCCCATTCAGACATTCAGTTTGGAGTTCAGGAGATTGTCTTGACCAGGACCACACCCCTAAATGCATTGAAGCAACTGCCATGTGATTGGTTGGTTAGATAATTGCATTAATGAGAATTTGAACAGGTGTTCCTAATAATCCTTTAGGTGAGTGTATATACTCAACTATTTCTAATGGTGGGGGTGGCGCTCTACACCCCCTTTTATTTATTGAAACATGCAGCACAGACCTGCCTTCCAGTCAGCCAGCCTGCCAGCCTGACTGACTGACCAACTGATCGTATAAATGCTGGGATGTCATCATTGATCTGCCAGTCAGGTGATAGAGAGAGAGGGAGGGAAGGATAGAGCATGTCTCAGCTCCAATGGTTGAATGAGAGAGTGGAATAAGTGGAGACAGAGAAGGAAATGGAGAATTGTATAATTCATATTCTTAATATATTTTTTTATTTTGTATGTATGTATGTTTGTTTGTATCAATGTAGGTGTATATGTATTATTTCCCATCATGAACAGGGTACATTTCCATCCAGTTTATATTGTTACTCACCTATTCATCGCTGACCTGGCAACAGGTGAGAGGGGGAGGGAGGGACAGAGCATGTGTGTACACTGTGCACTATTGCACCCCAATCTTCCTTCTACCTTGCCCCAGGTGTGGATCCTCTCACCCCCTTCCTTCGTTGGATGTCAGTCCCATCGCTGCATGCCTGTCCTGTCTCTTTTGCCACAATTCAGCCATTGCCTCTCCCACTGCCTTGCCACCTTCCCCCACAGAGTCTTTTAGTTTTCTCTTGGCATCCCCCCTCTACATGCTCTCCCCTGTTTAAACTCTTTTACTACCCCAACCAATCAATCAGCTGCATCAATTAGCCCCATTATCTGAAACATAATACAGAACAATGCAAAATAAACAATAAACCATACATAAACATAACCCCAGTTTACAAACCTAATATAATAATAAACTATAATTATAAGTAACCCATTTGCAAACCTAATATAAACCATTCAAAATAAACCAATTATCATCTGTGACATATGTATGTATGTATGTGGGATCACTATTATATATATATATGTGTGTGTGTGTGTGTGTGTGTGTACTAACAAATGCCCTTATGCAAAATAACTTACAGTTGTCACAATACATATTTTTAAAGCATTACAAAATAAATAAATAAGTAAATAATTGTTGCTTTGTTGTTTTGCATACAAACCTGAGTCACTGTTGTCCCGCCCAGGTGGAGATCTGTGCTGGAGGTCATTGGTGGTCCCTTCTTGAGGGTGATGTAGTCATTAGCATATTCAAAATAAAATTAATTTATAAACAGTACAACGCTACACACGAATACCATTTTATTGAATAACCTGGGGTATTCAAATACATCTAGTACTAGGGGTATTACAATATGTCTATTCTACATGTCATATATACACAGCCTAACTGAATAACCTGGGGCATTTGCACAGGACGAGTACTTTACTTCAGGTAATATGTATGTAGAAAGGATGACTACATTAAGTATGAATACATGGTCGAATACAGCCTTTAACAAGAACTATCCATAAATAACCTGAAGTACAGCTTCAACAATATCAAGACATCAAGAGGTAGATATCATGGTGTACGTAAATTAATAACTTTTTGCCCCATAATCATTTATTCACTACTCGAATACTGTAAAATTAAAAACTAGAATGCTTCGCTCCTGTCTGTACCGTACTGTGACGTCTGTAAACGTCACACGCAATCACTTACGGAAGGCAGCAGAGGACAATTTGGGACGCAGCCGCAGTACGGGCCTGGGGGCGGGGCTTGTGCTTTTCTTCAAACCGAGAGGAGCTACAGATGGTCCACGAGTTAAACAGAAAAGCGAGTATATCTCGGTATTTGTTCACCTGTTCCTCATAACAACACGAACTGAACCGAAGTTTTTATCTTTTCTTTCTTTTCTTGTGTCTTGATGAACAAAAATGTCCCTGTCCGTGTCTCTGAACGCCCGTCTCTCCTCGGCGCTGGCCGAGCTGCTGAGAGCCGCCCTGTGGGAGATCTGGAAGGCGGTGGAAGAGACGGTGTCGGAGCACCGAGAGGAAGCGGCCCGCAGGGACAGAGACAACGAGGCGCTGAGACGGAGGCTGCAGGAGCTCATGGTGGCGGGAGAGCAGGCTGTGTGTAACTGGCGCTGCGGAGCGGACGGGCGGCCGGAGAAGAGCCCCGGAGACGGGAAGGGGGAGTGGGGCAGCGGACTCTCGGGAGCCGCCGAAGGTAACTACATTACAGACAGTTAGTCGGGAGAGGAGTCGGGCCACGGCTTCACTTGCGCACCGTGCAACAGCAGACACACCCACAAGCTGCAAAACTTCACCTGCTAAGAAATAATATTGATAATAGTGAAAATGAAAAATACTTTTACGCATCCACTTACTTCTGTGAAGCTACCATTGCTCTTCCCTTTGTGAACTGAACTCGTACTCAAACTCCGTTCATACGGACGCCGCACGTTTATCAATGAGACCAAACTGAATTCGTACTAATGCATCTGAAGATAAACACTTGTCCTAGTTGAGTTAACTACATCTACAACTCAGTTGTTGTTTAATATCAATTTGTAATTATTTATATATTTGTGTATTTATATATCTCTGTATTTCTTTGAAAGGTTAGCACGACAGTACAGTAACAACACGACTTAAATAGTACATGCAATACAACTGCTAATAACGTATCATTTGTATCAACAATAACTATGTAAATAATAGTATGTACCTGTAAACAGACAGGAGGAGATCATTAGGTTGGTGCTTAACGAGCCACTGAATCTCCTCTCGTGCTTTATCATGGAAAGTGCCCTATATATATATATATGAGACAGATACCTCTATCTTTTCTATCCCTCATATTTTGAAGCCTCACATTAAATGTAATCGGCAGTGGTTTGCTCTGCAATGACAAGATAGTGCAAAGAAGGAATGGCTCCTAGTTTAAAAATACAAAGTCTGTGTTTTAGATGGAAAGATAAATTGTGTGCGATGAGAAGCTTTGTATTTTGCAAACAATAAGCTTTAAATGCATTGTAACAGTGTAAGCGACAAGGTTATCAACTATCACACTCTAGAAGGGGTGTTAAAATATTACTGATAAATCAAGTAATTCATGTGATTATGCATTCATCTCGATAACTGTAGTGTTCATTAAATTATGTTATAGATGTGTGAAAGAGAGTTATAAGATACATGAACATTACAACACTGTTGTTTCTGCACTGTCAGGGTTCCCATGTGTCCTGGAAAACCTTGAAATTCATTGACTGTTTTTCCAGTCATGGAGAACACATGGAAAATGTGAAAATCTATCAAATGTCCTGGTAATATTTGAAAGGTCATGGAAAATGGTGAAGTTAGGATACAAAAACATATTTAGCTGGTGTTCAATTTCATCTCCTATGTAAGCAAATTGAAAAGTGGCACACATGGCAACATTAAAGTCCTTCAAGTATGTGGTATCATCAATGATGAGCAAAAAGTTAATCAGCAGTTCAGTTATTTTGTGGTGTCAATCACAACATTTCACCCACTCGAACATACCCCAAGGTGTCTTCTTTCTCACTGTCGTTCTCGAGCTTTGAGTTATGAGTCCAGAGCCCTAACCACTACTCCACAGAGCTGCTGTATACCTAGTGATTTTGCTCTCTTGCTTGACAGCTAATGTCAGATAGCCAGCTAACGGGGCGGAGTGTGTACAGTATTCAACGTTATTTTAGCTAGAGCCGCGAGGATGCTGATTTTGCGTTTCCCCCCGACAAAACTTGTGCACTGGGTAGCTGTGTATTTATTTATTTATTATGCAGGTTGCCCCTTTAATTTACGTGTAGGCCTGTTTCAACTATGGAGCAAATCAAGCCTCTACTTTGCTGATCTTCTGTACCTCCCTCTACACATAGTGTGTACCCCTCAGTTTAGTAGTAACACTGATTTAGCATGTGCACGTGCACGTGTCCAAACCATAGACGCCTGACCCATACACCCTAAGAAGTAAAGGTTCTAATAAGAACCTTTTAGCGTTCCTGGGGTTGATACTGTGGAAGAACCCTTAAAGGTTCTTATTAGAACCCTTTACCAAGGTTCCTTTCAAACAAGGATCCTGAAAAAACCTTAAATTAACCGTGATGATGATGAAAAAGGGTTCTTAAATGATCTCTTGTGCTTATGACAGACCTCACTGTTCTTAAACCCTCTAATGAAAATAAACTAACAAATAACCTAAAGATTCTAAATAGAACCGCTGAAGAACCTTCCATTTTTAGAGTGTAGGGCACAGGGGGCGGCTTCCCCCCACAATTTGAATTTAGGGTAGGCAAATGTATATATATATTTTTTTCCACTCGCTATTATGCATAAATGTTTAAAAATTTACATATGCGAAATGTAATCAGGTCAGGTGCAGACTTCTGTTTCTAATTCACATTACCCCTACCCGCCTCCCCCTTAGTATTGGTATGACCTAGGCAACAGGACATCAGCATCCAACACCAATATTAAAAGTGGAGGTAATCGTGAACAAGCCAGCTGCCAAGGTACTGTATGAAATTAAATGCACAATACTGTAATGCTTCATACATATTATGGTTCAAAATTTTATGCTACTAATAATAATTGTGTGGATTTTTGCAACTATTCCAGGTGGACAGCAACAGGGGAGAGATCATTCAGTGCACTAAAACTACTCAAGACATTTGTCTCCACTGTGAAAGAATAAAGATTTTATGGGCTTGTGCCCATGAATTCAGAGTTCAAAACAGGAGACTTTCATTCACTTAGAAACTCCTACATAAGCGGTGGAAACAGCTTCCAATAAAGACACTTATTCCTAGCAGGCACACGAATAGAAAGTTGTGCATCCTCACCCATTTCAATTACAGATCTCCATCGAAATACTGAATGATAAAGCACCAGAAACCGCGTCTAGTTTGCTGCATAATGTCGGTTGATGTGTGATTTTTCACCAGACGTGTCCCATAATGATATGTGGTTGGGAAGCAAAGATATTGTAATGAAGTTGCAATAGAGACTGTCCGAGTTGAGACCTGGACTGATAGAGACTGCACTTTAGTTGTTTTGTTATCCATCCTATGTGAATGTCGTTCTCTTCCTTTTGCTTGTAAATTGTAAATCTGTTCCTGAAGCTGTGCACCAGGCTAACAATGAGCTTCTCTGGTTCTATACATGCACTGTTCCCTCTTCTGTAGAGACGAGCAGCAGTTATTGATTTGTTTTCTGCGTTATGAAGCAACCTCAATTTCACCCTCGCCTGATTCTTTTTTGCAAGTGTGTAAATAATTGTTTGATTCGCGCACTTCAGTGCTCCAATTTTATTCAAAAATAAAGCCCACCATGGGCTCCCACATGCGGCGCTTCACCCTCACCCCTGACTGCTAATTCCTGGCTATACAACTGATAGTAGCTTATACTAAATATGTTTGTTCAAATTATGATTATATAAATGTATTTATACTGAAGTACAATATAATTGAAGTGTGTGTGAATTAAAACATTCCAACAATATAAAAATATCATGCAGGATCCATATTATTTTGTCTGTTTGTTTTATTTACTGTAAGCTAGAAAATGTGCTGTTACACCAACCAGTCTACACTGCTCTGTATCCTGGGCCTGACGTCATGCAGGTTCAAATGAACATTCTATGCCAAAAAGTCAAGTTCAACCACTACAAACAAGCATTTTTAAATATCATTAACGTTTTTCACAATACACCCGTCTATTATAAATGCCAAGCTTAGAGTTGTTTGAAAAATAAACCTAATCAATAGTGTTTAAAAAGCTAAAAGTCTCGTATTACAGCATTTTGAATTCCTGTAAAATGTCCCTGGAAGTTAAAATATGACTTAGGTATGCAAATTTAGGAATAGGCTATATATATATATATATATTGTACTGCAGGATTTTGTTGACAACAATCTTTACTATTTTTCAATTGAATGGTTCTTAGTTTAAATGTCAATTTTCAATCTAGCTTTAGAAAATTGACTGATTATACAAGGAAACTATTATGTAGTTACTGTAGCAAAAAATGATGTAGTTGCAGGTGGAAGCTTTTGAGATATTCTGGGTGAATGTTTGAACTGACGGGTGGTAATTTTAATGGTTAAAAACATGTATCTTTAGTTAGTTTCAGTTTAATTTACAATAAACTGATACCTTAGCCAAAATGAGAGGATTTAGGTTTTATTTGATACATTTTTCAGAAAACCTCAGTGGACCTTTTAAAATGAATGAAGTGAGTCCTCACCTCAGAACAACCTTACTTCCACTTGTGGGTAGGCCTATAGTGTAGTTCTGATATTTCAATAAAAGGCAGTGATCAAATCATAATTGTGAAATTGTTTCAGTTATTGTATTTGTTGCAGGTCTGTGCGTGGGTGTGGCAGGCAGTCAGTCAGTCAGTCAGTCCTAATTATACTACCAGTCAACAACCAAGGGAAAATAGTTGGGGGAATAAAAACAATGGTTTTCTATGCTGGTGGTAGATGAGTGGCATTATAATGGTGGGCAGTATAGCAAGCGAGCACTGTATATCCAAACACGAGTCCAAAATGTCCTTGAAAAGCCCTGGAAAATTATTTCCTAATAGGAGTGGGAACCCTGCACTGTGAAATGCTGGTTTCTTGATGTTAAGCTTTTCTTAGTAACTTAGTGTTTTTTCATGTCAGCTGTTTTTTGCATAATGCATTTTACACAGTTCCTGGATTCTGATCTGTACTAGTACTCTGTCCTCAGTTGCTGTTTACAGTGCTTTCTCCCATCTTGTCTTTCCCCCAGGAGCTTTAGAGGACAGTACTCTCCCTGACTCTGGCGAAAGGGCTCCCATTGAGCAGCAGCACTGTGAGCTGGAGTGGGACTCCAGTCTGATGCAGGACACAGAGTCCACAGCTACTGAAGACAAACGGGGGCTGAGTGAGCAGCACAGGAGCACACGGACTGAAGAGGAGCTCGGGGGACTGGAGATTGGCCACATGGCAGAGCCGCAGACTGGGGGGACAACACACGGACTCGGGAAACTGGGATCTAAGTGTGGCCCCAATGCATCTCTTGCTGAGCTGCACTGTACAAGAATACAGTGTGAACCCAGTGAGGTGTTTGATCACATTAAAACAGAGGACAATGAGCTGGAGTTAGATGCTCTATTGAAAGATGGACTCTGTAATTTTAGAATGGAGAAAATTCCAGGAGGCCTCTGTAAACTGGAACCTGAGCTCCCTATAGATGGACAGTGTGAAACAGAATCCGTTTCCCTGAGGAAGGGGCTCAGTGGAGGGAGTGACAGTGCAGTGAGGGGTGAGAGCCTATCATCACAGCGTAGACGGCTGCGGCCCAGATCCTCCATCTCTCGCACACACCCCTCAAAAGAAACTGGAAAACATCAGGGCTGCCATCATTGCTCTCAATGTGGTATAACTTTCAGTAGCTCTCGAAACTATAAGAAACATCACTGTATTAATACAGGAGAAAGTTTGTACTTCTGCACCCAATGTGGGAAGAGTTTCAAAAATGCAACTTATCTTGAAATTCACCAGCGCATTCATACTGGACAGAAACCGTATTGCTGCTCCCAATGTGGGAAGAGTTTCAGTCAGGCACCACGCCTGAAATCTCACCAGCTCGTTCACACAGGAGAGAAGCCATACTGCTGCCCCCAGTGTGGGAAGGGCTTCAGTCGTGCAGGAGATCTAAGACGACACCAAAGAATTCACACAGGAGAGAGACCGTACTGCTGCCCCCAGTGTGGCAAGAGATTCAGTCAGTCAGGAAGCCTTAAATCTCATCAGCGCATTCATACAGGAGAGAGACCATTCTGCTGCCCCCAGTGCAAGAAGAGCTTCAGTCGAGCAACAAACCTTAGATCTCACCAGCGCATTCACAGTGATGAGAAGCCACACAGCTGCCCCTAATGGGGGAGGGCCTCACTAAACCAGAAGACCTAAGAGCGACCCTCAATTGTCACCAGAGTGTTCACACCGCACTGTTAAAACACCGTTTTGTTTGATTAAAACTCCTGGCTTTGTTCTGATTTGGCAATTGTGTTATACAGATTTTTTTTCTTTCAGCTTTAATACACTACAGTGAATGATTGGTTAATGATGAAACGGAACATGTACGTCTGGTGACTGGTTTGTATTGTCACAGACTTACCAGCATGGAGATCTCAAAGTCAAGTTACAAGAAACTATTGGGGGGGGGAACTTGGCCAGCATTGCTTTTAAAATTTGAATGTTGCTTGATGCTTATCATTTTACATTAAGTGACACAGCCAAGTGAGCACTGTTAGTATGCATAGATTAAAATACTTTTCTCATTCAGACAAATGGGTAATTTCCTTTCAACAGTGTTTCCTCTTCCAAATGCACTCCATCCATAAAATCTCCATTTGCACTGATTTGTTGTTAATCCATTGATTAACTTACATTTTCTTCAATTTAACAAAGCTATTAAACATGACTTTGGTTTTACTCAGGTTCCTGTCGAGTTTTCTTTTTTGCATCTGAGAGTTCTGAATTTCAAGCTGCAGGTTTTCAGGTGTTTTTATAAATATGACGATGCGTCATCAGCAAATCTTAAGTTGTACAAATTAGCTCAGTTTAACTTGATTCCTTCCTCTTCCCAGAGTCTTGAGCACTTCTTCAAGAGTTGCCGTGAAGTTTTGGAGAGCTTGCGTCTCCTTGATATACTGCTTTGCACTCTTAAGAGTTTTACATAGCAGGATTTCCCTGCAGAAATGTGCATGGGCAAGGTGGTCTGGTACTTATTTGTCGAATGAGGGGGGTCATGTATTTCTGAGCGTGTGGGGGAGGGTGATGACGTATTGTCAAGGGGGGAAGGGAGGTGATCGGGTATTGTAACGAGAGAATGTGCGCAGGAAAGCCTGCATAGGTTTTCTCAAGGTTTTGATTATTTAGAGCCCTGAGGATTAAGTTTGTATATATTGAATCAAATGTTCTCTCCTTGGCAATAGAGGAAGCTCGTATTCTCTATCTTTGCAATGTTTCTTGTACAACTTGTATATGATCAATTGTGTTATATCCACTTTTGAATCCTTGACTCCTGCTAGTTCTCTTGGTTGGGCAAAGTCCAGGATGTGTTGAAGGCGATGTGTTAATATCTTTCTAAATTATTTGTATAAGATGGGAAGTAGACAAAAAAAAAATATTAACTTCAGACTCATTAGTTTATTTTATAAATTGTTTATTTTGTTTTAGTATATTTATCACACTGAAAAGCGCTCTGTGGCTAACCTGTGAAGGGCGCTACACAAATAAAAATGCATTTATAGAGCAGCTTAAAAAAAAAAAAACATGACATTCTTTGGTTCACCAGTTTGTTCAGTGCTCAACAAGTGCTTCAGTGCTAATGACAAGTTTCTTCAGTAGGCTACAAACCCACTTGGACTCAGAAATCTGTTTATAGCAAGCTAATGTACATCTGTTTTGATACCACAATATGGTGGTTTTATACAGTACCTTTCAAAATAATTGTATTTTACATGGATTTATTTGCTCCTGTCTAAATTAATTTTAATGACTGTCCTTGCTGCCAGAGCATGCTAGGCCACTCCCTTAGTTAATCTAGTCTACTCTTGCTGTGGCTTAATGGCTTACATGTATTTTCTGACTCATGTGCCTGTAGATGGCAAAAGAGACTCTTGGACTGAACACTTCTCCTTCAATTGGGTCATATCTTGAGAAGAGTATAGCTGCAGACCTGGAGACTATGTAATGTGGGAGGAGTAACTCAAATCTTTTTTTATGCAGCTAATAATTTTGCAGGAAATGCTTGCACAAAATAACCGATGTGACATTTAACATTATGACACGCGTGTAATGGACCCCTCTCTGGCCCACTAATTATTGATTGAATGATTATTCAGAGGGGGAAACAAGCAAACACTTAACGTGCTGCCGGCTACAGTGTTGTAGCAAAGTCTGTATCATAGCTCCTTTTCGCTACAGTCCTTTATGCTCCGATCTGACTGCTGATTCCACAGCCCCAGTCCTCTCTCCTGACACTCTTGCTTCATTGCACCCGTAATCCAGTTCCAGTCCCGGACACTTTCTGCATGCCCACATAAACCCAGTCTCACCTCCCTTTTCCCAATATCCCACACGTGGAATCATGCACCCTCTATCCAACAGGAACACACAGCCTCTGACAACCTCCTTTTCCCCCCTACACTTCACATGCACACTGTACAATGAACACACAGGCAGAAGAGCTCAGCTCTTAAGAGAGGAGGGGGAGAGTGAATCTTTAGAATGAGGGGCTGCCAAAAATTGCTCCCATTATTCAGACAGTCAAAGTGAATGGTGACTTTTGAAATTGATACAGGTTGTGGTGTGACTGTAATGCATAAATAACAGAGTTAAAACAATGTTGTCTGTTGTGAAAAACATATACAAGAGAATAACGTGATGTACTGGGCATGACTCAATTGACTGTGCAATACAGAAATACAACAAAGTCATTAACAGTGATGGTGGTGGAAGGGTCAGGTCCAAACTGAATAGGTTGAGGTTTGGCTTCAGGAGTTAGAGATCCAACCTGTCAGCAAAGTGGGGTCAGCACTCAACCTCACGTTAGAAGTTTTAGAGAAGCATTTAGATGCGTTTAAGGAAGAAATGGGACAGCTCAAGGGCACAACAGCCATTATATATGTGGATATGGAAGCTCAGCCCAGGTTTTACAAACCTAGACCCGTTCCCTATGCAGTGAGACCCTAGTAGATAATCAACTAAAGAGACTACTGGAAGAAAAGATAATTTAACCTGTTCAGTTTTCAGAGTGGACAGCACTTATTGTTCCAGTGATGAAACCAGATGGTTAATCTGCAGACATTTTAAACTCACAGTCAAAAGAGTGTCGAGCCTGGAGCAGTACCCCATTCCAAAGATAGAGGACCTGTTTGCCAATTTATCTTTAAGTGAGAAGTTTTCTAAACTAGATATGATCCATGCATATCAACAGATTGTTTTAGATGAAGCTTAAAAAAAAAATGTCACAGTCAACACACACAGAGTACTCGATACATACTCCAGATTACCTGGAGTCTCCTCCAAACCTGCTATATTCCAGAGGCCCATGGAGGTGATTTTGTAAGGGATTCCTCATGTCACAGTGTACCTGGATGACATTCTGGTCAGTAGTGAAGCAGAGCACCTGCGGAACCTAGAGGAAACACTCAAAAGGTTGGAAAATAGTGGACTGAGACTGAAGAGAAGTAAGTGCACTTTCTTGGGAAAATAGGTGTTTTTCTTAGGACACAAAATAGACTTGACAGGTTTACACCCAGTAGTTGAAAAAGTGCATGTTATCAAGGATGCTTCTACACCAGAAAATGTAACAGAACTCAAAGCTTACCCAGGACTGTTAAACTACTGTCACAGATTATTACCAAACCTGTTAACACTGTTAGCTCCTCTTCACAAACTACTGAAAAAAGATGTGAAATTGGAGTGGAAAACTGAGCAACAGAGAGCCTTTAAGGAGTCTAAGCCCTCCTTCAATCATGTTCAGTGCTGGTCCATTATGATGGGAACAAATAAATCATCTCAGCGTGTGATGCATCACCATATGGGATCAGGGCCATCCTCTCGCACAGGATGCCTGATGGTTCTGACAGACCCATGGGATTTGTATCTAGAACATTAAGCGCAGCTAAAAATAATTACTCCCAGCTTCATAAAGAAGGTCTGGCAGTCATCTTTGGAGTAAAGAAATTCCATAGTTATCTGTATGGCAAGACATTTACCATAGTGACAGAACAAAAAAACACTAATTTCACTGTTTAATG
The DNA here is from genome assembly GCF_036373705.1 of Amia ocellicauda. Classification (NCBI taxonomy): domain Eukaryota; kingdom Metazoa; phylum Chordata; class Actinopteri; order Amiiformes; family Amiidae; genus Amia; species Amia ocellicauda. The sequence goes on from NC_089865.1 coordinate 30,273,735, forward strand.
AAGGCTGTGCCATAAATAGCTTTCCCCAGGATCCAAAGATGGGCTGTCATGCTGTGTGCTTATGAGTATGTTATTGTGTACAAAGCAGGCAAAGATCACAGCAATGCAAATGCCTTGAGCTGATTACCATTACTGGGGGATGGTAAGCAAACACTTTAGGAAGTGCTGGATCACTTGGATATGCCTCTGATAACCTCCAAGCAAGTAAGAAAATGGACGCAGACAAGAATGTGGTGCACTCCAGAATCCTAGAGTACATACTGCAAGGATAGCTTAAGAAGTTGGAGGATCTATCTTTCAGAGCATACAGTATGTGCAGAGGCAGGAGGATCTCAGCACACAGGAAGGATGTGTGTTGTGGGCTGCCAGAGTTGTCATTCCTCCACCAGGCAGAACAGCTGTTTTGAAACAACTTGTGTTTCAATTTCTGCATCTGGCTTAGGCCACCACAAGTAACTGTAGGTGAGTCCCTTCATTTGGGTGATTCTAGGATGAGACTGATGATTCCAGTGGTGCTCAATTTTTTGTCAATGTAATATAGTTTTAAACTGAATGATATCACTCATCTAATAAATAATCATTGTAGCGTAAGGTACACTTATACATTTCAATTAAAGAAGTGAATTTATAGTATCACCTTATCACGAATCCTGGAATCTTGTAGAACTCAATTTCTGTAATAATTGGACGCAGACACCAATTCCAAAGATATAAATTGTCAAATTTATTCAAAAACAAAGACTAAATGTAGTACTACACTAATTATACAAAAGGGAAAAACTAATTAAAATTCAACTCTAGATCAACAAATCAAAGACAAATCACTTCCGTGACCAAATCAAAGACCATGGGATCGCATATGATAACACACAAATCGTTCAACAAAAAAGGTTATAAACACATTTATTATAATACCGGTTAGTAAGACGAAGGTGAGTCTCTCATTAGTATTGTTAGTCAGACATTAAATAACTACGCAGGTTAGTATTTATGTCAGGTAACTTCTCGTTATATATATATCAGTCTCATTTACGTTTAGGTGCCGAGAAAGATCCTATCATTACTTGTTACCACAATTTCCCTTAACTGATTATTATTCAATGATTAAGGATAGGCAGGGCCACCTATAATCTGGTATCTATTAACTTGTGTCAATTTCAGACTAAACAGTTAAACAGGAATGAGAAGATATTTCTCGGCGTTGACAGATTTTATTTCTAAAATTATCAACAAAACAGTTTAATGCAACACACATTTATATTTAAAAAAACTAAATGATATTACACATTCTAGAGTTATGAATCCCAGATTAACATTTCTAATTGATTTCTCAAATGTCATGAATCACAAACTCCAAACTGTTAAACTTATGTGAACTTCGTCGCAGAGAGGCCTCTCTGTCTTTGGGCTCAGATAACAGCACACGGCACGAGGTCCGTGTGGTTTGGAACAAAGGCCGTCCGGTTCGGCTTTGTCCAAGAACTTCCACTCAGTTGATGCACCTGGAAGTTGGGGTTTCGCGAAAGCAGAGTCTTTTCCAAACAGATTTTCCACTGGTTTGAAGGCTCCAAGGTTGTGCACAAAATCTTCTTGGCAAGCAGGGTTTCCACCGTAGTTACTTGAAGACAAAGTCTTTGAGGAAAGCAGGGCCCTGTTCATTCCAAGGGTCAAGTTTCTTAAGACTCAAATAGCTATTTAAATGACTGACACTTTCGTATACAGTCGACTTAGTCAATTGTCCAGCTGTAAAACTCCACTGATCAGGTGGGCACAGGCGGGCAGGTGCAGTCTGTAAAGTTCTTTATTTAATAAAGTCCTTTAAAAGAATTCTTCGTACGGCTCAATCTCCTTCTCCCAGTTTAACTCTTCTGTTGCCGGCAAAGACTTGGTTGGTTTCTGGTTCCGGTTCTGGCAACAGAGCTACAGGTTGAGCTGTGGCAGCGAGTTACTGGTTCAGGTGGGAGAGAGAGAAAAAGAGGCTGTGCGCTGTTCTTTATACGTCTGTCAGATCAATAGGTGATTGGTTCTTGAGTTTTTGAGATTGGATTTCGGTTTCAGCCCCCAGTGTCCTATTGGAGGGGGGCTTGATTTATGACTGATGTCAATCCATGCCATCTTTTGGAAATGCCGGTTGGCCCGGGTTCGGAGCTCTGTGTCTGGATTTCGGCTCTCGTCCATTTCAAAGAGTTTTTTTATTACCTACAGGCCCCTTTCTCCAGACATCTCATAGCAGGATTCCAAACTATTTGGCCTATTCTCGGTGCCATCCTCCCCAAAACTGTCACTTTGATGTAAACCAGTTCCAAGCTGATGAGTTAAGGAAATCTGATAACTTTGGGGGGGAGAGGTCTTCTTTAGATCAGTGCTTCAGCTCAGAGCTTAAATGCTCTTATAAAAATAACCCATCATAATGCTACATCATGAATAAAGTTAAAACCATAATAGTACAAATATTGAATTAATCAACACAAACCGGCACAAATGTAGCACAACAAAAGAGAAGTTTGGTTTGATTCTGTTGTTGTGGGGGGGCTGAGTGACATAAATCACCGAAAATAAATACATTGTTAATATCTTAAAAACCTTAATAGCACAAATGTAGCACAAACCAGCACAAACATAACACAAATTTGTGATATAAAATGTATCTTTTGTGCCATTAGTGGTGGAGGGGGGCAACTTCACAGTTACCTTAGGACCCAATTTAAGGTTTTAAGGAAGTATTTTAATACGTTATGCAAATCCCCTTTAACATTTTATAATAAAATAAATGTCCAGGGTGTTTTCAGAGGTGTGAAATCACCATTGTCTTGAGATCTCAGTCTCTGTGGGTTTACTCCTGGATAAACCATAAATAACAATATATTTTTAAAATATAATTTATCTTCTATGAAAGCAATAGACCTGCCACAGAAGAGCATTCCTTTCCAATGAGTCAATAGTGCAGTGGAAAGATGCTGCCCCCTAATGGGAGCTGTAGCTCTGAACCTCAGGTGTTTCCAACAGAAAGAGGAAAGGTATGTTTCCAGTCTGATTCCTGCATCACAACAGGTGTCTGTATGAGTCCTCTGTATGTGCTGAAGTGGAAAACTCTTTGAATGGAAAGAAATGAATGGGCAATCTATCCCCAAATGTACAGTTTCAGCTGCAATTTCAACAAGGAACTTCTCTGTGTTGATTGTGTCCCTTCAAGAAAACACGAAAACCACAAATTATTCCATGCACAGGAGGCAGCTCAGAAAGGTTAGAAAATAGTAATTATTTACACACAGGAACTTATTGTTATTTGCTATAATGTATCTGTGTAGTCAGTATTGTCTAAATAAGTATTGCAGTCAGGAGGATTTTTTTTTTTTTCTACTTATAAAATCTTAATTGTGTACTGATGTTATCTAGGCTCCACATTGTGTACATTACATTAATATCTTGTCAGTATAGCTTTAAGGTCTGACAAAGAAAAGCCAGATTTTGGTCAAAGCCATGCTCCCTTTCAAAGTAATATTGTCTTATATGCTTTGAACTCAGTGTGAGTGAGGTGCTCTGAGTGATGCTGAACTGTGCAGGAATCAGGAGACATTGATATCTAATATCTGGCCATAATATCTGAGAGACAAAATTACAGAAGATTCCAATTTTAATTTAAAAGTATTCTTCCATATTCCCACAGAGTATGGGCCACTTAAATAATAACCACAAGGAGATATTAGAGTTCCCAAAAACATTGCTACCCAAATTTATCTGCTGTATATGATACATTGTTTTTAACTGTTTTCTTTAATTCAGTATGAATTTCACCGTTTTTTTATATTCTCCTTCATTCCCCTCTCTGTGCAGGTGCTATTGTATTGTGTGTGTTGGCAGGGAGGCCTTTTGTCAGTGTGTTTCTCCAGTACAGTGTCAACTCTGTCCCTCTCATTCCAGGAGGAACTCAAGACTGTTCTGGAGCCCCTGCAGACCTAGCTGGAAGCTTGATCAAACTGTGGAACACATTAAGGTAATCCTGCCATAATAAACAATTTAAATGATAACAGACTGACATGATAAAAATGCACAAAATGTTTTCCATTCCAGACCCAGGCCCAGCAGACAGAGAGGCAGATTAAGGAGGAGTTGTTCACCCTGGACAAGGGTGTCCACTAATAAATAAATAATAACAGTGACAGGACACCACTCTACACCTTTAAAGACACATTCACTGAGAGGCTGTTTCCAGTCTTCTGTCCTTAGTGCTTGAAATTTATATTAGAAGAACTTTATAATTTATTCTGAAATATATTGAGAGCCAATGAAAGGAAGCTGGTATTGGAGTAACTGTGACCCTGTTTTTTTGGATTGGTTATAATCCTAGAAGCAGTGTTTTGAATTAGACAAAGTGCAGAAATTAGTCTATTTGTGCCACTTGAAAGAAAGAATCGCATTGCAATAATAACTGATTTGTATTAGTTTCACATTAATGTACTGAAAGATAAGGCCTTAATTTAGCAATGTTTCCAAGTTGTTTTGTGTTGTTCTATTGCTGTCGAAGGGTCGCAGAAATCCAGAGAGAGCTGCACCTCCAATCAAAAGTTTTTTATTACAAGCAGCTGCAAGGAAGAGGTTCAAGAGGCAAACTACAAACTACAAACTACAGGCACTTTTATGCAGACCAGACAGGAGAGAAAGATAACAGGACCCACATGTCTGTCCCGTGATGAGTGGAAGTTTGGTTTCTGCCTTACAACTCATTAGGATTAACCATATATGACCAAGCAATAGGAAATTTGAGGTATGAGTATATTAGGGGGCCTTGTGTGATGTATTAGCCCAAAACTACTGGTAAGAACTGTTTCTTATCAGACCCTGTTCTTCTGGATATTTAGGTTGAACTATGGCACAATAAGGAAGTAACCTTGTTCACAGACACACAGGGAAACACATGCAGTTCTTCTATCCCAATAATATCTTATAACTTGGCCTCTTGCTTTAATATCTCCTGTTTAGATGGCAGGGCCCTGTTTGCAATTTGGCAGTGTTTTTTACATTGACAACGCTTTTGGTATAGATACAAATCACACACTGGGATTCAGAGAGGGCTGTGTGTTTTCCATGAACTGTCAGTTTACTGTCAGTAAAGAAGAAGAATATGTCTTTAACTGGGACTCACCTCACTGGCACCCAGTTGCCCAGATGCAGAGAGGCATGTAAGTGAGAAGGGCTGTGATGCGTCACAGATTAACGTGTAAGGAATGTTGAAGTTCTCCTTTTGCAGTCTCTTCTGCAATCACAGCAAACATCATCACCGAGCTCTGGGACTGAACTGACTGGAAACCCCAAAACCTTCAGCTTGTGTGAAACTGCAAATCATGTCCACATCAAACAAGCACATTCACTTCAGCAGTCAAACACTTACAATATGATGGACACACAATACATGTCAATAAAGACAGGAGGCCTCTTGGATGAAATCTTAATTCTACCTTTGTAATTCAATCACATTTGCACTGTCTATTCATACAGTATCCTGGGTGGCTGTTCTGAAAAGGGATGATGCACACTGTCATGAATTTATCATGACTTCCTCAGTAACAATTAAAGGACACCTATTGCAATCAGCCTTCTGTTACACGGTCAGCTTTCATATTAATTATTTTAGTATTTATTAATTCAACTCACTTAGATCTTCAATTTCATCAAGTTTCTTCAGTTTCAGACTGCATTCCTCCTCAAGCTGCTGTATTTTCTGATTTACATATTATTTGAGAAGCTTTGAATCTTGATTAATAATGGTTTAATCTTCAATCGTGACCTTTGGGTCTTTATTCAGGACCCCCAACTCTTCACACATAACATTCACACAAAACGAAATAATAATTAGAAAGCAGAATAACTGTAATTATTACAGATACTATACCAAATGCCAGTTTCTAGTAACATCTAAATTGCTAAAAGTGATGCTGGCCAAGTTTTACCTAATTGGTACCCCTTAATGAAACTGTGCACTGCGCTATACTAAAATACTGAATGGAGATGAAGGATTCAACTCAGGACATCATATTTGCAAAACATTATTATTATTATTATTATTATTATTATTATTATTATTATTATTATTATTATTATTTTATTATTATTGGGAGAAACCCTTATCCAGGGCAACTTAAAAATATAAAATATAAGCGCAATACAACGTGTAAAAATACAGTGCAGTTCAAAGCTTAAAACATTACAAATTAAAATTTACAAAATACAGTGCAATTCAAAGCATAATACATTTGACAAAACATGCAATCTTTGTAAAAGAACAACACTATATCTGACACCTCAAACTCTCTGAAATAACTCTAAATTCTGATTACTTGACGTATTCTCCACATATCTACTGTTAAACAAATGGATGCTGTGATGCCCGAATTCCAATTTACTGGACGAGTACTGTACTGGACAAACATTATAAAGCATGACATGAAGCACAGAGTTGCTATTATTATGTATTATTATGTCTATGTATACGTACGAAGTGACTGGCATTCAACAAGCATCTGAAAAGCGTTACAGAGGACAGAGGTCATATTATGTAGAGAAGTACTTTAATGCTATCTGTCTTTCTCACCCCACCAAGATGGCGCTTATCTTAACATAATAAGATGGCGTCACTTCCTAGTACTGCTAGTGCTCTGTTGGATTAGGGGGCGGGGCTTGTGCTTCATTTTGAACCGAGGGAAAGAACAACAAATGCTTCACGAGCTGCATATAGACACAAGTATCGTGTCTCTGAATAGAAAGTGAATTGAACTGAGGTTGTTTTATCCGTTATTTGCGCCTGTCCTAATAAAATCATAAATACAAATGTCCCTGTCCGTGTCTCTGAACGCCCGTCTCTCCTCGGCGCTGGCCGAGCTGCTGAGAGCCGCCCTGTGGGAGATCTGGAAGGCGGTGGAAGAGACGGTGTCGGAGCACCGAGAGGAAGCGGCCCGCAGGGACAGAGACAACGAGGCGCTGAGACGGAGGCTGCAGGAGCTCATGGTGGCGGGAGAGCAGGCTGTGTGTAACTGGCGCTGCGGAGCGGACGGGCGGCCGGAGAAGAGCCCCGGAGACGGGAAGGGGGAGTGGGGCAGCGGACTCTCGGGAGCCGCCGAAGGTAACTACATTACAGACAGTTAGTCGGGAGAGGAGTCGGGCCACGGCTTCACTTGCGCACCGTGCAACAGCAGACACACCCACAAGCTGCAAAACTTCACCTGCTAAGAAACAATATTGATAATAATAATGGTCTGAATTATTTCTCCACTTAATTCTGAGAGGAGATACCATGACTCATGTTTTGTCTTCGTAAAAAACTCGTTGTTGTTATGTAACATTGTGCGTTCTTGTAGCGCAGCATTTGCGCAGTTCTGTGCGAATCGGCTGCGTTCTTGACGTCTTGTGGCGGCGTTCTAGAGCTCTGCAGAATTCCAACGATCTCATTGGTGGAGCCGCGGAAATCTGCGCTACTTGTGCCGGCAGAATGGTGACGTCACGATCTGTGCAGACAGCGCTCACTCTTTGAACACAGGGACATTTAGCCTAATTAAGCAATTAACGATCTGGATAGAAAAAGACCTACAGACCCTGCAGCTCTCCAGGACCAGTGCAGTACCATCTGCAGTACACTAATCTAGCAGTGTGAAGACAGCTTTGAAACGAAATTCTAATACCTAATCTAAAAAGCACTTAAAAACACTTCATATTAATGTATTGCAGTGTTGCATGTAATAATAAGTACACATTTTACTATTCATATCTAATAGCATGCCATACACTAGAACAATATGACTCCATGATAGCTCCAAAACGTTTTCCTTCTCCAAAATTACCTTGATATGTTATATTTATAATAAGGTGGGAGAAATATTGAATTTTCTCATTGTTTATCTTCTGGCATTAAATCCTATAACTCCTGGCATTTTAGCCACACCAGCCCATCTTATACCCAAACCACAAACAACCATCCAGCTGTCCTCTTATTGGTTTATGTCAGATGGTCTAGAACTATCCTCAGTTGCTTTCAATTATGTTGTAATTATTTTAATTATTTTTAAAAATGCCTAAATAAAGGTTCAAAACCAGGTCTGTAAATATAATAGCAATTATCAATGAATTGTCAAAATTATCTGATGAAGGCTTTGATTTTATCTTGCAGTCTGCATTTCAGAAGGAGCATAGAGTAACATCTTAGTTGAATATACTGTTATGTGCAGTATCCATATACACACACATACAGAATTAGATTGCTGTCAAAATCATTGTTCCTACTCAAGATGTTTCCACTTGTACAGCAGCTCTTTTCCAGGTCACACCACCTTATTTTATCTTCCCTTATTTTCTGTGGGCTTTTTTAGGGGCTTTTCTAAAGAGCAGGGATGGCTAACACTGGTCCTGGAGAGCTGCAGGGTCTGTAGGTCTTTTTCTATCCAGATCGTCAATTGCTTAATTAGGCTAAATGTCCCTGTGTTCAAGGTATCCATTAATTGGTAATTTTGAAAGACCTGGAAAACCTGCAGGATTGTGGCTCTCCTGGACCATGGTTAGCCACTCCTGCTATAGAGAGTTAGTAACTTGTAATTTGCATATATTTCCCAGACTGCACCACTGCCAACATTTAAGAAGTTATTCTGCAAAACGAAATATCTTAAAAGATATGGTTTAGGACACTGTAGCTTAAAATACACATTTCAGTGGTGTGCCTTAAACAGTAGGAGGAAACCAACATGTTCCCCTTACTCTGTAAGTCAAACCATGAGCCTAATGTTAATGCCATGGACCTGGGCCCTCGTTCTGTCTGTCAACTGTTATCAACTCTGGCTTCTCTTCAGCTCGTACAAGCCTTTCGCCTTTTACTAAAGACTCTCCGCCCTCTATCGGGAGGAGCAAGAAAAGATCAAGGTCCTTTCCAGGGTCCGCATCATGGAGGACGATGAGAAATGCAGCCGCTTCTTCTTCAAGAAAACGAAGGAGAGGCGGCCTGCAATGTCCTCCATGATCGACTCCTCGGGGCAAGAGGTGGAGGGCAGAGAGGCTGTTGAGACAGTGGTGCGGGATTTCTACAGGGAGTTGTATGACCAGAAGGTGGTGGATCAAAATCTGATCCATCACTTTCTGTCCCTGTTGGAGTCCCGCAATGAGGGGGACGAGGAGGAGGAGGAGGATCCAGAGATCACCACCACTGAACTCTCCCAGGTGATAAAGAGTCTTAACTCTGGAAGGACACCGGGTCCCGATGGGATCCCTGCTGAGTTCTATAAGATCTTTTGGGAGGTGCTTAAGGAAGATCTGGGCCAGGTCCTGGGGTCGATGTACAGAGAGGGCAGATTGGCCCCTTCGATGAAGAAAAGTATCCTCTCCCTTCTTCACAAGAAGGGAGACCCAAAAGATCTGAGGAACTGGCGGCCAGTCAGCCTCCTGTGCACCGACTACAAGATACTGGCCAAAGCACTGACGCTCCGGCTGCAGCGGCCACTCCCTCAAGTCGTGGGTCCCGACCAGGTCTGTGGTGCCCGGGGGAGATCGGCGGCCGACAACGCCATGCTGCTCAGGGATGTCGTGGCCTACTCGAACGAGAGAGGGCTTCCCCTGGTCCTAATCAGCTTGGACCAGGAGAAAGCCTTCGACAGAGTGGGCCACGAATACCTGCAGCTTGTTATGGAGAGGATGGGTCTCGCTCTTGGCCTGAGGAAGTGGGTTAAGATCATCTACAGCGGCCTAAGCAGCAGGGTCCTTGTGAACCGCCACCTGACCGAACCATTTCCGGTCAGGTCGGGGGTCCGGCAGGGTTGTCCCCTGTCGGCCCTGCTGTACGTCCTCTGCTTGGAGCCGTTCATGCAGGCGATCCGCCGGGACGTCCGGGTGACAGGTTTCCATCTCCCGGGTTCCGGCGGAGAGCAACTGAAGGCCCTGGCCTATATGGACGACGTGGCCGTGGTCTGCACGGACGCTCCGTCCGTGGCCAGGGTCGAGGAACTGCTGGACGGCTTCTGCAGGGCGACGGGGGCCGCTGTGAACAAGGCCAAGAGCGAGGTCTACCTCTCCAGGGCATGGCCTGTCGGCCGGGGCCCGCCGACCGTGTTCCCTGTGAAGCCGTTTATCAAGGTTCTGGGGATCACGATCGACGGGACCAACACGGGCACCCGGAGCTGGGAGGAGGCCATAGCAAAGGTCCAAAAGAAGATCCACGGCTGGAGCACAAGGACCTTGACGATGGCTGGTAAGGTGCTGGTCGTAAAGGCCATCCTCTTCCCGATACTCCTCTACGTAGGAATGATCTTCCCCCCAGACAAGGGTATCGCAAAACTAGTGACCCGAATTATATTTCGGTTTGTCTGGGGGAGCAAAATGGAGAGGCTGAAAAGAGTGCAGATGGTGAAGGGTACCCTGGATGGAGGCAGGGGGGTCCCGGACGTTGTGCGGCTGATAAAGGCGCAGGGGCTGGCCTATGTGGTTAAGAACATCCAGGCTGCTGGCAAGAAAGTGAGTTTCATGAACCGCTTTTATTTTGCCAGCAGCCTGAGACCATTCGGCCTCTGCGCCATGGACAACACCAGGCCGCACTCGTGGGATCCCCCGCCGTTCTACAGGGCGCTCCGAGCCTTTGCGCTCGAAGTAGGCCTCCATAAAGTCGTGCTGGCCTCCTGGGATTATAAGACCATCTGTAGTCAGATGAGATCTGCCCAGGAGACCAGCCGGATAGAAGATTTCCCTCCCGAAACCTGCCGGTTTATCTGGGCTAACGCTACGCACGTTTGCCTCACGAACACGCAGAAAGATGTCTCCTGGATGGCTGTGAGTCGGTGTCTCCCCACCCGAGTGTTTATGCACAGAAGGGGCATAGCTCCTTATGACACCTGCCCCTATAAGGGTTGCTTGGGGAAGGAGACGGAGGCTCACATTTTTAGTGAGTGCCCCTCCGCCCACAGGGTCTGGCTCCTGTTTTCTCCGTTCCTCCACAGGTTCGCCGTTCCTGCGCGGGCGACCGCCCAGCAGATCCTATATGGTCCGGCAAGGGGAATTTCAACATCAACCCTGAGGTGCTGGTGGCGTGTCGTCTGCGCAGTGAAGCAGGCACTGTGGGAGGGACGGAACATCTGTTTGTTTAATAAGCAGGAGCTGGACCCGATCGTCATCGCGCGGAGGGGCATGGTGTTTGTAAAAGACTACGTCAATCTGGAGGTCCATCAGAGGGGCAAGGAGGAAGCCTTTAAGAACTGGCGTATACAAGATCTGGGGGAGCTCAGGATCCCATGATGGGACCCACCTCCGGGGACGGTTAGTTCCCCCTGCTGGAGCCCGAGTCCAAGATCTTTTAAAGATCTTTTAAAGATTTTATGAATGATTGTTTTTAAAAGAAGATTTTAAATAACAAATCTTAATTGTTTTTAAAGACTTAGTTGTTTTTAAATCACAATTGTTTAGGGTTTCTGGTATAGTTTTGTTATATTTTTTTGTCAAATACATTGACCGTTTTGGGTTTAATTTAAAATGCATTAGACTTTTTTGTTTGTTTTTTATTTTTACTTTTTAATTGTTTTTTTATTTTGTCTATTGCATTTTCTGTTATCTTCAATGTATTTGACTTTTTTGTTGGTGTGCAGTTTTTGCTTTTATCACGTTTTGTTTATTTGATTTGAGCACGTTTATTTTAAAGTTTATTGTTTTAGTTTTGTTAAAAAAAAAAAAAATCACAAGATTTTAAAAATTTTAAGTGATTTTAAGAATTGATATTTTAAAACGTTTTTAATCATAAGTATTAAAAATCGAATTGTTTTTATTGATGAAATGTAAAAATACTAAACCCAATAAACAGTATTTTACTAAAGACTTCTCCAATAGCGAGAGAAACCTTTGTCCAGCAGGGGGCTTTTTGAGCTGTATCTGACAGTCTTTCTTTTTTCCTTGCAGGGAGCTGATCCATCAGGCCAGACCAGACGAGACGGGGAGGTGCCGGTTGACAGAGCTGCAGAGTCCTGGGTCCTTGGAGCGGTCCGGAGGCCGAGGCGAGTGGAGATTGGGACGGACCGGGAGCGACAGGGGACCTAGCCAGAGGGGTCGGAGGACTCCTCACGGAGTGGGTCCCATCCAGAAGCCCGGCCGACCATCTACCCGGAGCCCGGCCTGACCAGGACTGCTCCCCGCTGACGTCACCAGCCAGGATCCAGGAGAGGCCTCGGATTCCAGGGACCGACCAGGCCGATCGGCAACGTCCCTGAGGGAGGCCTCCTGCAGCCAGGGCCCGGACTTCTCCCCGCAAGGCCCGCTCCCTGCAAGAGCCCCGGAGGTGGAAGCTGCTCCCCAGCCAGGTGGACTTGCCCCGACCTCCGGATTGAGAGCCTCCCGACCCTTCTCCAAGGTAGGAAAGTGCAGCATGGCCCAGCGAACCGCCGGTGTGAGGCGCCATAATGCGGTGCGCTTCAGCCGTGAGGCTGGAGCCGAGACCGCGGCCCTCACCCGGCTGGAGTTCAGCAGGTCCGTGCTGCAGAGGGGCCTGGGCTTTGCCCCTTCTGAGCTGAACTGCGTGGTAAAACTGCCTGGACCTAGGGACGTGTTCGAGGTGAGCTTTAAGAACCCTCAAGTGCTGGAGAGTTTTTGGAACCTATATAGGGAGAAAAAAGACAGCATGCCCCTGAATGACTTTGTGGTCGACGCCCTGACGGATAGAGAGATTAAAATTGTAACTATTCAGTTTTACAACGAAGCAGTGGCAGAGTACGACGTAGAAGTATGGCTGAGGAGACACTGTGAGATCCTGTCTGAAAGTAGGAGAGTTAATGATGAGGATGGGGTCTGGACCGGTGCTCGGCGGTGGCAGGTGCGCCTGCAGGTGGAAGTGGCCGCCATCGGCGGAGTACGCCATCTACCAAGCACCGTGGTTTTAGGAGCAAATAGGGGGCTTGTCTTTTATCATGGCATGCCCAAATTATGTAGGAACTGCGGGGCCCTGGGTCATTTAGCCGCAGCCTGTACCGTAGTTAAGTGCAAGGTCTGCGGCGGGGAACATCAGACCAGGGCCTGCAAGCAGGAGAGGGCCTGCAACCTGTGCGGTGGGGGAGGGCACCTCTTTAGGAATTGTCCCTCCTCCTATGCAAATAGGGCGCGGGCCCTCGGGGGTGGTGGAGAGAGAGAAAACCAAGCGGAGGCTCCTCCAAAGGTGATACCCCAAGATGGGGGTAGAGAGGAAACAATCCTCAGGAGCCTCATAGGCTCCCTCTCTGACTCTGGGTCAGAAGTGGAGGCAGAGGGAGAGTGGACAGTGGTAGCGGGGAAGAGAAGGAGGGCTGAGAAGAGGAGCATGGGTAGGGGGGGTATGATGAAAAAGAGGATTCATTCTGCAGATTCTCCCCCCCCTGCCGGCTCCTCCCCCGCTCCAGAGTCCCCTCCCTCTAATTTTTATACGCCCCACTCTGACTCCGGAGAGGAGAGTGGTGGGCCTTCTCCACTGCCCCGAGTGGGCAGCCTGGTAGATGAGAGGCCCCCTAGAAATAACATTCCTCCTGCCCCACAACTGAGACTCTCCCAGGGGAGGGGTCAGGTATGCCCTCCCGGCAGTAGTGGGAGAGCCGCAGGTCCTCAGGAGACGAGAGTCGGCGCCAGTGTCCTTTCCCAGAAAGACATCAGGGACGTGATGGCAAGGTCACTGGCGCTGGGGGAGGAGGCCTGCGGCGGCAGACAGCCGGGAAGGGAGAGACCACCCCCTCCCCCACCATTAGTTAAAAGAACGACTAGCGGGGTCTATACAGTTTTCTCCCCAGTTGTACATAAAGCCTCTGCCCTGCCATCTGTTCGTCGGGCCTCGGCCTCAAAGGAACCAGGGAGAACCTCCAGCACCACGGGCCCTGAGCCCAGTGGAGTTTTGCCCGCCTTACCGGGTGGCGGGAGCCGAGCCCCCCCCATAGTCTTCCTAGAGGATCAAGCGGTGAGGCAAATGATTGAAATGATGGGTGCTAGCGCTAAGCTAGGTGAGGGAGAAGAGAGGAGTGGGGAAGAGAAAGGTTTCTTTACATGATTGTTACGGAGCGGGTAATTGCCCTCACAGCCATTATGGCATTAACTATTATTTCAATTAATGTGAGGAGCATTGCTGAGGTGAAAAAGAGGACCGATGTTTTAAACTCTCTGGCTGGCATGAAGGCGGATATTATCTGTTTGCAGGAGTGCGGCATCCCGTTCCAAAAAGAATACAAAGATCTCCGGGACACTTGGACCCTAGGAGAATCCTTTTGGTCGGGGTCCAATGTGTCCCGAGCGGACGGGATTGCCGTACTCCTGAAAAACCCCTTCTTAATAGTTAAAACATTCAAGGTTATAGAGGCGGGCAGACTGGCCAGCCTCGATTTTAAATACAAGGGGGCTGTATTGAGGCTGGTCAATGTCTATGCCCCCACCAGCCAGAGAGAGAGAGTCCTCTTTCTCCCTCAGCTACGCCCGCTCCTGATCGGCACCTTGCCAGTTATCATTTCAGGTGATTTCAACTGTGCTCTGAGGGATGTAGACCGGAGTAAGCCCCGTAACGATAGATCCAGCAGGGACCTCGCTGCGTTCGTGGAGGACTTTGAACTCTGCGACGCAGGTCGGGACCTGGTCCCCTTGTTCACCTGGGTGAGTTCTTCTGGCTCCTCCTTCTCCAGGATAGATCTCGTCCTCCTCAGCAAGCCACTGGAGAGGACCGCCATGTCTTCGGAGGCGGTCTTCTTTTCAGACCACAGGCTCCTGACGACAGAGGTGCTCATTCCGAGCACACGGGAGTCGGGGCCTGGGGTCTGGAAGCTCAACACCTCTCTGCTCGATTACCCTCGTGTGATTAAGACCTTTAGCAGACGCCTCGAGGAGTGGAGGACCCTGAAGGACCTTTTTGATTCTCCCATAGAGTGGTGGGAGATGATGAAGAAAAGAACCAAGGGCTACTTCATTCAGCTGGGGAAACGGAAAGCTCGCGAGAGGCGGGCGAGATATTCCCATCTAAACGCCCGCCTCCAGCGCCTGAGTCTTTTACAGCTCAGAGGCTTCGACCTAGCTGAGGAGGTGGCCCGGGTCAAACTGAGTCTCTCCGCCCTCTATCGGGAGGAGCAAGAAAAGATCAAGGTCCTTTCCAGGGTCCGCATCATGGAGGACGATGAGAAATGCAGCCGCTTCTTCTTCAAGAAAACGAAGGAGAGGCGGCCTGCAATGTCCTCCATGATCGACTCCTCGGGGCAAGAGGTGGAGGGCAGAGAGGCTGTTGAGACAGTGGTGCGGGATTTCTACAGGGAGTTGTACGACCAGAAGGTGGTGGATCAAAATCTGATCCATCACTTTCTGTCCCTGTTGGAGTCCCGCAATGAGGGGGACGAGGAGGAGGAGGAGGATCCAGAGATCACCACCACTGAACTCTCCCAGGTGATAAAGAGTCTTAACTCTGGAAGGACACCGGGTCCCGATGGGATCCCTGCTGAGTTCTATAAGATCTTTTGGGAGGTGCTTAAGGAAGATCTGGGCCAGGTCCTGGGGTCGATGTACAGAGAGGGCAGATTGGCCCCTTCGATGAAGAAAAGTATCCTCTCCCTTCTTCACAAGAAGGGAGACCCAAAAGATCTGAGGAACTGGCGGCCAGTCAGCCTCCTGTGCACCGACTACAAGATACTGGCCAAAGCACTGACGCTCCGGCTGCAGCGGCCACTCCCTCAAGTCGTGGGCCCCGACCAGGTCTGTGGTGCCCGGGGGAGATCGGCGGCCGACAACGCCATGCTGCTCAGGGATGTCGTGGCCTACTCGAACGAGAGAGGGCTTCCCCTGGTCCTAATCAGCTTGGACCAGGAGAAAGCCTTCGACAGAGTGGGCCACGAATACCTGCAGCTTGTTATGGAGAGGATGGGTCTCGCTCTTGGCCTGAGGAAGTGGGTTAAGATCATCTACAGCGGCCTAAGCAGCAGGGTCCTTGTGAACCGCCACCTGACCGAACCATTTCCGGTCAGGTCGGGGGTCCGGCAGGGTTGTCCCCTGTCGGCCCTGCTGTACGTCCTCTGCTTGGAGCCGTTCATGCAGGCGATCCGCCGGGACGTCCGGGTGACAGGTTTCCATCTCCCGGGTTCCGGCGGAGAGCAACTGAAGGCCCTGGCCTATATGGACGACGTGGCCGTGGTCTGCACGGACGCTCCGTCCGTGGCCAGGGTCGAGGAACTGCTGGACGGCTTCTGCAGGGCGACGGGGGCCGCTGTGAACAAGGCCAAGAGCGAGGTCTACCTCTCCAGGGCATGGCCTGTCGGCCGGGGCCCGCCGACCGTGTTCCCTGTGAAGCCGTTCATCAAGGTTCTGGGGATCACGATCGACGGGACCAACACGGGCACCCGGAGCTGGGAGGAGGCCATAGCAAAGGTCCAAAGGAAGATCCACGGCTGGAGCACAAGGACCTTGACGATGGCTGGTAAGGTGCTGGTCGTAAAGGCCATCCTCTTCCCGATACTCCTCTACGTAGGAATGATCTTCCCCCCAGACAAGGTTATCGCAAAACTAGTGACCCGAATTATATTTCGGTTTGTCTGGGGGAGCAAAATGGAGAGGCTGAAAAGAGTGCAGATGGTGAAGGGTACCCTGGATGGAGGCAGGGGGGTCCCGGACGTTGTGCGGCTGATAAAGGCGCAGGGGCTGGCCTATGTGGTTAAGAACATCCAGGCTGCTGGCAAGAAAGTGAGTTTCATGAACCGCTTTTATTTTGCCAGCAGCCTGAGACCATTCGGCCTCTGCGCCATGGACAACACCAGGCCGCACTCGTGGGATCCCCCGCCGTTCTACAGGGCGCTCCGAGCCTTTGCGCTCGAAGTAGGCCTCCATAAAGTCGTGCTGGCCTCCTGGGATTACAAGACCATCTGTAGTCAGATGAGATCTGCCCAGGAGACCAGCCGGATAGAAGATTTCCCTCCCGAAACCTGCCGGTTTATCTGGGCTAACGCTACGCACGTTTGCCTCACGAACACGCAGAAAGATGTCTCCTGGATGGCTGTGAGTCGGTGTCTCCCCACCCGAGTGTTTATGCACAGAAGGGGCATAGCTCCTTATGACACCTGCCCCTATAAGGGTTGCTTGGGGAAGGAGACGGAGGCTCACATCTTTAGTGAGTGCCCCTCCGCCCACAGGGTCTGGCTCCTGTTTTCTCCGTTCCTCCACAGGTTCGCCGTTCCTGCGCGGGCGACCGCCCAGCAGATCCTATACGGTCCAGCCAAGGGAATTTCTACATCTACCTTGAGGTGCTGGTGGCGTGTCGTCTGCGCAGTGAAGCAGGCACTGTGGGAGGGACGGAACATCTGTTTGTTTAATAAGCAGGAGCTGGACCCGATCGTCATCGCGCGGAGGGGCATGGTGTTTGTAAAAGACCACGTCAATCTGGAGGTCCATCAGAGGGGCAAGGAGGAAGCCTTTAAGAACTGGCGCATACAAGATCTGGGGGAGCTCAGGATCCCATGATGGGACCCACCTCCGGGGACGGTTAGTTCCCCCTGCTGGAGCCCGAGTCCAAGATCTTTTAAAGATCTTTTAAAGATTTTATGAATGATTGTTTTTAAAAGAAGATTTTAAATAATGAATCTTAATTGTTTTTAAAGATTTAGTTGTTTTTAAATCACATTGTTTAGGGCTTTTTAGGTATAGTTTTGTTATATTTTGTTGTCAAATACATTGACCGTTTTTTGGTTTAATTTAAAATGCATTAGACTTTTTTTGTTTGTTTTTTATTTTTTCCTTTTAATTGTTTCTTTATTTTGTCTAATGCATTTTCTGTTATTTTCAATGTATTTGACTCTTTTGTTGGTGTGCAGTTTTTGCTTTTATCACGTTTTGTTTATTTGATTTGAGCACGTTTATTTTAAAGTTAATTGTTTTAGTTTTGTTAAAATCACAAAGATTTTAAAAATTTTAAGTGATTTTAAGAATTGATATGTCAATGTTTTTAATCATAAGTATTATAAAATCGAATTGTTTTTATTGATGAAATGAAAATACTAAATCCAATAAAATAGTATTTTACTAAAGACTTCCGTGGAGAGGAGCGTTGATGAGTTTCAACTAATTTTTTGACAGCCCTGCTTCATAGTGGGGCTCATCTTGCTGGTCAATAACAGACAATGAAAGTAATGCAGTGTGTGCATGCGTACACGGGCCTGCAGTAGAGGTGCTAGGACTCGCCCTGTCGGACGTATAGTGCGCCAATCCTGCAGGTGAGCTGACGCATCCCCTCATTAAGCCGTTTTACTAAAGACTTCCGTGGAGAGGAGCATTGATGAGTTTCAACTAATTTTTTGACAGCCCTGCTTCATAGCGGGGCTCATCTTGCTGGTCAATAACAGACAAACTAATATTGTGTGTGCATGGAATATGTTATTTAAAAACTCTAAAGTGTGTAAATAAATCTATGCAGATTTGAAAAGAGTATAAATTGCCCAACAATGTACTATCAGGTGTATTCCTGTATCGCACGACAACACCAATTCAGATAACCAACCCACAAAAAATAGAAACCGCACGCATAGGGTACACAGTCTCTGTGACGTGGCTTTGTGACGACTATAACGTGCGATCTGAAATCACACTCAGATTACGTCACAGGCGTGCGCTTTGAATGGGGGAACAATTCGACGCGGGCGTTTATGCGCATGCGTCGAAACTTTTAAATGTTTATATTATTGGTAATTAAAATGTGGTGAAAAACATAAAGCACTATTCGGTATTTTATTATTCATCACATTGTCGTTTGGTGTTAATTTAATTGTATAATATAAATGGAGCAAAAAAAATGGGTATAGCCTATATTAGCTATGTGAGAAGTCTAGCTATTCCGATTTATTTAAGTCTATCCAACACAAAAATTGAAAGCTTTTCAGTTCTTCAGTCACTAACTGCCGTCTGAAGGGAATTGTCGTCTAATTACTGGTCAATCATTGTCATCTCATCCCACAGCCTTTCAATCTTGTTAAGAAATAAACTGGTCTTTGTTGTAGCTAATAATGTGAAGAAGGCGCACGGTTAACAATAATGTATTTATTTTCCTAAATTAAACGTTGTCTTAACTCTCACATAAGAAAACGTGAAGCACCTGCCCACAGTGAATTTTAGTTGTTGTTGCTTATTTCTAATAGAAAGCAATCGTCCGATTAACCACTAGAGCCGGGTTTAACTGATGTATCTGAGTTTAGGTGACTCTACCGTTAGATCTCTCGATTGTTTAACTTATTCATTTATTCAATTACCATTTATACCGATTCGTTTTTAAATTCATAATCAGCCAGATGTGTTGATTCCTTAATTGTGAATTAAATGAACAGAAGAGGCAGCATATACATCTTCCAGCAGTAGAATTAGAACTACAATATCTCGCATGGGTAATAATGCGAGAATGCACTATTTCTCCCACTTTCAATTATGATTATGTTAACGCGTTGACGGCGTTTGGTGCTTAATTTATCAGCTCAGCAGACAAGTATCTCTGATCAGATGTTTATTATTCGCAACTTTGCCTTAATTAACTCTTTTTGATGTTATTTATCAAACACCCTTAGCCTTGTATATATTACAACAATTATAAATTATAGTAAATTCAATATACAGTTTACAACAATATACAGTAGCATTGATTAATTTTGAATTAAAATCAACCACAACAAAGTGCAGAGTTACATCTAATACTGCTAGCTATGAACTGGGAGTATCATTCCATTCTCGAACAAATTAGAACAATTATAATTACGTTTCTGTTTATTATACATAATTTAAATGTAAATTGGGGTAATGCTTTTGAGATTAGTTAATACTTGCTTTTTGGTTAGAGAACAACCACATGAATACCGTAGAGTTATTACGGAATATTATCTAATAAAGGTGACATTACAAATTACAAAAATAATGTAACTCAATTAATGGAAACAAATTATCAAATTTGAATCAATTATTAAAAGAATTGCAGCACACCACTAATAATGTAATGCATGACTAAATAAATGTCCATAGCTTCAGTTGCTAAATCAATGCAGGTTAACTAATTGAGTTGATTAAAGGAATCGGGAGATTATTAATCGCTAAGTGGTTTATTGGGCAGACTACATGACCACCTGGAGCCAAAGAATGAAGTGCAGCCTAAGAAAGATGGTCTCCTAAGTTGTTCTGTACTGTTTGGAAGTCTAATACATACATTTAAAGTGGAATGAAATGTAAACACAACATTTAAGCCATCTTTCCCCATTGATTCAAGGCAGCAGCATTACTCTGTTTCTGTAAATTGCTTTTGAATTAGACCCCAAGTCTGAGTGTTTATTTCATTCAAGATAATACTAGCATTGTTTTAATCAATAAGTTATACATAGGTTATATATTAGTTAAACCTACAGTGCCTTGCAAAAGTATTCACCCCCCTTGGCATTTTTCTTATTTTGTTACAGCCTGTAATTTAAATGGATTTTTATTTGGATTTCATGTAATGGACATACACAAAATAGTACAAATTGGTGAAGTGAAATTAAAAGAATTACTTGTTTTACAAAATTCTAAAAACTAAAAAACAGAAAAGTGGTGCATGCATATGTATTCACCCCCTTTGCTATGAAGCCCCTAAATAAGATCTGGTGCAACCAATTACCTCCAGAAGTCACATAATTAGTTAAATAAAGTCCACCTGTGTGTAATCTAAGTGTCACATGATCTGTCACATGATCTGTGCGATCTGGGGGGGTGAGCCGCCGAAGTGCGGTTGGGGGGGCAGGCAACACCAAGCAAGTGGCACCATAAAGACCAAGGATCTCTCCAAACAGGTCAGGAACAAAGGTCTGGAGAAGTACAGATCAGGGTTGGGTTATCAAAAAATATCCAAAACTTTAAACATCCCACGAAGCACCATTAGATCTATTATTAAAAAATGGAAAGAATATGTCACCACAACAAACCTACCAAAAGAGGGCCACCCACCAAAACTCCCGGACCAGGCAAGGAGGGCATTAATTAGAGAGGCAACAAAGAGACCAAAGCTAACCCTAAAGGAGCTGCAAAGCTCCACAGTGGAGATTGGTATATCTGTCCATAGGACCACTTTAAGCCGTACACTCCACAGAGCTGGGCTTTATGGAAGAGTGGCAAGAAAAAAGCCATTGCTTAAAGGTAAAAAATAAGCAAACATGTTTGCTGTTCACCAAAAGGTATGTGGGAGGCTCCCCAAACATATGGAAGAAGGTATTCTGGTCAGATGAGACTAAAATTTAGCATTTTAGCCATCAAGGAAAATGCTGTCTGGCGCAAACCCAACACCTCTCATCACCCCGAGAACACCATCCCCACAGTGAAGCATGGTGGTGGCAGCATCATGCTGTGGGGATGTTTTTCATCGGCAGGGACTGGGAAACTGGTCAGAATTGAAGGATTGATGGATGGATGAATAGTTATGCATGCTACAAGTTATTTTTTTTGTCTTATTTCTTGTTTGTTTCACAATAAAACATATTTTGCACTTCAAAGTGGTAGGCATGTTGTGTAAATCAAATGATACAAACCCCCCAAAAATCCATTTTGTTTCCAGGTTGTTAAGGCAACAAAATAGGAAGAATGCCAAGGGGGGTGAATACTTTCACAAGGCACTGTATAATAAAGGCTTATAGTGTTGTATTATTAGCAGATATGTTTATATTTTTAACAAAAAACTTTTAATAGAGAGTATTCTTTGTGGTATAATAGCAATTCAAAAGCCTTGCGAGATTAATTACAAACATCTAAAAATAAATTGATTAGAATCATATTGAAGGATCATCACAGGACTCATCTTGATACTAACCATTGTAATAAGCTGAATTGGCTTAGGGTTGAACAAAGGGTCTTTAAAAAGTATTTTAAATGTTTTTAAAGATGTACATTACAATAATACGTAGGCTAGTTTGGCAAACCTAATAACCACACGGTATAGATATATGGTAGGGAGAACAAGCATAAGTGGAAAAGGGCTAAGTGGGAAGGTGGTTGATTATGTGTTTCTGTTTTTGTTGCCTCCATGACTGAATTTGTGGTTGGGAATCCCGTGAGGTAATGTAGATGTATACATTTTGTGTGTGATGTATTTTATGCTGTAATACTGTATAGGAACAGTTTAACATGCTACGTGTGCCTTTATCTCTGTTGGCTACTTTCTTGAGGACCACAATGGAAATGTAATTTGACTTTGTCTTTTAATCTTCAACTATCTTTTATAGATGTACATAATTTCAGTGTTTCTCCTACCAATTAACAGGACAATTTGCCATGTTGAAAACCAAGCCACTGGTATTTTCTTCCATTTAATGTGACGAAAACATTTTTCTCTTATTGATATGCTGTGTGACAGAACAGACAGAACGCAGCAAATAACTGACATTTCTGTACACACTCCTTCCAGTATGCTGCAGCATAACATAATATAAATATTACACTTACCTTGATACAGCAGTAGCAAGAATGTGAAATTGTATTCTGCCAGGTTTTTTCCAATTTCAAAGAAATGTCCCACACCATTTGTTGTGTTGATGAATTATATTGTGTATGCCTTAATTCATATTGAATGTTTAAGAAAAGCCTACAGGTGTCCCTTGTTATATGCAATCTCACTTTACGTAACATGATTTCATAAAAATTGCATAAATGTAATACTTAAATATTTAATTTATATGTGTATAACGTGGTTAATTGTGGTTGTGTTTGGCTTGTTGCACAATCACAGTGCAAGTACGTCCTTGATTAGGCAGCAGGAAGCAAGGTCATATTCTTGTAGTGCAGATTTCCTCAGTTCTGCACAGATCTGCAGAATCCCACTGATCCCATTGGTGGAGCAGCGCAGATCTGCAGAAAGCTGCACTACACAAACGCAACCAAACTCTTCTCTGCAGCTGTAGAGCCAGAAGCATCACAAAACAATATCACACTCAAGAAGTTACATTCAAATATTGTTGATCCATAAAACAAATGATCACACAGATGATTTTGAACTAATTTAAGACATTGGAGTTCATGACATTGTGTGTTAGATAGATGTGTGAAAGTGTTACATGTACATTTGTGGTGAATATAAACCAAACTGAATGACATTATACAATCCTGAGTGTAAATGTCTGACTGTGAAGGGCTCTTTAAGAACATTAGCATATGCAAGAGGTTGAGCTCATAAAACCATAGCAGAACGAGAGGGTAGCTGACTTCCTGGTCCGGGTGATTGGGTGATTGACTTAAAAAATAATATCTCGATATTTTTAGAAGTTTGGGTGATACATGATATATATATCTATTTCTTGTTTTTCTCCAATCAAGCTATAAAATAAGACCAGAGGCATTCAAACAACAAGTCTTTCTTTAATCATTAAATAGGCCGATGCAAAACTAACAAATACCACATGCAGGCTATCATGGTAAATATGATTTTTGTTTTACCTGACTTAGATTAAATACCTGAGTAGGTTTATATTAAAAAAATAACAATACAAAAATGCCTATTATGCCTGTATAAACAATGCGCAAAATAACAAATACTGGCTGTCAAACTACATTTTGATGAAATAGCAAGGAATACACTAAAGCCTGCAGAATTGCAACACATTACAGCGCATGTGTTGGCTGATTACTATTGCTTGTGTTGTTGTTATGGGATATATATATATATATATATATATACACACACATATACACAGTATTATTTACTGTCACATAACAATAACACAAGTAATAGTAATCACGCAACACGTGCTGTAAAATGGTATAGATTCAGGTAGATTTACCACAGCCGGGTTTATAGTGGCGCATTTAACATCTGTTAGACAGGTACATTTCTTCTTTGATTGTCGCGTTTCGATTCTGCTTACCAGTACAGCTCTGTATAATGTGACAATAAATCTTAATCTTAATAAAAAGAAAATGAAACATTCTGCATTTGTTTACATTGCTTTCCAATTTATTAAAAAGCAAACCAACTTTATTATTCTTTAATTTTATACAAATTATATCAATCTGTTGAATCCAACTTTTATCTGTGTATGGATTTTTCCCCAATAAGTCAGACCGATGAACCAGAAGTATGTGAAGATAGAAGTTTATTGCAATATAAGCAGCTGTTGGAAGAATGTGATCACAGAGGCGGTCTCTATGACAGCAGATTCTTAAAGGCACTTTACACACACACATATTTATATGATACAGTACATGATGTGACGGACTCTCTGCCAATCTCTTCAGACATGTCAATTTCTTTAGGACATATTACAGATCTAGATCTAGGCAGACATGGAATTTGTCGGTTATCATAACTCATATTTTGGACAGTTTCTCTTGAGAACCACAGAGAAAAACAACTCTGGATACAGATCTTCCTAATTTTATAGAAAGCACGTCAAGTACAGACAAGTATAGACAAGGACAGGGTGGTTAGGTCATAGTTATTCACATAGACTCCACATCTTTAACTTCCTTAAACAGGAGGATTTTTAGAAATCAAAACTAGTTAACCCTTTTAGCCCCAGGCTCTACAAATCTAATTTATTGGGGGGTCAGGGGTGCTTGCAGATTAGGCTTAGCCCGGCGACGAGAGCTGGGCGGAACATGTGCGCTTGTGCTTTAAAGTTTCTTTTGGTTATTTTTTTGTCACTTACACATATGTTTGTACATATGGCTGTACTGTTCCTGCTGACTGAAAGTGATCCACACTTAAGGTGGGACGAGACATCGCTGTACTGTTCCTGGTTATTAAACGCGCTCTAAGCTTAAGGTGGAAAGAGACCTTGCTGTACTGTTCCTGCTTACTGAAAGTGCTATACTGCTGCAATGCTCAACCCAGCTGCACTGCTCCTGTTTACTGCTACTGTTTTACTGCTCTTCTGACGAAAGGTTTGACTTTGTACTTTTATTGTGTGCGGTATGGTTTGGCTCATGCTTCACGACTCATGAATCAGAATTCATACTGAGAATCGGACTTGGGTGATTTTGTTTTCCTTTTGCTGTTTACTTTCTTTTCTGCATATGTTTTGTTTTCTCACTTTGTTTATTTTTATTTCAGATGTGTAACCGTATTTGGTTTAGCTTTTCCTGGTGAATGTCAGCAGAGTTAAGTAAAGTCTGACTACTGTGGTGGTACAGGTTACAATTTATTTTGTGTGTCCTGGTGGTGGGTTATATGTAATTGATTTGTGATTTACGTGGTAGGCGTACTCTACCTGGACCCCGAACAACATCCTTATTGTTTCTGTTTATAAACCGCCACACATTTACATAGCTTTTGCTGTTGTGACTCTTTGCTTGATTCAGAGACTTTCACATTGACAATGTTTTTGATATACAATACATACATTATACACAGTGCCTCGATTGGTATTCTGACCTGTAGTAGTGGCCTGTCCTCAGAGCTGCTGTTCTCATTGCTGTTCTCCTGTCTTGTCTCTCCCTTAGGAGCTGTAGAGGCCAGCACTCTCCCTGACTCTGGAGAAAGGGCTTCCATTGAGGAACAGCACTGTGGGCAGGAGTGGGGCTGCACAGAGTCCATAGCTACTGAAGACAAACAGGGGCTGAGTGAGCAGCACAGGCACACACAGACTGAAGAGGAGCTCGGGGAACTGGAGTCTGGCCACATGGCAGAGCCGCAGACTGGGGTTTTAACACAGGGACTTAGGACACTGGGATCTGAGTGTGGATCCAGTACTTCTGGTTCTGAGCTGGACTCTACCATGGCACAGTGTGAGCCCATTGTGGTGTCTGAGCACATTAAAACAGAGGACGAAGAACTGGAGTTAGATGCACATATTCTTTTGAAAGATGGACTCTGTAATCTTAGACTGGAGAATAATACAGGAGGCCTTAGTAAACTAGATCCTGAGCTCCCTGAAGATGAACCATGTGAAAAAAACGAATCTGTTGCCCTGAGGGAGGAGCTCAGTGCAGGGAGTGACAGTGCAGTGAGGTTTGAGAGCCCATCATCACAGCGCAGATGGCTGTGTCCCAGATCCTCTAGCTCCCACACTCACCCCTCACAACAAATTCAGAAATGGGAGAGCTGCTATTGTTGCTCTCAGTGTGATAAGACTTTCATTAGCACTGGAAGCTTTAAAAAACACCAGTGCATTCATACAGGGGGAAGTCTGTTTTGCTGCACCCAATGTGGGAACAGCTTCAATAAAGTCAAATATCTTAAAATTCACCAGCGCACTCACACAGGTGAGAAACCATACTGCTGCTCCCAATGTGGGAAGAGCTTCAGTCAGGCAAGCAACCTTAAATGTCATCAGCGCATTCACACAGGGGAGAAACCATTCTGCTGTTCCCAGTGTGGAAAGAGTTTCAGTCACGCAGGAAGCCTTCAGTCGCACCAGCGGGTTCACACAGGTGAGAAGCCTTATTGCTGTTCCCAGTGCGGGAAAAGTTTCAGTCAGACAGGACACCTTAAATCTCACGAACGCATTCACACGGGAGAGAGACCATACGGCTGCTCCCAGTGTGGGAAGAGCTTTGGTCGTGCAGAAAGCCTTCAATCTCACCAGCGAGTTCACACAGGAGAGAAACCCTACATCTGTACCCACTGTGGCAAGAGCTTCAGTCAGGCAGCAAGCCTTAATTATCACCAGCGCACACATACAGGAGAGAAGCCATACCGCTGCGCCCAGTGTGGGAAGAGTTTCATTCATTCAGGCCACCTGAATTCTCACCAGCGGGTTCACAAAGGAGAGAAACTACACTGCTGTTCCCAGTGTGGGAAGAGTTTCAGTCATGCAGGAGGACTTAAATCTCACCAGAGGGTTCACTCAGCAGAGAGATAACATAATTGTTAAGCGAGCAGGAGGTGAGACCAGAAACATAAGCCAACACAACACAACTGGTTAGGGCTCTGAGCACAGGGTTGTGGGTTCAACCCCAGGTGGAGGACACTGCTGTTGCCTTGAGCCAGGTACTGTATTGAGATTGCTCCAGTACAAACCCAGCTGTAGTGGCTAATTGTATGTGAAAATAAGGGTGTCTGAGAAATATAATAAAATAGTATAGGGAACACAATGGGGAAAATGTTATTTTACATTTTAAATGATTTATAGTTCTCAAATTTGTAAAAAATGTTAACTACAGTACATTTTAAAGGCTTACTTATGCTTAGAGTTTAGTAACTTTTAATGTTTTAGTATTAATCACTGTATACGAGTGCTCCAAATCAGATTATTATTTATAATGGTGCATTTGAAGCCCGATTTGGTACATTAAAAATTCCTATACCTCTTCATAGTACAACAACTACAATATCTAGCCATGCTGTATGCATTGGGGTCACAGCAGGCAATCACAAGTATACTGTAAAATTACAGTGACATGAAAATGAATACATAATACCATATTATGTCATTAATTGAAATGTCATTAGCAGTGGTGGGCAACCTGCACCCCATCTGGGCTTCTGATTATGGCCTGCCAATTATTTTGTTGCCTTTTGTCCCTCCATATGAAAATAACAAGCCAGAGTCGCACACATTTTCTGATGCCATCATATGAAGAGAACATCTTTTAAGACGCTGGTGATTGTGGAAAGTTAAACATAACTAGCTGCAATACTTCGGCAGGTAATTAGTCCTTAACTTTGTCATGGATCACTATGGGTTTAAGTTGCATGATAGAGAAGAAAGAGAATGAAGTGCAAAATCAAAAGATACAGAGGAAGATGCAGCCAAAAAGTGTTTTATAGCCTGTATATGTTTTGTTCTATTAGGAATTTCACGCAAGGTTTCAAAGTTCAACTGTCCATTGTGTTCCACTATCAGATCTAATTCAAGTGGCAAATGCCCCTTGGAGGCTGGCAGCATTACCTGTGATGATCAGTTTTGTGTAATTGTGTTGTCGGTCTGCTCTCTCTTCAAAGGCAGCAACACTATGTTCCCCAATGTGAGACCCAGTGAAGCATCTGTATTGCAAAAGTTATGGTCTGTGTTCACTGTGGACTCCACCTACCACCAATCCCTTAAATCCTCATTTTCAAAAATATAACAGCAAAATAAACCTGACTGCTGCTGTGCACACTGTACTGCATCAGGCGGCACACTCTGTGAAGAGTGAATCTGAGCGTGAGATGTTATTACATGGTCTTGGCTGACATTCCCCAGGTTACTGTGTTCTGCTGTGTTTTTAATGAAGTATTACTTTTTAGTTATTTTTCTGCAGTTCTGTTATATGTATGACTGATAACACATTTATAATGTTTATAGTTTAAAGTTCATATTGCTCTCCTTTGTTAATTATTACTATGTTTTGTGGATTCTGTTATTGAGTCTATGGCATTAATCACCTCTGAAAAATAAAAAAATAAAACCCTATGTCTGCTGCAGTTATTTCAGTTTTTCCAGTAAGATGGTCTAGGTCAGTGGTTTTCAAACCGGTCCTGGAGTACCCCCTGCCCTGCTGGTTTTTGTTCCAACTGAGGTCTTAATTGCTTAATTGAATAATTAAGACCTAACAAAGCAGTATTCCATTCAGTTAAGTAATTAAGACCTAGGTTGGAACAAAAACCAGCAGGGCAGGGGGTACTCCAGGACCAGATTGAAAATCCCTGGTCTAGGTTATGGTTACTGCCTTTTCTTGAGTACTAGACATGTCTGTCAGTGCTTTGGCAATACTGATGCCAATTACTCATGCCGATAGTTTTTTTTTTTTTTTTTTTTTTTTTTTTAATGGGGCAGATAAAAGCAGAGCAGAATTGGTTGAGAGAATTCAGCTGTAGGGAGGTGTGCAGGCAGCCTATAGCAGCAATTCCCAACCCTGGTCCTGGAAGAGCCCCAAATCTGTTGTTTTTTGTTCCAATCAAGCTCTCAATTACTTAATTGAACCCTTACTTTAAATAATTTGCTTACATTTTACTTTGTAAATTGTGTAAGTTATAAAAAGTTTGTTCCGTAATAAGTTAATTGTACAATTGTATACTTATTAAAAGCCCTACTGTTTAAAATAATTAAAACGCTCTGATTTAAGAAATTAGTTAAAGTAAGGTTTCAATTAAGTAATTGAGAGCTCGATTAGAACACAAACCAGCAGGGTAGGGGCTCCTCCAGGACCAGGGGTGGGAACCACTGGCCTATATGACCAGAGGCACCGGTGCAGACAGACACTCGGGAGAATACAAGGCAGTTCGGGAACTCGTTTACCTGGGTTCCAGTGGCGTCCTCCAGGGCCCCAGATGATGAAAGGACGAGCAGGATGTAAAGAGGATAAGAAAACAGTGGTGGAAAGTTATTTTGCTTCGATCACAAACCGATTAATGTATATCAAAGAATAACAGATTATCCATCCCGAGACATTCCCCTTCTCTCCGACGTCTGTCCCCTGAATCCATGGTCCTGGGTGAGTCTTGTTCCGTTTCAATCTGTGGATGGTCACCAGGCACGAAGCAGAAATAAAGCTTTGGTTACACAACTAGGTGGCGCTAGTGCTCCACAAACGGAAGATTCAAATTCAATGCTCTCAGTTGGGAGTGGATCCCACACTTCAGCACTGGGATTTGGACAGCGAGTTATTTATTAGCTGGACGTATTGCATTTCTTGTATTGAACAGACAACTTTTAAATATCTATCCTTACACTACTGATTTTAACTACATTTTGATATTTATTTTCCCAGCAATTTTAGTTTGTATCTATTGTAACAGCTTTTACTGTAGCAACATTTCCATGTCCTGCATATTATAAATCACTCTTGCTTGCAAACCTGAGAATTTAAAATAATTTACCTCTTTGCATTGATTTTCTGTGAATCCTGTGGGGGGATACAAAAAAGACCAGGCCTATCAAGAACCAATTGTTTATTTAGAGGTCCTCCTCTTTATAATAGCAAAGTGGCAAAATCAAGATTTGAACTCTCATTTCACCGACAACTATAATGTTCATACCTTCCTCAACGGGAAACAAACATTACAGAGTAAAGAATGTAAGTCCTGCCCTAAAACACAACATGACCTATCTTCCAATTTTGTGCAAATCAGTCATTTCAGAGTGTGTTGAACACGGTTCCAGATGTCTGGAGAAAACTGCAAAGCTACCAACTGACTGAACTTCATGGATGTCAACAGAGTTTTAGTCAAAGCACATTTACACACAGCGTTACTCTTATACTCTGGAAATTAAGGCGTGTTCAGCATTAGGTGGTAGACAACATGTAGATTTATAGGCAGAAATCTTTTTGAAATGATACAGCAAAAATATATAAGTTAATTATATAACAAGACTCATTAAAGAATGAATATGTAAATAAAAACATAGTATATTAGTATTATTAATAATACATGAATAGTGCAATACATTCAGCCCTCCTTTCCCTCTTGAGCCCACAATCACCTCCTTCAAAATAAACAAAATATTATCAGGTAAGAAAATCTTTATAAAATGTATGTACACTTTTGTATGTCGGTACTTTTGCCTTTTGAAAGTTCAAAACAGATGAGTGAAGAAAGGTTCAAACCTTCTATATTTGTATAAGGTGTTGGTGACATCAACATAGCTACTAGTGTACATATCTGAAACTCCTACCATTTTACAAGAGCTTCTTATTCATTTGCCTAACTGAAAGAACTGCAGCAGACGTAAGGTAATTTTCTTTATTACATTTTTCAGAAAAACTTTGATTAATGCAATAAATGTGTACTAACAAAATCAGCAAAACAGTAGAAAACATCATTAAGGTTAGAAGATCAATATGAACTTGAACTATAAACATCATAAGACTTAGTTACATATAACAGCACTGCTGATTAATAACTAAAAGTAATACTTCATTATAAAAACAGAACCCAATAACCTAGGGAATCCCGGCCAAGGGCCGCCGAGACCCTGAGAAATCTCAAGCGCTCAGCAAGTTCCATGTGCGAATGTGCAGACAATACTGTAAAAGTGAAAACTATAAAATCTGAGATAAAAGTGGAGAAAATAGATTTAAAAACTTAAGTTGCATTTCTGCACTCTCATTTTGACAACACTATGTAACACAATTTGTGTTCCTGGGTAGTAAGTGTTATTTCCTAATTGCTTATGCCTGAAGAGTATAGAAAATGGCTATTATTCCCCACAAACTTTGCTTTTGTGACCAGGACAGTGATATTTTGAAATTTAACTATTTGCAATGAGAAAACGGGCGAATGTGTGTCTTTTACTCCATAAAACAGTGTTGCTGCCTTTGAAGAGAGAGCAGATTACTATAAAATATGACAAAACTGACTCCAAAATCACAGGTAATACTGCCAACATGAAACCAGCTTCCAAGGGGTGTTTGGCACTTGAATTAGATCTGATAGAGCAAGGATTCTCTAACTGGTCCTGCAGTACCCCCTGCCCCACTGGTTTTAGTTCCATCTGATTGATTAATTGAAATGTATTTTGCATTGTTAGTTCAATTAAGGATTCAATTAAGCAATCAAGAGCTCAGTTGGAACAATAAACACAATGGAGTGGATGTTGAAACCTTGTGTGAAAATCCTAATGAAAATTAAGTGTGGTGCAGATGTGTACATCTGTAGCAAATCAAAACATTCACTGCCCTTTTTGTTAAACCAAACCAGTAACTTGTACTGTTCATCACGCATGCATGGTTAATTGTTTTACATGAATTGGAAAATATACCTGCAAAGTGCATACCTCATTTAGAACCTTGGCCTTGTCAATCATGAATGAGCCAAAACTAAGATTGATCACAGTGAATTGTAATAAAGCAGTTTGCAATCCAACACTTATTTTAGTGGTGGTTTTCATAGCGGAAACAATTGCACAAATGTATGCAATTCATGAAAAAATATCAAATATTAACAAAACTGAAATGCAACACTCGCATAGATAAAGGCACAGGTGTTTTAAAAAAGAAAATGTTAATTTAGAAATGATTATGCGAATACACAGCAAGTGTATGGTCCCTTTTCATGTTAATTTTCACATTGATCAAACCGGTCCCCATTCATTATTTCACTTAATTTAATTTAGCACGAATTGTTCAGGAACCTTCTCTCATGCAAAGTAGGGGATACCCCTCTCTCACATGCACACTAGTATTAAGGCTACATGGCATATTTCCTCAGCAGTAATGTGTGTCTATTTAATACAGGCCTAAGAAGGTACAATTATACATTGTAATATAATATGCACAACTCAAATATATTCAGATCATAAATAAATAGCAATCTTTTTCACAAAACACACTAAGGGGTCTACAAACAGCTTTCCAATGAAAAAACGATGGAAATTAAACACATAAAACTATGTTTTCAGTCTGAAGCTGAAGACAGACATCTGGAGTGACAATGCATTTCTTCTATATTTTTGGACATAAATATTTCTAACAATTTCAGTTGTATTGTATGTATGTGCGGCATAGCTAAGATATAACTGAAAGGAAATGCAATAAGCCTTTTTTTTCTTGATTTTGATTAGTTTATTTTGAACTAGGAATAATAAATACACTTTAATTGTAATGATTTAGTTTA
Source organism: Amia ocellicauda (assembly GCF_036373705.1). Classification (NCBI taxonomy): domain Eukaryota; kingdom Metazoa; phylum Chordata; class Actinopteri; order Amiiformes; family Amiidae; genus Amia; species Amia ocellicauda. The sequence goes on from NC_089865.1 coordinate 30,306,178, forward strand.
CAATTCACAGTTAAAACCATGACATAAGGCAGCGGTTTTACACACAAAAGACAGTGACCTCTAAAGCTGTCATTCACAAACCTGGTCCTCGGTTCCACTCGGTTCCTGCTGGATTTTGTGCCAAATGGGCTCTCGGTTACATCAATGTAAACTAATGCTAACACAATAACCCTGTTCCCAATGGAAAAGAAAACGAGAGGTTTCTGGGCTCTTTTATGCTGGTATTTTGCTGTGTGAAAGGAATGGTGACACTAAATGCTTTCAACACAACTGAATCTTTTCCCAGACTAGGACCTGCAGTACTGATTCTATCCCGTATGAACACGCTGGTGAGATTTAAGGTATACTGCATGACTGAAGCTCTTCCCACACTGGGAGCAGCGATACGGTTTCTCTCCTGTGTGAACCCGCTGGTGAGTTTTAAGGTTCCCTGCATGAGTAAAGCTCTTCCCACACTGGGAACAGCAGTATGGCTTCTCTCCTGTATGAATTCTCAAATGACTATAAAGGTGTGCTGCATGAATGAAACGCTTCCCACATTGGGTGCAGTTATATGGTTTCTCTCCTGTGTGAATGCGCAAGTGTTTTTTAAGATATTTTGCTTTACTGAAGCTCTTCCCACACTGAGGGCAGCGATGGCAGGCCTGATGTTTCCCAGTTTGTGGTGCGGGAGGAGTGTGGGAGCTGGATCTGGGACGCAGCGGACACAGCTGTGATGACGGGCTCTCACCCCTCACTGGACTGTCATTTCCTGCACTGAGCTCCTCCCTCAGGGCAACAGATTCGTTTTTTTCTTCAGGGAGCTCAGGTTCTAGTTTACAGAGGCCTCCTGGAATATTTTCCAGACTAAGATTACAGAGTCCATCTTTCAAAACAATATGTGCATCTAACTCCAGTTCTTCGTCCTCTGTTTTAATGTACTCAGACACCACATTGGGCTCACACTGTGTCATGGTAGAGTCCAGCTCAGTACCAGAAGTACTGGATCCACACTCAGATCCCAGTGTCCCGAGTCCCTGTGTTAAATCCCCAGTCTGCGGCTCTGCCATGTGGCCAATCTCCAGTCCCCCGAGCTCCTCTTCAGTCCGTGTGCTCCTGTGCTGCTCACTCAGCCCCTGTTTGTCTTCAGTAGCTGTGGGCTCTGTGTCCTGCATCAGACTGGAGTCCCACTCCAGCTCACAGTGCTGCTGCTCAATGGGAGCCCTTTCCCCAGAGTCAAGGAGAGTACTGTCCTCTAAAGCTCCTGGGGGAAAGACAAGACAATAAAAAAGTATTGTAAACAGCAACTCTGAGGACAGAGTACTAGTACAGATCAGCATTATTATTTTGCATTATTATTTTTATTTCTTGGCAGACACCCTTATCCAGGGCGACTTACAACACGAGTGCAAAACAAAGTGCAAAAATACAGTTAAGTAAAGGCATCAATCATTACAAATTAAATTTACATAAAACATAGCAATTCAAAATATAATACATTTTACAACTTCCAATTTACACAGGCAAGTACAGTAAGTGAGGTCCTACATCCTGGACGGTAAAAGCTAAGTCCTGTCAAGATGTAGGGTCACAGTTAAGGGCTACGGGAAAGGGAGCAAGGAGGAAACAATCAAAAACGCAAGAAGCATATAAAACACTGTGAAGTGCTATCTAACAGGGATTAAGAGGACTAATATTACAAGTACTGTCGGAAAAGATGCGTCTTGAGTAAGCGCCGGAATGAGGTCAAGGACTGCTGTTTTGAGTTCAGTGGGAAGGTCGTTCCACCATTTAGGGTTCAGGGATGAGAAGGAGCGGCTCTGGAGGAAGGAGAGTGGAGAGGAGGTAGGTTTAGTCTTCTGGCACTGGAGGAGCACAGTGGTCTGGAGGGGATGTATGGGGAGACGAGTGTCTGAAGGTAGCTTGGTGCAGTGTGGTCGAGACAGCGGTAGGTGAGGGTCAATGTCTTGAACTGAATGCGTGCCGCTATCGGGAGCCAGTGGAGGGAGCGGAGCAGTGGAGTAACGTGTGTGAATTAGGGCAGAGAGAATACCAGACGAGCTGCAGAGTTCTGGATGAGCTGGAGCGGCAGGTAATAGTTGCAGCATCCAGGAACTGTGTAAAATGTATGTATACCAAAATCTCCGTCAACATGAAAATCGAACATTTGCCTATTCGTTAACGATGGCAACTATCGACAAGTAAATCTAACATTCAATAGTTAAATACAATTTAATTTTTAAGCCTCTCTATGTTGCGGTAATGAAGACGGACTGGAAGGTGTTATTTATGTCACATCTGATCTGAGATATGTATAAATTAGCTAGTCGAATATATCTCGCTGTTATGACCGGAAAACTGCCACAAGGACGCTAAAGTTAAAGTATTTGCGTTACAGCTCAAATTGATTAACTATTATTGAATGAAAATGAAATTTAATAAAAATTGGGGGAAAAAAAAAACATTTTGGGTCATGCAGGTTACAGCTGCAATTGCAAAATATTCAATTCTTATGCACATTTCAACTCTGACATAATTATCGAGAGACCCATATTGTATAAGCAAGCGTTCCTTTAAAAAAAAAAAAAACAGTGGTCTATTTGTGACTATCAGGAAACAACACCTGCTTTCAAAATAAGAGTGACACGAGATGCATGAGATGTTATGCTTATATTTAGCTGCCATTTCCGTACATCTCCTAATAGGAAGTTTTTTTTTGGGGGTTTTTTTTCATAGCCTAATGTTTATCTAGCAAAGTTAAAGTAGTAGTTAACAGACAGGACTATTCAACTAGATTATTCCACAGCTTTCGTAGAAGACTATAGTCAACATATTTGTCATGTAGATCCCTAATGAAAAACAAATAAGCTACTAATTGATAAAATTATAAATCAAGCAAAAGTCACAACAAGAAAAGCCATGCAGGCATTCCATAGTGCAGATGTTTATAGCAAGGCTAATTCATATTTAGAGATCTCTAAATATCAGGATATATTTTAAGAAATAAAAACTTAATGCATAAATGTGCATTATTTGCAACCTCATTTTGGGTGGCACAATCCAGTCACAATCTGTGTACAAATTGCATGGGAGAAGCGGTTGACAATATGCATGATCCTGCTATATTCAATGTTATGTGCCAAGGACAAAACCAGGTTTGGGACCAACAGCATAAGGCTTTTAAAAAAAAAAAAAAAAAAAACTGCACATGGTTCAACATGATTAGTAGCATGCAGCGTGTCCATCAACATTTGGACAGTAATGCTGCACCCGGCAACAGCAACCCTGGCATTGGCGAAGATATGATGAAAGGGTGTGTTGGCCTCGGCACACGTGAGAAGAGCTCAGCAAGTAGTGTACACCTCTGTCATTGTCCTGAACACACACAACAGATACCCACATCAGCGCTCTTCCATACAGGAGACAATGCATATCCCCCCCGAGACCATGGCTTAGGACACCGGTACTCAGACCTGTGTCTGCTACAGAGAGGCCATACAACAAGGCTCATATATCCAAACAAATTCATTGAGTTGTGTTTCGATCCATACGCCTAGCTGACCAACCCAGTGTCAAGAAAAGTTACCACAGTAACACAGGTTGATTTTAGATTTTTTTGAAAATGATTTTGACCCGTAATAAGTACCTCATGCACAAAGCTATGAAGGGCATTTACAATTATTCAAAAACAATTTGGGAATGGGGACTGTTCATTCATGGGGAGGACCACATACCATGTGGGAGGGGACAGCAAAGGGTTAATTGGAACAATGACTCCTTCCAGCTGTGGCTGGTGTTTGGGGTCTTGTTCTCCTGTACATGGTAACAGGATGTTCAGTTGGGGGACAAAACCCAATGACTGTACCACAAGTGTGTGGAGCCTGCCCCGTGTCAAGGTAATGCTGGCTAGGTGTGCCAGGATAGCCTCTGCTATTGTGTAAAGCCCAGCCGATCATGCCGTATGCCCACCACCTCAGAGACCACGCTCTCTATACTGTGCTCTATATGCTCCCCAATTGATTCTAGAGCGGCACTGGCCTGGCGCAGGACCCCCTTGTCCTGTTCCTGCTCAGTCGCCTCAGGGTTGAATGGTAGGGGGTCTCGGGTAGGGGATACTCATGGGACAGAGATGGAGGGACCTTCAATCTCAACAGTCAGCTGAACCAACTGAGAGTGGACCTTATCAGCACCCTGCAATCCAGGTTCAATCTCAAAAGACGAGCCATGCTCCTCTGCAGCAGGCAGTGGCTCCAGCTACATCCGAGCACCATAAGACAACCTTAGTATTGTAGTACAAACAATAGTGTACATAGTAGATAAAATTAACCAATACCCATCATTGTCTATATGTATGAAGGTTGTCTTAGTTTCCCTACCTCGTCACTGTAACTTCAAGACTACACAGATCAGTATGCATTAGTACATTTAGACATGTTGTTGCCATTGAATCAAATGAGCGCTTTCCATATGCACTACATATGCATACACTGCAGAAAAAGTAATTACAGATTGTAATCTGTAGAAGGGAAATTGCGATCTCTTCATCAGATTGCGGTATTAGGTATCCAGATATGTTTATTTACATTGCAATATGTTATATTAGGGTACTTGTTGTTTTTAATGTGTTCTTACCTATGACAGGGTCGATTTGTGTGCAGCTCACACTGCAGGTGTGTGGGCTCCGAATACGCAGGCGCGCGTGCTCAGTGCACGTTCTTTATTCAGAACGGGGGACACACTCAATGTTAAGCCTATGAGGAGGGGAAGTTAGAAGGATAATAAATGGGGAAATTATTGTAATATCCAAATGAGTACCCCCCCGCCTAGACATATGTGCAATATACTGTAAGGAGTTAATATGGTTGTCTATTGGACTTTAATGTTCTGTATTTAATTATAAATCTAATGGGGTCCTGGTGTAGTTTGTTTTATTTTTGTTCATCCTTTCTTATTGTTGCCATATTTTTGTGATTCACTTACTAAGATCTAGCACAATTCCAAGTGAATTCCAGTAGGCAATAAATGAGATTTTGGACTATTTTTTCTATGAGCTTTTTCTGAGATCCCTACATATTACCAAAAGTGCTGCAGGGTCCTCTACTAACACTAATATATACAGCTCTGGAAAAAATGAAGAGACCACTTAACATTGATTTCTGAACTTGGAGTGGTCTCAATTTTTTCCAGAGCTGTATATATTTTTGGGACAATTTGAATATTCAGAACAACATGTTTGCAGTTCCATGCAAGAGCTGGGGGTGGGGGGGACACACCACTATCAATGGGTCAAATAGTGGTTGTATTAACTGCAAATGTTTAAAGAAAGAAACACCTGCCTGTCATTTGTCAAATTCCGATTGGTTTCACAGGCAGCTGGCCAACTCTGTTGTTCGCACTCAGTATCTTTTGTCATCCAGAAACCAGTCTAATTTAGCATTAGCATATTACACATTTAGTGGTAATGAGGGTTTACCAATATAAATGTTTGCCTCTTCATGCATTATTATATTTACTTATTTTTTTATTTCCCATAATTCAACTACTCTCCTGAGTATTCGAATACTCCCTTTGAATATTCAAATACCTGTGCCCAAGCCGGATACATAAATGTGCTGAGAAGCATACATGTAATTGTTAATACCATTCTCATATATATGAATGTATAAATAGAATCTTTATAACATAACAAATGAATGCAGAAACTGGTCTCACACCTCTGTCCAGCACCCTGCCTTCATTGATGCACTTGCAGTGGCCTGTTCCTTTATACTGTCGCTCTATTATGCAGAAGCCTTATTATGCAGTGGCAATGGGTCAGAAATTGGAAACATGACATGCACATGTATTCAGGGCTGACATTAAACATGCACATAGCGCAATCGAAGTCAAACAACCATCTTGTGGACCATATTTTATCTTTCCATTTGAAATACTTATTCCACTTGAAAATCTGGGACTAATGCAAATGCAGCTTACATTAACAGACTAATGCTGCTGCCTTGTATGAATGGTAAAAGATGATTTAAGGTTTCTGTGCATCCAATTACATTTTTGGATATCCCAAGCCTGTCATTCCATAGAAACCGTTGTTATTCTCTGTTATTTCTATTTAAATCCATTTAAAGCATACCTAACAGTAAAGGCATAACAATAAAAGTACCTGAGTTTTTTTTATACTATGAGGTGCTATATCTCCTTTTACCCTATCTTTAGGTCTATGTGGTCATTCCAGAGCAACCACGGTCTGTCTGGTTCATCCAAATTACATTTCCATTGTGAGGCTTCCCAATATGAGGCCCAGAAGAAAAAAGTGTTTGCTTCATACTGAAAAATACCATGGGGTAGATGTACTAAAAAGGCCAGTCTAAGCACAAACATAGCGCACATAGAGTCTTTGTTGTGCAGAGTCACAGGACAAGAGAAAGATCCTACGTACCAAGAGAAGATATGTTCATGAAGACAGCAGCAAAATACTCATTTAAATATTTAACATCCTTGTGAGAAGCACAGTGTAAGCTTTGTGATATTTTAAGAAATACTGGCAGGTGTATCGAGCATAGCCTGATGTGCATAGCTGACTACACTACTCCAGCCCAGTCGCTGTCCTGTACAATGTGCAATAGCGCAGGCATAAGGAACCTAAAAACAATGATTCAAGGATATTATCGGTTGAGGAGTATTAATTGCAATGCTATATATTTGTGGCATATACAGTGGAAATAGTGCTCACCGGAGAGGGCTGTCAGAGGGCAGTGTGGGGTACATGCTCAGGAAAAGTGGAGAAGCAACTGTTCGGTGTGGACTGTACCAAGTAGAAAACTGTAAGGTATGCAGGCTAAGTACATGTTATGTAAATAGTAGCCTATATTATAATACATGGCTAGTTAATACAAGCTTTGTATGTTGAAAAAAAAGTTTAGGCAGTTTTGAAAATGTTTAGTGTACTTTTTAATTTCTTAACAATAAGATTGTATTTGTACATTATTCAATATTCAAGTTCACACTTACATTGCTTATTGTATGTAGTTTAGCTTTCTTGCTTATTGTACATTACTTATGTTTTGACATTGTGCATGGTATGCATTATTCTATAAAAAAGGCCCTTTGTTATTTATACCAATCATTTGAATGTTTTGTGTTTATATTTCCATTTAAATACTCTGTGCTATGTAAATGTTTGATCTGAAGTTCAAAAATTAAATGTCTTAGTTTTTTACAATTGTTTATCTTTCATTATCATACTATAGCTGTAGAAGAGCTTTCTGTTACAATGACTGGTGTGGGCTTTTGTAGTTAATTCGAAACGTCACCGCTTCTAGTGTTCATGCATAAAATTACATAAATGGGGTTTAATGTTAATTAACATGCCTACACTATTTGGTAACTAACGGTCTAACCAGGATCAGCAGCATTTGCTTTTAATAGCTAAATCTATGTGCGTCTGTCTCTCTCTCTTTCATATATATATATATATATATATATATATACACACACACACACACTATCTAAATGGGTGTATGTATATACACATTGTGTATGTTTATATATAAACACTATATATATATTACACACACACACGTTACACAGGCTGGATTTAAACGCTCAGTCGCTCTGCTCCTCACGGGGTCCTGCGCTGGAGCAGACCCGTCTTCACAACAATAGCTGACAAAGACGAGAAATCAACACGCTGCTGCCACCTAGTCAGGGGTGTATATGACACTATCGACATTATAATTATTCATGTGAATGCCATACTAGATACAATGTAATAAAACACTGAATATGAAATGCTCTATTCTTTTTCACTCCGTTAAGGAAGTGTGAAACATTGCAATAATTTACTACGCATATTTATTTGATGTTTGCATGATTGTGTTTAGCAGTCTCTCAGTGTTGTGTCTGAGTAGTAGCGTGCATTGTAGTTCCTCTGCCAAAGGGTGCAAACGCAATGACTCCAGAAGAGTGCACTTCATCCCACTCCGGTACCGCACGCGTGGATGCGGGGACGGGTTCACTTCTCCGGGGAAAGTGAGCAGTCGTGCTATACTCTTCACAGTTGAGTGGAGAAATAACTGCATTCGCTTTGAGTTGTATTCATATATTGGAATGCGCGTTTGCTACTGGAACACTACGTCTCTGCACAATATGGGCAAGTTCAGCCCTGGACCGACTCATCTCACACTGCACTGAAGTCAGCTACTTACCGGCGGCTCCCCCATCAACCTCTCCATCTCTCTCCGAGGGTCCCCACTCCCCCTTCCCGTCTCCGGGGCTCTTCTCCGGCCGCCCGTCCGCTCCGCAGCGCCAGTTACACACAGCCTGCTCTCCCGCCACCATGAGCTCCTGCAGCCTCCGTCTCAGCGCCTCGTTGTCTCTGTCCCTGCGGGCCGCTTCCTCTCGGTGCTCCGACACCGTCTCTTCCACCGCCTTCCAGATCTCCCACAGGGCGGCTCTCAGCAGCTCGGCCAGCGCCGAGGAGAGACGGGCGTTCAGAGACACGGACAGGGACATTTTTGCGGAACACTGGCAGAAGACAACACAGAAAGACAGACCCTGGGTTCAGTTCATGTTCTTTTCAGAAACAAGTCGCTACACAAATACCGAGAAAATAAAAGTTAATAATTGTTTCTATTTCGCTCGTGAACAATCTGCTCTCGCTCCACTCGGTTAGAACTCTACCACAAGCCCCGCCCCCATCATCCGGGCACTGCTCCTAAAGGAATTAGAGGAATTCATAGGACGTGACGTATAGGGTCATATAATTTAAAGACCAGCGCCATCTTGGTGGGGTGAGAGAGACAGGAAGCATTAGTTCTCATTATACTATAACATCTGTACCCTAACTCGTTTCAGGTGTTTGTTGAATGCGAGTCACTTTGTACATGGGCATAAAATAATAATAGTAATAATAATGCTTGAGAATAGTAATAATGATAATAATAACTAAGTTCTTCATGGCTTTTTTAATAATCTTTGTCCAGTACTGTAATTGACCAGTGTATTGGAATTCTGGCATTGGAGCATCCCTAGGTTTAACAGCAGGTACTTGAAAATTAAATCAGTTAAACTGACTTCAGAATGAAGCACATCTCCGCTCTGACAAGTATTTGCTCATTCTTCCTAAGCAACATTCACAGAATCCATCAATTTTTCACCAACTATTCGACTCAGTTCCTCATACATTACCCGCCATTCTGTCTCCTGAGACGGATTTGTTCTCTCCCTTTGAGGTTGAATTTAATAATGAGGAGCTGACCTGGGGCCTGGAAGAACAGGAGGAGCACAGGCAGAGAACTCTGCCCACAGGAGCCCCTGAAACCCACCGAGATATACATGCCTGCAGTGTGGACAATTAAATGGACCGTATGAATTGACCTAAGAAGGGGGAATGATAGGCAGTATTTTTGTTCGTTCTCTGTCTTATTCCATTCATGGCTGCTGTCTTATTTGTGAGGAATGAATGGTTTATTTATTTCTTGCTTGGATATTATTTTGTTGATTTCCTTCAGCTTTAGATTAGGGTAGGGTTTTATTATAACAATTTTATTCACCCAGTTATATTAGTGAAAGAGATTTTAGCATTCAGTTTTATGTTAACTTATCCCCTGTTATTATATTGTATTATATGATATTATATTATATTGTGATAGGAAACTAAACATAAGTGTTTGAACTTGCCTGTGTCTGTGGTTGGGTGTCTTGAGATCATAAGAACATAAGAACATAAGAAAGTTTACAAACGATAGGAGGCCATTCGACCCATCATGCTCGTTTTGGTGTCCATTAATAACTAAGTGGTCCAAGGATCCTATCCGGACTATTTTTAAATGTTCCCAAATTGTCGCTTCAGCCACATCGCTGGGGAGTTTGTTCCAGATTATAACAACTTTCTTTGTGAAGAAGTGTCTCCTGTTTTCTGTCTTGAATGCCTTGAAGCCCAATTTCCATTTGTGTCCCAGGGTCCGTGTGTTCCTGTAGATCTGGAAAAGCTCCTCTGGTTTGATGTGGTCGATGCCCTTCATGATTTTGAGGATTTGAATCAAGTCCCCATGTAGTCTTCTCTGTTCCAGGGTGAAAAGGTTCAGGTCCTCAGTCTCTCAGTAGGACATTCCCTTCAGACCTGGAATAAGTCTGGTTGCTCTCCTCTGAACTGCCTCTAGAGCAGCGATATCCTTCTTGAAGTGTGGAGCCTAGAACTGTCCACAGTATCCAGATGTGCTCTAACTAGTGCATTGTACAGTCTGAACATTACTGCCCTTGTTCTCAGTTCTACACTTTTGACAGTATGCCCTAACACTCTGTTTGCATTTTTTATTGCTTCCCCAAATTGTTTCGATTGGGAAAGTGAGGAGTCCACGTAGACTCCTAGGTCTTTCACATGGGATACTTATTCTAGTTCTATTCCTTCCATAATGTAATTATAGTGGACATTTTAATTCCCCACATGTAATACCTTGCACTTGCACTACATCTACTTATGTCTCCCTGAATAGCTACAGCTTCCAATTTTAGGATGCGGAACCTTGTCAAAAGCTTTCTGAAAATGTAATCTAATTGGGCAGTAGTGGTTAGGACTCTAGAGTGGAGGGTTGTGGGTTCAATCCCAGGTGGTGAACATTGCTGTTGTACCATTGAGCAAGGTACTTTACCTATCTACTCTAATAAATGCTTAGCTGTATAAAGGGGTGTAATATAATGTAACAATTATAAGTCACCCTGAATAAGGGTGTCTGCTAAGAAATTGAATAATAATAATCTATGGTTTTCATTAAGATGCTCCTCCATTTTCTGTCTAATTTTTTTTTAAGTAATGCAGGTGATCCTCAGAAGCTGTACAGGAAGACAAATTTAAGATTTTAAGATTTTAAGGCTGATCAAGGTATTGAAACATCAGTGTCATGTACCACCTGTGACATTGAAATGTAATGTTTTAGTAAGAGTTCCAAAGTTTGGGAGATGTACATTGGAAGAGTATATATTTCATATGCACAACATTTTTTAGTATTGATTATTAACTATATTTAACTTTTACACATAATTCAAATAGGTTAATATAGGGTGTGTATCTGCCTTTTTTTCTGTGTCTTGAGTCTGAGTCAGAGACACTTGGTTCTCAAAACATTTTATTAATCTTGCATTGAAACTTTCAGGGGATGATGTAAACATGGTTACATCAATAACAAACATTCCTGTTGTTCCTGAGTTGTCCACAAGTGGTCCACAAAGTGGTGAGGTCGAAATGTACCAAATGGTATGACGTTTACTCATTAGCATATTATTGATTATTCAGACCTAACCACTGTCCTGCTTGTTCTAGATATGCTTTAATCTTCTTCAATGCCCTATATGCTCATATATCACAGTAGGCTTGCTGCTGCTCCTGTCTCAGTGTGAGATTCTGACCCCCAGGAGAACAAGTGCTGTTAAGAAATGTTGTCATTGTGTGGGATGAAGTCAACTTCCACCATTCTTTGCTTGTCCCGGGGTACTTTGATGCTCTCTCATGCCACTCAGTGGTGTTTTGCACACCCTCCTCTCCCTTTCTGAACCCAATTTGGACTCGGGTTTCCCTCCAATTGTGAGAGAAACCTTTGTCCAGCAGGGGGCATCGAACTGTATTTGACAGTCTTTTTCTTTTCCTTGCAGGGAGCTGATCCATCAGGCCAGACCAGACGAGACGGGGAGGTGCCGGTTGACAGAGCTGCAAAGTCCTGGGTCCTTGGAGCGGTCCGGAGGCCGAGGCAAGCGGAGATTGGGACAGACCGGGAGCGACAGGGGACTTAGCCAGAGGAGTCTGCGGACTCCTCACGGAGTGGGTCCCATCCAGAAGCCCGGCCGACCATCTGCCCAGAGCCCGGCCTGACCAGGACTGCTCCCTGCTGACGTCACCAGCCAGGATCCAGGAGAGGCCTCGGATCCCAGGGACCGACCAGGCCGATCGACGAACGTCCCTGAGGGAGGCCTGCTGCAGCCAGGGCCCGGACTTCTCCCCGCAAGGCCCGCTCCCTGCAAGAGCCCCGGAGGTGGAAGCTGCTTCCCAGCCAGGTGGACTTGCCCCGACCTCCAGATTGAGAGCCTCTGGACCCTTTCCCAGGTAGGAAAGTGCAGCATGGCCCAGCGAACCGCCGGTGTGAGGCGCCACAATGCAGTGCGCTTCAGCCGTGAGGCTGGAGCCGAGACCGCGGCCCTCACCCGACTGCAGTTCAGCAGGTCCGTGCTGCAGAGGGGCCTGGGCTTCGCCCCTTCTGAGCTGAACTGCATGGTGAAACTGCCTGGACCTAGGGACGTGTTTGAGGTGAGTTTTAAGAACCCTCAAGTGCTGGAGTGTTTTTGGAATATTTACAGAGAAAAAAATGAATGTATGCCTCTGAGTGACATTGTGGTCGACGCCCTGACCGATAGAGAAATTAAAATTGTTACCATCCAGTTTTATAATGAAGCAGTGGCAGAGTACGATGTAGAGGTATGGCTGAGGAGACACTGTGAGATCCTGTCTGAAAGCAAGAGAGTCAATGACGAGGATGGGGTTTGGACCGGTGCTCGACGGTGGCAGGTGCGCCTGCAGGTGGAAGTGGCCGCCATCGGCGGAGTACGCCACCTGCCGAGCACTGTAGTTTTAGGAGCAAACAGGGGGCTAGTCTTCTACCATGGCATGCCCAAATTGTGTAGGAACTGCGGGGCCCTGGGTCATTTAGCCGCAGCCTGCACTATTGTTAAGTGCAAGGTTTGCGGTGGGGAACACCTGACCAGGGCCTGCAAGCAGGAGAGGGCCTGCAACCTGTGCGGCGGGGGAGGGCACCTTTTTAGGTGAAAAAAAGAGGGCCGATGTTTTAAACTCTCTGGCTGGCATGAAAGCAGATATTATCTGTTTACAGGAGTGCGGCATCCCGTTCCAAAAAGAATATAAAGATCTCTGGGACACTTGGACCCTAGGTGATTCCTTCTGGTCGGGGTCCAACGTGTCCCGAGCGGACGGGATTGCCGTACTCCTGAAGAACCCATTTATAGAAGTTAAAAAATGTATGTTGATAGAGGCGGGCAGGTTGGCCAGCCTCGACCTTAAATACAAGGGGGCTGTATTGAGTCTGGTCAATGTCTATACCCCCACCAGCCAGAGAGAGAGAGTCCTCTTTCTCCCTCAGCTACGCCCGCTCCTGATCGGCACCTTACCAATTATCATTTCAGGTGATTTCAACTGTGCTCTGAGGGATGTAGACCGGAGTAAGCCCCGTAACGATAGATCCAGCAGGGACCTCGCTGCGTTCGTGGAGGACTTTGAACTCTGCGACGCAGGTCGGGACCTGGCCATGTCTTCGGAGGCGGTCTTCTTTTCAGACCACAGGCTCCTGACGACAGAGGTGCTCATTCTGAGCACACGGGAGTCGGGGCCTGGGGTCTGGAAGCTCAACACCTCTGTGCTCGATGACCCTCATGTTATTAAGACCTTTAGCAGACGCCTCGAGGAGTGGAGGACCCTGAAGGACCTTTTTGATTCTCCCATAGAGTGGTGGGAGATGGTGAAGAAAAGGACCAAGGGCTACTTCATTCAGCTTGGGAAATGGAAAGCTCGCGAGAGGCGGGCGAGATATTCCCATCTAAATGCCCGCCTCCAGCACCTGAGTCTTTTACAGCTCAGAGGCTTCGACCTAGCTGAGGAGGTGGCCCGGGTCAAACTGAGTCTCTCCGCCCTCTATCGGGAGGAGCAAGAAAAGATCAAGGTCCTTTCCAGGGTCCACATCATGGAGGACGACGAGAAGTGCAGCCGCTTCTTCTTCAAGAAAACGAAGGAGAGGCGGCCTGCAATGTCCTCCATGATCGACTCCTCGGGGCAGGAGGTGGAGGGCAGAGAGGCTGTTGAGACAGTGGTGCGGGACTTCTACAGGGAGTTGTACGATCAGAAGGTGGTGGATCAAAATCTGATCCATCACTTTCTGTCCCTGTTGGAGTCCCGCAACGAGGGGGACGAGGAGGTGGAGGAGGATCCAGAGATCACCACCACTGAACTCTCCCAGGTGGTAAAGAGTCTTAACTCTGGAAGGACACCAGGTCCCGATGGGATCCCTGCTGAATTCTAAAAGATCTTTTGGGAGGTGCTTAAGGAAGATCTGGCTCAGGTCTTGGGGTCGATGTACAGAGAGGGTAGACTGGCCCCTTCTATGAAGAGGAGTATCCTCTCTCTTCTTCATAAGAAGGGAGATCCAAAGGATCTGAGGAACTGGTGGCCGGTCAGCCTCCTGTGCACCGACTACAAGATACTGGCCAAAGCACTGACGCTCCATCTGCAGCGGCCACTCCCTCATGTCGTGGGTCCCGACCAGGTCTGCGGTGCCTGGGGGAGATCGGCGGCCGACAACACCATGCTGCTCAGGGATGTCGTGGCCGAGAGAGGGCTTCCCCTGGTCCTAATCAGCCTAGACCAGGAGAAAGCCTTCGACAGAGTGGGTCACGAATACCTGCAGCTCGTTATGGAGAGGATGGGTCTCGCTCTTGGCCTGAGGAAGTGGGTTAAGATCATCTACAGCGGCCTAAGCAGCAGGGTCCTTGTGAACCGCCACCAGACCGAACCATTTCCGGTCAGGTCGGGGGTCCGACAGAGTTGTCCCTTGTCCGCCCTGCTGTACGTCCTCTGTCTGGAGCCGTTCATGCAGGCGATCCGCCGGGACGTCCGGGTGACAGGTTTCCATCTCCCGGGTTCCGGCGGAGAGCAACTGAAAGCCCTGGCCTATATGGACGACGTGGCCATGGTCTGCACGGACGCGCCGTCCGTGGACAGGGTTGAGGAACTGCTGGACGGCTTCTGCAAGGCGACGGGGGCCACTGTCAATAGGGCCAAGAGCGAGGTCTACCTCTCCAGAGCATGGCCTGTTGGCCGGGGCCCGCCGACCGTGTTCCCTGTGAAGCCGTCCATCAAGGTTCTGGGGATCACGATCGACGGGACCAACACGGGCACCCGGAGCTGGAAGGAGGCTTTATCTAAAGTCCAAAGAAAGATCCACGGCTGGAGCACAAGGACCTTGACGATGGCCGATAAGGTGCTGGTCGTAAAGGCCATCCTCTTCCCGATACTCCTCTACGTATTAATGATCTTCCCCCTAGACAAGGTCGTCGCAAAACTAGTGACCAGGATTATATTTCGGTTTGTCTGGGGGAGCAAAATGGAGAGGCTGAAAAGAGTGCAAATGGTGAAGGGTACCCTGGATGGAGGCAGGGGAGTCCCGGACGTTGTGCGGCTGATAAAGGCGCAGGGGCTGGCCTACGTGGTCAAGAATATCCAGACCATTCGGCCTCTGCGCCATGGATAACACCAGGCCGCACTCGTGGGATCCCCTGCCGTTCTACAGGGCGCTCCGAGCCTTTACGCTCGAAGTAGGCCTCCATAAAGTCGTGCTGGCCTCCTTATATATAAGACCATCTGTAGCCAGATGAGATCTACCCAGGAGACCAGCCGGATAGAAGATTTCCCTCCCGAAACCTGCCGGTTTATCTGGGCTAACGCTATGCATGTCTCCTGGATGGCTGTGAGTCGGTGTCTCCCCACCCGAGTGTTCATGCACAGAAGGGGCCTAGCCCCTTATGACATCTGCCCCTACAAGGGTTGCCTGGGGAAGGAGACAGAGGCTCATATCTTTAGGGATTGCCCCTCCGCCTGCAGGGTCTGGCTCCTGTTTTCTCCGTTCCTCCACAGGTTTGCCGTTCCTGTGCGGGCAACCACCCAGCAGATCTTATATGGTCCAGCCAGGGGGTTAATATCTTCCACCCTGAGGTGCTGGTGGCGTGTTGTCTGCGCAGTGAAACAGGCCCTGTGGGAGGGACGGAACATCTGTCTGTTTAATAAGCAGGAGCTGGACCCAATTGTCATCACGCGGAGGGGCATGGTACTTATAAGGGACTATGTCAATCTGGAGGTCCATCAGAGGGGCAAGGAGGAAGCCTTTAAGAACTGGCAGATACAAGATCTGGGGGAGCTCAGAATCCCATGATGGGACCCACCTCCGGGGACGGTCATCTCCTCCTGCTGGAGCCCGAGTCCAAGATCTTTTAACTATTTTATGAATGATTGTCTTTTAAAATGACTTTTAAAAATGAATTTTAACTGTTTTTAAAGATTGAGTTGTTTTTAAAACACTAGTTGTTTGGGTTTTTTTTGGTTTAGTTTTGTTATATATTTTTTTGTCAAATACATTGACAGTCTAGATTTAATTTTAAATGCATTGGACCATTTTTGTTTGTTTTTTATTTTTACCATTTTAATTGTTTTTTTATTTGTCCAGTGCATTTTCAGTTATTTTCAATGTATTTGACTCTTTTGTTGGTACCATATTTTGCTTTAATCATGTTTGTTTTGTTTAAGCACATGTTTATTTGAATTTATTTGTTATATTAATCACTAAGATTTTAAAAATTTTAAGTGATTTTAAGAATTTATTTAAAAAAAATTTAATCATGAGTATTAAAATTTGTTTGAATGTTTTTTATTGTAATGTAAAATACTTTTAACAATAAAATAGTATTTCTGAACCCAATTTGAATTTTTCCCACCTGGCTCTGAACAGTGTATGACAGTTGTCCCCAGTGAGCAGGTCACATTTGTCAAGGGCATGGAGGTGGCTTGTCAAGACAAATGAGACTCCACCTTTCAAAGATCACTCTGATGTTGATGAGAACAGAAATCAGAGCTTGCATGCTGAATACCTGTAAAACCTGTAGTAATGATAACAAACTATTATGTTATGTATAAGTTTTCAGTGATGTCTGTGTAATTTGGAGCAATAGCCACTGAAAAAAGACACACTTATAGGTAATAGGTGGATGATATGACAAAAGGTGAATCATTTTCTAGAAAGGACTGGAGGTGAAAGCATGGAATAAGAAATAAGAATAATGTGAAATAATTACTCAATTATTAATTATTTAAGATTTTGTATGTTAGATGAAGATAAAACAGTCTGAAACTGGGTAAATTCCACTCTGGTAAAATTCCATTGTTTAGGACAAGTCCAGTCTCCCTAATTGTTCTTAGGTAGTGTGCCGATTCATAGTAAGTGGACAAATTTGGCTGAGGTGGGGGGGGGTCTAATTTTATTATTATTATTATTATTATTATTATTATTATTATTAATGTCATGTGCCAATAGTAGGTCAATAACTTCCGTGAAGGTGGCACCCCATGTGTTCAGAATGTGAATAAAAATATATGCATTAGTTTGTGCTGCATTTGTGCTGGTTTGTGCTGCAAAAATCATTGTTTGTGCCGGTATGGTTCCCGAGATATTAAAGATTATATTTTATGAGCTGTGACGTCACTCAGCACCCCATCAATGTCCAAATCACACCAAAATAGTCTCTTTCGTTTTGTGCTGCATTCGGGCTGGTTTGTGCTGTATTTGTTTTTATCAGTGCAGTTATAGTTTTTTAGATATTCATTTTTTTAATTATCAGCGATGATGTCACCTAGCATCCCATCAAACTCCAAATCGATCCAAAGTGGTGTCATTCGTTTGTACTATATTTGTGCTACATTTGTGCACCAAAAAAAATGTTTGTACCAACATGGTTCTTGAGATATTACACATTATATTTTAATCACTTGACAGTGGTCTCTGTCCTTTATGCTACGATTGTGCTGATTTGTGCTGTAAAATGCATGGGGCATGTTGGCCATATCCGGATTCAAAAGCATATTCTGCTGCAATATACTTATGCTTGTAGGTTGCAGTGCAATTACACAACAGGGTTCTTTATTTGGCTGCCTACAGCAAAGCAAGAGAGTTGGGTTTGGACTGCCGACAACACCAATCAAGCAATGTTTTGCTTTCATAATAATTAAACACGTCATCAATGCATACACTTCTCCATGTCTTGTTTTCGTAGTTTAGGACTACTTATTCGTATAGGCTTAAACCTAAACCCCTACTACGAAACCACAAACAAACACTGGAAAACATGACAACATGAATAAACGTTCAGTTCACAAATTGTTACATGTTATCAACAGGTTCACCACTCCATTTTGGGTACAAGGAAGTAGCCTATAACTCCATGCAAACCCTATACAATTTATATAATTGTATGATACAGTGATGATAATGATACAATTTGTCATTGCTATTCATTGTCACCTTGTATGGTAATAGGCCGCTGCCATTGGCTACTCTGGTGTGTGGAGTTGGACAAGGGTTCAAAAGACTGACTTATCAATGATGTCTTCACATTAGTTTTGCCTTGCTGTACCCAATGTACTTATACTGTATATTCTTGACAGATGGGTTTTTACTGGAGCAAACTAGGTAAAGTACCTTGCTCAAAGTGTCCTTTGTAGTGTCCCCCACCTTGGATTGAACCCACAAACCTCCAGAGCCCTAACTACTACTCCACATTCCTGCCTAATATATTGCAGTTTCAAACAACATTGTAAGACACACAAAGCCAAACAAATGAAAAAGGAGGACTATGAATGCAAAACTGCTGCTTTATTCATATACTGTAGAGTGGAATATACCTGTGTCCTGCAAAAACAAAAGAAACAGGAAAATATACCAACATATTATGCCTTAAAATATGGAGAAATAGGTCTTCTAACTATAACAAAAATGACCAGACTCTTAGTATGAAATATAACCTGTTTTTATGATATAAAAGGAACACTTAATGTCCTCCTTCAAAGCTCACAGTACAGTAAAACAAAATTACACTTTTCATAACCAATCTTCAATTATTAGTAGGTTACACTTGTATAATACAAGGGTTTAAGAAGAACATAAATCTGTCTTTCAAATTGTATTGTATTGTATTGAAATAATAGATGGGATGAATAAAACAATATAGCAATTATTATTTGTATCCCTTATATTTGGTGTCACAATTTTTTTGTATTAGGATTGTGTAGTGTCAGTGACAACAAATGAACTATATTTGCAAACCGGGAGTTCCTTAAATCAGTAGAGCATGTTTTATTTTCATTAAATGAACCCAGACTAGCAAAATAAAATATTTTATGGAAGCAAGAAGTAAACTTGTAATACAAATGGAGAGATACTAATAATATATATGCCCATAATAATAACCTAAGGACACTTCACTAGCACCCTGATCGTGCTGGCAATGGTGGAGGACCACAGCCTGCATAGAGGGGGTACAGTTCTCTCAGTAGCAGAAGCCAGAAGGAAAACAACACAAGGATATACTACATTGAGACAGGCAGTGAAATGAACAGATTTCAACAGGACTGAAATAGTTGCCTCCTCTGAATTTTTGAAGTGAAATGCTATGATAGCCATGAGGATAATGTGTAATGCAATTACAACAAAAATAGTATTCACAACAGAAGTATGACACAATCCGATGATACAATTGATATACTGAAACACCACTGAACACAACTGATCACAGTTATACTTTTTCTCTTCTAACAGTTTTCTGCTGTATTGGAATGGAAGTATCTTTTCTGATATTGATCACAGCAATATGGCTTCTCTACTGTGTGGGTATGCAGGTGTGATTCAAGGTAGATTGAATAAATGAAACATTTTCCACACTAAGCACAGCTGTCAGGTCTTCATCCTTCTCTGCTATGTGAATTCTCTGGTGTGTCTTAAGGCCCCATGCTTGGCGGAACCTTTTCCCACACTGAGCACAGCTATATGGTTTTTCTTTTGTGTGGGTGAGCAAGTGACTATTAAGCTTTGTTGAACTGAAGAAATTCTTCCCACATTTACTGCAGTTATATGGCTTCTCTCCTGTGTGAATTCTGTAATGAAGTTTCAGGTGGTGTGATCTAGTGAAACCCTTCCCACACTGATCACAACTGTGAGGTTTTTCTCCCGTGTGAATTCTCTGGTGTGAATTAAGATGTGCAGCCTGTACAAAACTCTTCCCACACTGTCCACAGCTGTACGGTTTCTCTCCTGTGTGGATGCGCACGTGTGATGTAAGGGTGGATGATCTAATGAAACTCTTCCCACACTGAATGCACTTAAATGGCTTCTCTCCTGTGTGAATTCGGTAATGCACATTCAGGTATCCTGATCCGGTGAAACTCTTCCCACATTGGTCACATGTGAAAGGTCTTTCTCCTGTGTGAATTTTCTGGTGTGATTTAAGGATGTCTGGCCTGCTGAAGCTTTTCCCACACTCAGTACAGTAGAATGGTCTCTCTCCTGTGTGGATACGCTGGTGTATTTTGAGATGCCGAGATCCTAGGAAGCTCTTTCCACACTGTGCACAGTAATTACAGCCCTCAGAGTCTCTAGTGAACTCTGTTGTGTTGTTGTTCACTGCCAGTGGACTGCAAACATGGACGCTTTTATGTGTGTGTTGTAATGATAGTCTCTCCACTCTGACCGAGCAAGGCTTCATAAACTCCTGAAGAGGAATCCTTTGATCTGGCTGTTGTCCCAAGTCCTCTCTATATTGTTCCAGCTGGGAGATATCTAGTTCAATTCCTGTGTTTTCATCTTTAATACTCTGTGGCTCATTCTCTGTCTTATAAGTGATACAATCCAATATAGTATATTGTGTATTCATGTGAAGAGATCTTAAAGAAGGATCATGCAGTTCATTATGAAAACACTGGGGTCTAATGTGGTGAGTCTGTAGGTCAGTGTGCTGTTCACTCATCTCTACTTCTATTTGCTCCAGCTTAATGACAGGTCCAATTTCATCAAGACTTTCTGCAATGTTATCTGGATCTAGATTACAGAGTCCCTCACTTGTATCCTCAAATCCTGCTGGATTCTGTATGTGTGTGCCATGCTCAGATCCTGGCTCTGCCATGTGAACAGGCTCCAATCCACTGAGCTCCTCCACACACTGACTGGAGGCCCACTCCTCCTTGCAGAGCTGATGGCCAGTGGGAATTGTTTCCCCACCTTCATGGAGATCACTGGGCCCTACATCTGCTGTAAGAGATGGAAGACAAGATACTTATAGCAGCTCCAGTACAACAGTGAAGTCCAACAAAAGTGCCAAATTACAAAAGTTCCCTGCTCTGAAGAGACTACACAAACCACATTTCACAAAAGGAGTTTGATATATCTCTCTCTCCTCCAAATAATGTGACAAACAGATTGCGTGAACAATAGATATACTGACACTTCAATAAATCTGTTAATAGTCAACTTAATTTGTGACCAGGAATGTGTAAGTTGTGCAGGGAAAAAGTATGGTATAATGGTATGTATAATAATTTACTGTGCAACATGTAATGGTAGATCCAGTAAGAGGATGATCCAGATACTGTCAACAATTCCCAACATCAGCCTAGCTGTCCATTTACATTAATTCACCCACTACTTGTCATCCTGGCTATTAGTTGTGTCCTAAATTTATATTTCCCAACAATGTTCTTATACAATACTAAGGTAGTATTGTATAATCTACTAAACTAATACAAATGTATTAATTTAGTCAACTAGACAAACACATGGTTTTAATTAACTAAATTATACTAAATGTCATTTATATAGTAATGACAATCATACAGCATATCACTACCTGACATACTTACATGACATTCCCATGGGACCAAAAAAATGCTGACTTCGAAGTGTGTACCTACAGTGCCAAGCAGGGCAGCACTGTCAACTACAGCAACAGCCCCATACAGCACAGCCCCTCACTGCTTTAACAATTAAGCTGCTTTTAAATGCTGCTGCTGCTGCTGCTTCCATTTGTCCATCTTCCTCTTCATACAATAGCAGAACAGTAGGCTGAGCCACATCGAGACCATCATTATTCTGACTGCCAGGTTACAATGATGAAACATATAGTCCCTGTAGCTCAAATAGTTTTGGGGGTATTACAGCACCTAAACTAAATTACCCAGAAACACCATTCATCCCAAAATTCAGTATTAAAAAAAATACAACTTAATTTGTACTTTCCACTCTAATTAGATATCACATGGGCAGCAACTAACACTGAATCTGACCCTCCCTCACCAAGTACTCGACTCGACAGTTCAAGACATTGACCCTCACCTACCGCTGTCTCAACCACACTGCACCAAGCTACCTGCAGTCACTCGTCTCCCCATACATCCCCTCCAGACCCCTGCGGTTTTCCGGTGCCAGAAGACTAACTCTGCCTCCTCTCCACTCTCCTTCCTCCAGAGCTGCTCCTTCTCATCCCTGGCCCCTAGGTGGTGGAACGACCTTCCCACTGAAGTCAAAACAGCAGAGTCCTTGACCCCCTTCTGGCGCTTACTCAAGACACATCTTTTCAGACAGTACTTGTAATATTAGTCCTTTACTCTCCTGTAAGATAGCACTTTGCGTTTTATCATACTTCTTGCGTTACTAGTACTCGTATTATTTTGATTTCCCCTATGCTCCCTTTCCTGTGGCCCTTGACTGTGGCCTAACATCTTGTCCACAATTAGCTTTTACAATCCAGGATGTAAGACCTCATTTATTGTATTCACTTGTGTAAATTGGAATTTGTAAAATGTATTATGCTTTGAATTGCACTTTATTATGTACATTGGAATTTGTAATGTTTTATGCCTTGTACTGAACTGTATTTTTGCACTTTGTATTGCACTTATATTTTGTAAGTCGCCCTGGATAAGGGTGTCTGCTAAGAAATAAATATTATTATTATTATTATTATTATTATTATTATTAATAATAATAATAATAATAATTGCTAGTTGTATGTTATGGCAGCATAAGCCATGCAGAGGCATCTGCAAGCTCTTCAAACAAATTGAAATTAGCAAACCATATAGCAGAATCTACAGCACATTACCACAAAGAGCTGCACAACGATGGTGGAAAGCTATTTTGTAGCTTATGCAATGAAAATAAACAGTGTCTACTGAAGAATTAGACAAGGTACATTTTTTTCCTTTTTTTTTTTACAAAAAAGATTGTGATCTGATTATTTGTGCTCCTTGTTTTTTAGTATTTTTTTGTTGTTGTGTTTTTTTATCGTTACCTTCCTGATTGTTTTGTAGTATATGTACATTAACATTGTAGCCAAATAAACCAAAAGCTGCCTCAGGTTGAATGCTGGTTAATATCTTACTCTGCTCTGTTCTAAATGCTTTTCAGTTTCCTGGCTATTTCTAGGTGCTGCATTGATTTGGATATGTTTTAAAATGTAAAGAACTTGTCCGCCATATACAAAGAGGGGCCAACAAGTGGAGAGATCAAACCCATAAGCCAAGTTACAAGACACTAGTTAGAAGACAAAACAGCTGTTGGGGTTACAGGAGTGTTTCCCATTGTTTCCTGCACAATGAAATTTGGATCTCACTGCTGATAGTCATTGATGGTCATTCTGTAGTATACATTTGGTACTGGCTGTGAACTAATCTTATTAATATACCAAGGCTAAATCAAACTACAGTAAGATAAGTCTACTGATAACGTCTATTTGGAGACAGCTGAACTAACTGATAATTAGGGGTTAACATGTTGATGTCTGCAAGTGCAAGTTAGTTGTAGCAAAAGGGATTGCACACTAACAATCAGGGGCATCATGCAGCTAAATATTTTGGGGGGCACAATCTGAAAACAAATTATTACAAATGGTTGGTATTTAATGATTTTAACTACATCTATAGGGCATCCTACATTTTTTTAAATGCAAGTGTACTTTAATGTACTGCTCTACATAGCTATTCAGTAGTATTGCTCTGCTGTTTTTGTTGTATTCTAGCCAATGGTATTTCTGATACCAGTCACTGTAAACAACTTTGCTTGGTTCCAAACAAAGTGTAAGAGCATCTAACACTGGTTGAGTGGGACCCTTTCATGGAGGGCAATTTTCTATTGCCAGTCAATCTCTTGGCATGATTAAACTTGTGTGTTTCGGATTGAAAAAATAAATAAAAAATGGTGTGCATACTGTATTGTACACACTATCAGAACAATCGGGTAAATAAATATTATTGCAAATGAGTTTTTTAGTCTCACTTGGAAGCATTAGTAAAGCATTTATTTGATCTTGTTGAAATATTTTAAAACAGTAATCACTCTTAATACCAACTCCTACCTCTCTGAACCTCACTTTATTTTTTAATAGGAAAAGGTGTAAAACAATTATGTCACATCTACTTGTATTTCCACACAGTTGCATATCACTAATTGTAAATGTACAGTGCCCTTCAGATTTATTTATACCTGAAATGTAACAAAAAGTAGATTTTAGAGAGAGAAAAAGTTTGTGCAGTCAGTTTAGATTTTTGGGGGATAAATACATGCAACTATGAAACACCAAGACGATCAGCGATAGATATCCTAAAAACATTTCGGTCCAAATATTATTGGATTTGAACGTTTAGGGTATGAAAACGTTTGAACCTCGTTTGTGAACAAATATGCAAGTATGTTAGCAAACCTATGTGTTCAAGGCCAACTCTGAATGACTGAAAATAGTTATGTGTGAATGTTTCAGGTTTGTGTGTGTGTGCAATAATAATAATTCCTAAACGGACCCTCACATTACTGGACGGTCTTGCACACAACCTGCAACATAATAACTAGCGGCGTCTGCAGGTACACAGTCTATGACGCATGCGCCGCTTAAGGGACTGTCGCTAAATTGCATAGTGTAGCTGAAGTGGCGAGGGATCATCTAAGAGAAATCAGATTTACTGAAATATTTCTACATAGGTTTGACATTTAACAATGAACAACGGCATGACGTTACTGATAACAATAACAAGTTACCAAAATCGCCTCTCCTCGGTCCTTCAAGTGGAGCCTCACAGGAAACCCGAGATTCAACACAGCGACTGTTTGCAGATTTCTCCTTTTCCTCCATGTTCGTTCGTTCGTTCGTTCTCTCTCTCTCGCCCTCCGAGATCTGCAAACAAGTCTCGCGTGGTTTTGTAGCCACGCTGGAAATGAAAACTCAAGATGCTGAGCTCAGATCTGTCTGATAGACTACAGACAGGCAGACAGACAGACAGACAAACAGACAGAGAGAGGGAGGCGGCGGTCCGGACAGCTGTGAACGACACTGCGCGGAGCGGACAAAAGCATGATGGGAGCCCCCGGGTAGCTATTCCGCGTCAATTCCACTGAAAATGTGACTGAAACTATAGAAATAAACGTAACGATTTACATCCATTTCTTTTGAAGAGAGCGGGTTAAATGTAATTGGGAAAAGTGCATTTTCAGCTTCCAGCACATTCATATCTATTAAAGGTACAAATTATGCAATAACCGTCATGTATATCATGCAACAGTGAAAAGTATTTCAAATGTAGACCGTTATAAATATAGATACAATGTTGTGATTGTGTTACTAAGGTTAGTTTGCCGATAGAATACGTAGCGTATACTATAAATACGACTGTTAAGTTATTAGAATGTGATTAATAGATTCGATCTTTTAAATGACTGAATTAATTAAAGTATTATGACTTGCATAAGATCGTCATATTATATATATATTTGTTATAAGCCCGCAGTCGTGTCTGTGCAGAATTTGGATCGTTCACGTGGCGCCGATGTCCGCAGCTCTGCGCGGGTCTGCGCTGCTCCACCAATGGGATCTGCGCACTTCTGCAGATCTGCGCAAACGTGCGCTACAAAACCTCGGCAGAGTGTGCGTGTCGTGAGCGTTGAGCTCGGCAGCGCGGCGCTGGAGAAGCATCTACTTTTCTCATGTCCGCGTTTATTTCTGATGAGATGACAACACATACGTGTCTAATCTCATTACTTTGAGTGGTGTTGTACAAAAAGGTAAAGTGAATGCTGTAAATCTAACAATAATTGTCCCAAATATATCAGTGTATTTTTGTTAGTGAATATTATCACATTTATTTATCATATAATAAAATCTGCGCTGTGTACAATCAAACTTAAGTCTTTGAAAAGTTGAAGTGGGTTACATTTATTAAAGAACCTAAATAATTAAACTGTATATTTTCTCCACACTCTGTGACCTTTTCATTTAATATATGTATTTATTTGTAAATTGTATGTAATTTTGCCCAAAAATTAAAAGTAAAAATGTTTTTAATAAATTAGAAAGACGTTTTAAATAGTGAATGACGTTAATGCATTTATTGTCTAAAGTTCTTACTACAGCAAATTGTTTAATATATATACTGTATATCTAAACTATAAAATACTTTAGGCTACTAGTACTGCACGTATTGCTCAGAAATATACCAAGCTTTAAACCATACAATTGGATGGACATGATGGGAACTTTTAGTCTCTTAATCTTAGCAAAGTGAGCTCAGTTTTGCATCTCTACACATGCACCATGAAGTTGTGTATGATTTGAATGTTAAACTCAGTTTGATGTCAGTCATAACGAGACAAAGGACGAGATCAAACCATTGCATTGACTCGCAAATTGCAGATATTTACCTGATCATGGTGTAATTTATTTTCAGAATCTACTTATTGCATTTAGCAAAATCAAAATGTGACTTTTTATAGCCGTTTGTAGTTTGCAATTCTCTGTCAGGTCAGAGTTTTGAATTGGTCTTAGCCAAGGCACTGGTGAGCTGTAAAACATATTTAAATATGTGTTGTCAAATTCCAACATGTATTCTCACTGTTTGTCCAAATGTGTTAGGTAATAAGTTCCTGGATAGCAGAAAAACTATAGAATTACCTCTCTTTCCCCTTTTCAGGCACATCAATACTTTTGGACTTTTGTCTTTTGCTTTTGTATTTGCCATAGTTGTGGTTTTGTATATTAATAACAAGAATTGCTGACAGTAATCACACTGGGAAGTAGCAGCACTGGGAAGGTGGATGGGGCTCCAGTGTGATGCAGGATAAAGTGCCCACAGCCAGGCACTGGGAAAATCAGTGAGAAGCACAGGAAGGAGGAGCCAGTCCACATGGCAGAGCCAGGACCTGAGTATGTCACACAAAGACACAATCCAACAGGATCTGAGCACAGAAGAGAGGCACTCAGTAATCTGGATCCAAGGAACGTTCCACAAAAGCTAAACAGAGCTGGATCTATCACAAAATGGGAGCACACAAAAATGCAGTTGGATGAAATGGATACTGTTTCAGAGCAGCATAATGACCTAGAGACTCTTAACATTAAACCCCAGTGCTACATTCTGAACAAAAAACACAGAAGAGTTAATTGGAGACCCTGTAGTTACTGTGCACAGTGTATAATTACTGCTCGCAATGTCAAAATACACCAGCACATCCACAGAGAAGAAAGGCTATACAGCTAAGTTCAGTGTGGAAACAAATTCAGCCAGTCAAGGAGCCTTAAGTTAAACCAGATAATTCACACAGGAGAGAGACCTTACAGCTGTGTTCAGTGTGGAAAAGGTTTCATTACATCAGGAAATCTGAGACTTACCAAACTCACACAGTCTCACCATATAGCTATACTCTGTGTAAAAAAGGTGAATTACTGCATCTGAGCTTAAGAAACACCTGCAAATTCACACATCACATGGCTGTTCTCAACTGCAAATGTATGAAACACATGTGCGGGCACATCAAAGCCCACTGACAGACCCACACAGGAGGCTGAGGATGAATAGCCAATAATGTGAATCCTAATGAAAAATGAAAGTACAAGACTGATGGACTTGTTCTCAAATTGTTAGCTTTTTGAACATGTTAATAGACATTACATAATTTAAGGTAATTAAGAAAAAAGTTTTCAGCTGTTGGTGCATTAACAAGGCAATGTCTTAAAACAAGAATATATTGGAGCAGAGATTACATTTTAATGCAATTAGTTTTTTTTAATGTTTTTAAAGACAAACTGAACTAAAGAGCAAATGTTTTATTTTCCATGTAATTGTAAGAGCAGGTAAATGTATATAGGTGAGCTGAATGATTTATTAAGCTTTGTTTAAATCTGATGGGTGAATAAGGATTGGTTGTATTATCCTTTCACTTTAAAATAGATCAGTCCTTTTGTCAAGAGAAATAAACTATTATAGAAAATATTGTGTTGTGTGGAAGGGGTACAGTTAGTTTGATCAAATGGAAAGCATAGAACTTGTGACTATTGAAAGCATATTTTTAGTAATTATTGGCAACAGTGCATTTTTGTGGGTGCCTTTTTCCACAGATTTAACTTTTTTTTTTTCAAATGTATTAAATAATCATTTTTTCCATGTTTATAAATATTTTAAAATGAATATTTAAATGTTAAATCTCAATTTAAAGAAAAAAAATGCTGTTATACTTAACTTATTCCTAATTCTGGGGTTTACACACTACATTTCTCACTTTGAAATTACTTAAATCATAAAGCTCTGATTTAATACATATTTAGCTTTTTAGAATAAGTTTAGCTTAAATCTAAATCTTAATTATGGGGTTAGCAAAATAACAATGTATCTGTTGGCTGTGCTCTTTAATTAGAGCTGGGTTGTTGAATTGTTGTGATTATGGCAGTTACTGAAAAAGTGGTTCAGAAAAGTAATCCAGTAAAAACTCTCAACTGCAGGGGTGGTGAAAGGACCAGTACAGCCATGGTGTCAATAATAAACTCCTTGAGAAATTTTTCCTCCATTGGTACCCTGGCCCCTAATTCCACCAGCCCAGTGGGAACTCCAAATAGTCCAGGCCAGGCGTTCCCAAACCTGGACCTGGAGTAACTCCTACCCTACTGGTTTTTGTTCCAACTGAGCTCTCAATTGCTTAATTGAACCTTAATTGAAGTAACACTCTACTTAGAATTAAATTTGGAAATAAACGAGTTTGTTCTTTAATAAGTGATTTATACAATTCTTTACTTAATTAAACCCCCCTACTGTTTGAAATAATGAAAAGACTGATTTAGTAAATTATAAGTTCAATTAAGCAATTGAGACCTCGGTTGGAACGAAAACCAGCAGGGCGGGGGAAACCCTGGTCCAGTCCATCACTGGTGCACTGATCCAATGAGCAGGGGTTGTGGCTGGTTCATGGCTGTACCTGAAGTATTGTGGGTACTTAAACACTAACAAATATAAAACATTTTAGACCACACAACACTGTGTATTTAATCTATGTATTTAGTCAAATTAAAGAACTCAAAAATTATAATCTTTAAAAATGACATATAGGGGGCATATGGGAAATCACAAATAAACAACACGAGTACTAGCAATGTAAAAGTAAGCAGTATAATGAAACAGTTATATAAAGTACAAAATTATAGGAGTGTGGAACCACTCAGGGAAATAAACTGCTAAATTACAAGTACAGTCTAACCAGATGTCTTGATTCATAGCCATAATAGAAAATGTTCACTTATATATAGAAGACATGCACATTTGCAGTTCATTATGAATAACCTTATGACTAAGACTTTTTTTCCCTCCAGAAGTGTTGTACAAAATATACCAAATTCCTGGATGTCACGTGTAATGCAGTTGTTTTATAAAGTCATTGAAAAAGATAATGGCTTGATAATTGTTTTGTAAAGGCGGAGTGGAACGTAAATCTCTTTCATAAAAAAAAAACTGACACTACTTTTCAGGAAGTTATACGGTAGTTGCGGTCTCTACGGCAAGATATAGGATCTTTGACCCCGTTCACACTTATTAGGCCAGCCCTGGGCCGCCTCAAATTTAGTCTGGCTTTTGTAAGAGACCCCGTTCACATTTGCGGTTTCCATTCACATGTGTGGGCGAAAAGGAGGCCTAAATTAAATGCATGCCGGGAATTAAACAAATCTGCTCAAACAAACCAGTAATGCATGACATTAGGAATGCTTACAGGTGTATGCGATGTATTTATAATCACAATGTATTAATATTGATATATATATAGTAATGGACTTTGAACCCCTTAATTGCTTGATTAAACATTGGGATAGCTGGACACGATTACTGATGTGCACTTTAAAAGGATGGGCAATGGTGAAGACAGGAGGAGTGTGGTGCTCACCTTGAGACATTGACAAGAGATTGACAAAGGGGTAGACGCTAGGGAAGCATCTCCCTTTCTTTTAAATTATTAAAGAGTAACTAGAACATTTTATATTCTTAATTGTTTATTCTTAATTGTTTATTTTAAAGCTTCTACGATTTATAGTGTGTTGAGTTGTGCGATCAGGAAGGAGCAGACACATCCAGATTGTGGTGGGGTTTGTTTCTTTTATATTGATTTGTTGTGGTTTTATTTGGTTTATCTTGCTTGGTTTGTGTGCATATTGGTTGTTTTATATGGGTGATTTATTGTATTTGTTTTATTAAGAATCTGTTGGATGACATTTGATTTAATGTTTTCTTGGTTTGGGAATGTACTTGGGTGATTTGTGTTTGCTCCTTCCTGAAGCTGAGATCTTTGCACCGGTCCGAATGCTTGGCTTTGATTTTAATACTTGATTTCTCGATGATAAATAGTTACTACGACTTGATGCTGCTGGTGTCCTGGAGTGAAATTTCCCTCCTCTCCTTTAACTATTAATTTAATTTATTCCGGACCCACTGGGTGAACAAAATTAATGCTACTTATTGCATTAATTTGTAGCCCCTTTAACAAAGGTCTGTTACTATATATACCGATCAGCCATAACATTATGACCACTGACAGGTGAAGTGAATAACACTAATAATCTCGGTCTCATGGCACCTTTCGGTGGGTGGGATATATTAGGCAGCAAGTGAACATTTTGTACTCCAAGTTGAAGTGTTAGAAGCAGGAAAAATGGGCAAAAAAAAAAAATGGGACTTTGAGAAGGGCCAAATTGTGATGGCTAGACGACTGCGTCAGAGCATCTCCAAAACTGCAGCTCTTGTGGGGTGTTCCCAGTCTGCAGTGGTCAGTACCACTCATTGATGCACGTGGGGAGCGAAGGCTGGCCCGTGTGGTCCGATCCAATAGACAAGCTACTATAGCTCTAATTGCTGAAAAGTGAATGCTGGTTCTGATAGAAAGGTGTCGGAACACACAGTGCATTGTAGTTTTTTGCATATGGGGCTGCGTAGCCGCAGAGCAGTCAGGGTGCCCATGCTAACCCCTGTCCACTGCCGAAAGCACCTACAATGGGCACGTGAGCATCAGAACTGGACCAAGGAGCATTGGAAGAAGGTGGCCTGGTCTGATGAATCATGAGTTCAAGGTGTTGACTTGGCCTCCAAATTCCCCAGATCTCAATCCAATCGAGCATCTGTGGGGTGTGCTGGACAAACAAGTCCGATCCATGGAGGCCCCACCTCGCAACTTACAGGTCTTAAAGGATCTGCTGCAAATTTCTTGGTGCCAGATCCCACAGCACACCTTCAGAGGTCTAGTGGAGTCCATGCCTCGATGGGTCAGGGCTGTTTTGGCGGCAAAAGGGGGACCTACACAATATTAAGCAGGTGGTCATAATGTTATGGCTGATCGGTGTATATAGGCTATTGATCGGTTCTATATTTTCTTTGAAAGTAATCTTTACCCTTTGCAGGCAAAGATTTCTAATATAATTTTAAAATGTGCTTGTTCAATGGGGAATCAAATATATTTCCCTTTTCAAATGTCTGTCTTTGGTTCTGCAAGACTAAAAGTGCTGTTATACAATTCACCCGAAAGCGAAGCACATTTAGTAGGACATCTACATTAAATCACACGAAATCATATCCATTAGTTATCAAGAGCCTATTGAGATTTATAATCTGAAAATGTGTATTACATACACACAAATAATATATTACAGTAGTACTTCAGAAGTGTCCGTCTCTTTGGTGCAGTTTGCTGCAGGTCGATGTGTCCCATGCAATCCAAGCTGCTGCTCAGAATTTCTTCTTAGTTCCTCGGAAAAACGTGCAACCCTTTCTCTGGACTCCACTGCATTTGTTGTCATTTTAAAAGTCTGAACTTTGCATTTTTATTTTCCTTTTAACTTGGTCAGGCGAATGATTGATAGCCGTTGAAAGAAGTCTCTGATCGCTTCTATAGTTATATACTCAGACAGCAGCGCTCATACTTCCTTTGGTTTATCTTCCATCCACGTTGTAAACAGTGCTTTAATTTCTGCATCGTCCCAGTTGTTACCTCCAATGCCGGCATTTGTGATTGTACTGCTCAGCTCAATATAATCGCATTTCGGTTTGGATAGTAAACAGCTGGTCGTTTTAAAAATGCATTGATTGGAAAGGAAACCTGCTTCGGTTAAATTTATATCATTATAATGCACAATTCAGATAATCAATAAAGTTACCTGGTCTCGTTCACAATGCAATTTTCAGGTGTGAAATGGATGCTGTAAAATGTCAGACTTCAATCATACTTAGTACAAGAAAGGAAAAAAAAAAAAAGTTTAGCAGCTACGCACACTTTTATTTTCATTGACTGAGCAGTTTGAACTCATCAGCCGGAGCTGGTGCTCGGCTTGGGAACCAGCTGAACTTTTAGCGAACCGGCCTTAAATCACCGGTTTGGGTACCGAACGCTGACGTCACTGGATGTGGGCGTTCCCAAGCATGAAATAGAAGTCGAGAAACACATGGCAATAATAATCACCACCATGGCGGACTATGTCCTTAATTTGCAAGCTTTACTGCTGTATTTGAAACCATATTTAACCATCAAAATTAAACTCATTCAGCATCTACATACAGCACAAATACATAGTAAAAACAAAACAAAAAACGCAAGATCACATGTAGACGAGCAGAAACTAAAATATAACTATACGAATATGCAAAGATAACAGCCTTTTTTGTTTATAAGCAGACACAAAATAATACGTGTTTTCCCCCTCATTCCTCCATTACGAGGATGTTAAGATGCTAGATTAAATGCTAGATTAAATTTCACATTCATAATCAAAATTTAAAAAATACAGCCTATATAAAACACAGCCCGGAAGTGCCCCGACTGTCCACAGTACAGACAGAGGTGCTGCTGGTCTCTCCTCCGTCTCTCATCGGGGGGACAGGCGCCTTCTGCCCAGCAGCATGGGCTGCATCTCACACACAGAGCTGGGTGAAGGGCTGAGGCTGGCAGGCGGAGGAGACGCAGTAGGAGTAGACCAGGTTCCCCTCGTCTTCATCAGATTGTCCAGTCTGACTGCCAGCTGGATGAGTTGCTCCACCGTGAAAGCCTGGTCTTGGCAGGCAAGCTCAGCTTGCAGGTCCTGGTCCAGTCCTCAGCAGAAAACGGTGAGCCGAGACCGGTCACACCATCCACTGCTCGCTGCCAGGGTCCGGAACATCAGGGCGTAATCTGCAGCAGACAAAGAGTCCTGACACAGTGCAAGGAGCTGTTCCCCGGCATCTCTCCCTTCTACTGGGTGACGGAAGACATCCAGGAAGTGTTTTAGCAAGGCAGCCATGGACCTTGTCAGCTCACCCTGTTGCTCCCAGACAGCAGCAGCCCATCTGAGGGCTTTCCCAGTCAGGAGGGTGACAATGAAGGCAATCTTAGCCTCTTCATTGGGGAAGGACATGGGCAGGTGGGCAAAGTACAGCTGGCACTGCAGTACAATGCCCTTGCAGTGGTCGGGGGAAGAGTCAGATTTCCCAGGGACAGCCAGCCGGACCAGCTCGATAGCAGCTGCAGGGGCGGCAGCAGGAGCCGGATCAGCCATCACCGAGGGGGCAGGCTGCTGTTCGGTCCAGAGCGGTCACAATCTGCCGGAGCATCCGCTCATGCTCCCCTAGCATGGCCCTCTGGTTGGCGAGGGTGGTCAGCATCGCTGGGTCCATTTGGAGGCGAAGTTCTGTAACATACCACGGGGCACGGGAACAGGGGGACCCAGTTATGGTGTGTGGTAGAGGTGGTCAGACAGGTGTGGGTCAGATACCGGCAGGACAGGGCAATCAAGTGCAAGTGTGACATGGTCATGGTCACAGGCAAGGTTCGGACGATCAGGCAAACCGAGCGATGAGGAAAGTCCAAAGTTGTAGTCAGTAGGTCAGGCAAGGAATCCAGGGAACAAGGCACTAATAAGACACAGGGCATAACACTCAACAATGTAGTGGTAAACTGACAAAACTTCACAGTGACTGGGAGTGAGTGAAGGGTTTAAATGTGGAGCAGAAAAACAAGATGAGAGGTGCAGGGGCGAATGGGAGCAGGGGGTGATCACAGAAATGCACAAGGGTTCCTGGAATGTTAATTGAAGGATTGAAGGGAGCTGGGAGGAGTGACTGATAAGGAAAGGTGATGGCAACATCTAGTGGGGAAAAGTGGAAGTGCTAGATGGTAGCCATGACAGATACTTTTTTTTTTAACTATCTGTGATTCTTCATTACAGAATAAACACAAATTATATACAAAAACATACAGGACTGTGTAAATACAAGACATTTCAAGTTTGGCATGTATACACATTAAATGTCGTCATACATTTTATACTTTTTTATTAAATTTTTTATTGAAATCAGACACATTTACAAAAAACAGGCAACAAAAAACAGATATTAACCATAGGCAGATACTGAGCATAACCATACAGTATAAGTGACAGTAGAAAAAAAAAAAAAAAAGTAGGATACAATAGTTCCTGGCCATACAAAACTTCCCACCCAAGATGAAAACTCTTATGAGCATACTTCATTTCCCAGCGGCAACTGCGTATTGACCTCGAAACTCTGGGAATACTTTGGAATACTGGAAGGAGACTTATAATAATATTATGTGTTAAACTAATGTTTGCACCGCAAAATAGAAGATACATTCGTTTCCCAGTGGGACTTTTCTTTTCGTGCTTTTGTACTTTTGTGTGAAAAGTACTTTTCTGAAATCTTTAATCCTATGTTCCTTAATAACATACCAAATACTGTAAAACACTGTACTATTCTATGCAGTGATATGTGGACTTTATATAAAATACAAATTTCAAAAATCGATCATATATTTATTTATACATAACTGTTTTTTTAAAACAAGGATTATGTTGCATAATACAGCATTGGAATTCATAGAAATGTGGCCAATGTAAAACAACTTTTAATCTTTTAAATAGATAGTGATACATTTAAATCGAAATAGAAAGACAGCCATTACCTAATGGCAAGAGCCTTCTGACCTGTCAATCAGTGAAAGTATGTACCAAAGCTGCCCAATAGGGGCCCTGCTTGGCAGGAGGGAGACCTGCCCCTGCCATCTGTTAAAAGTCTCCTCCTGACTGCAGCTCCCTGTCATTTCTCCATCTCCTCCACATCCGTCATAGATCAGCGCTCCCTCAGGAATCCCGTCAGGATCCTATGTACAGGATTAAGATCACCTGTGCGTTATTGGCCAGAACCGCTGAAGTTTCTGCTTTCTTCAGTATAGCGTCCATTGTTCTGCATTGTTTATTAGGGAAAAGCGGTTCTTGGCCTAATATGGCATCTGCCTGAACCAGCCTGGACACCGAGTCGCCTATTGGTGGGAAAAATCCCAGTCCCTTTTTTTCCGCCCCCACCAATTGGTACATGGCATCCGCCTGCCTAGAAGTCGTAGGAGCAGATGCCAGCTGGCTCTACGTGGATTGTACAATGTCCACGTAATCATCAAGGAGGGGAAGGATCTCCGCAGGCTTAGTGGTCTTCTCCCTCATAAGCTGGGTTTTCGAAACCTCTTCCTGGGGCACCAGGGAATGTCCACTGCCAAAGCCGCACGTCTCATCAGGGCTTTAAATTCCAAACTCGGCCCTTGAAAATGTTCCGATGCAGAACTTGCCACCTCGGTCTCCTCTGTAAAGGATGGAGGATCCAATATGTCCGAGCGCGACACCACGTGGGACAGCACTTCTTCCGGTGGAGGTGGCAGCTGAGGAAGACGGGAAACATTCTCTTCCGCCGGACGTCGCGGCGCCATAGAGTGCAGCATCTGTTGCTGGGAGTCTAGCCTGTGTGACAGTTCCCTCACTGTTTTAATCAGAGACGCAATCCCGTCCGCTTCCTGTCTCCTGCACCTTGGAGGAGTTCGCGGAGCAGACCATCTGGCAGATCTGGAGCAAGAGCGCCTTGGTCTTGGGGACCTCTCCTCCCGGGGGAGCACCTGGAATTAGGTGGAGAGGGGGAGACAGACTGCGCCCTCGCCAGTGAAGCTCTGGAGGAAGACAAGCGCTGCCTTCTTGGAGAGACACTCGCTGGGGGTCTGTGTGGAGCCGTGCCCACAGAAGAGTGGCGGGCAGAGCTTGCGCTCTGGTGGCTGGCTGATGGGGAGTTCCTGGCCCTCTTACGACACATGGCCTCCGTAAATGCTGCACAGTGCATGCAGCCCCCTTCTCCCTTCAGTGCGTTCTGGGTATGCTCCTTGCTCAGACAGCGCACGCAAGAGTCGTGTCCATCGTCCGAGGGTAGCTTGCCCTGGCACCCGGAACAACGGTGAAAAGCCCCCTTTGGCTTCATCCCGGTTAACAGATCCGTGTCTGTGTCTCCTTCATTCAGACTCTCTAAGTAGGTCGACAGCTCTTCTGGCAGATGGACTTCGCCAAACTCCTTGGCTCTGATACTGCCCCCTTCGATGTTAAAGTCGAGGTTGTCGAGGTCGAGAGGTTGACATGGGTGTCCAGAGGTCGAGAGCAGGTCGTGATGTTGTCGAGAGGTTGATGGAGCATGAAGGTCAACGAGGTTGGTCGATGTCGACAGGGGATTGACATGGGGAGGAATTCCACAGTCGATATCAACAGAAAGTTCGAGAAATCGACAGGGTAGTCTATATTGACAAGGGGGTCGAGGGATTGACAGTTCGTTGTCGACAAGGTGTTCATCGATCGTTGCTCTGGACATATCGAGTGGTTTAAAATCCGGTGACAGAGGTTGAGAGAATCTGGAGGATAGAGCAGGGCGGTCACCGACCAGCCACAGGGAGGCTGCTCCAGTGGAGTAGTCTCCGTCTCTGTCCTCTCCTACACCACTCGAATCTGTAAGAAAGAAAAATGGTACAAGAAGGTCAAATCCATGCAATAAATCTCCGTGGAGGGACTGAGGCCGGCTTCGATCGAGACTCCTACCACACACTTACGTCCCAAGAGAAGCAATTAATAATAATAATACAATAATAATAAGGAGGACTATAGTCCGGGCTCCGAAGAGACAGGAATATTATAATACACTCTGAAGAGGAAGCAGGAATTCAAACCGCACTCCGAAGAGCAGGTGAGCCCCCTATCAAGCTTTAAGTGTAAAGCACATTCACTGGCAGGTGAATGCCAGCAGGGCCCCTTTGGCAGCTTTGGTATGTACTTTCACTGATTGACAGATCAGAAGGCTCTTCCCATTTGGTAATGGCTGTCTTTCGATTTGAAAGGGAATGGCTTTTATTCCCCACTTTGCTTTTGTGACCAGTGCAGTGATATTTTGAAATTGACCTATTTCCAATGAGAAAACAGGTGAATGTGTGTCTTTTCATTCACATAAAGTCACAAAAAAACAATATATGAATCCAAATTAACATGTATTTATACTAAAGTAATGCAAAAATTACTACAAAAGATTTAGAAGATGACCCTGTTCACATTTGATTTAAGGCGGCCCTGGGCTGGCCTAAATCTCAAATGTGAACAGGGTCTTAGGGCGCATTCTTGCAGCGCAGACTTCCGCATGCCAGAACAGATCTGCAGAATTCCATCAATCCCATTGGTGGAGCTGTGCAGATCTGTGCACAACTGCGGATATCTGTGATACACGGACGCGACCTGTGTGTTTATGGCCAAGGAGAATGGAAACTCTGCTTGCATGAGAAAGGTACCATGAAATGTCCCTGTCAGGACTATCCCTGCCAGGACTCTACATAAGTTCAATCTGATTGGCAAAGAGGAATTGAATTACGATTGTTTCTCATTCTCGCCCTGCTATTGGCTGCTTGAATCACCTTCTGTTTTAAATGTGTTTGGCAGACTCTGCTACATCATTAGACTGCTAGCGGGTAGATAAAGATTATAAACTGTCGTTTTAAACAAAAGTAGTTAATTATAGCGCCAGAGCACCACGGTGCCCCCTCCCCCGCCAGACAGTGCTTGATTTGTAAATCAGAAGGTGCCGGAACACAAAGTGTATATGAGAGCGGAGGAGTGACAAGGCAGGCGCTAGTTAGAGCAAGTGGTGGTGACGGGGGTGGGGGGTGGTGTGAGAAAGAGGGGGGAGGGGGGGAGGCGACGGTCAAAAACCATGAGAGCGGGGGGGGGCATGGTCAAAAACCATGAGAGCGGGGGGGGGGGGGTGGATTGTGCCGCCACTTTAGGTACAGGATCGGCGTATATACGTACCGGAACACAGACACTCAAAAGAGAGATCCAGCAGGATCCAGCACAAATTAAGCACTGGGGATCCCCCAAGACAGGTGTCGGATCTAAATTCGGAGGTATCGGATACGGATACGGCTTGTTCCGACACAAATTAAGCCCTGTCCCCAGAACAGGGAGGTACTTATAGTAGGAGACTCGATTCTTAGAGGCGTAGATCACACAGTGTGTTCTAGTGATAAGGAGAGCCGCATGGTATCTTGCCTGCCTGGTGCTCAGGTTGCAGATATCCCTAAACTAGTAGATGGGCTACTGGCCAAAGCTGGGGGAAGTCCATTGGTCATGGTCCACATTGGAACCAATGACATAGGACAAACTGTTCGGTCTACATCTAAACAGAAGGAGGGCTAATGCATTGGGAGAGTGTATGTGCAGAGAAATTGAGAATCATTTAAACTAGGGACCAGGTGGGCAGGGAGCTCTGACAATGAGACATGTACCCTTCAGAAAAGAAAACAGGGAAACTGCTAGTAGGTAAGTCCTGAAATGTTTCTCCAGGAGTATAAGGAACAAAATGTTAGACCTAGAAGCTACAGTGCAGGTGTGTGACTATGATGTTGTAGGAGTGACAGAAACATGGCTTACAGAAAATTATGTGGATGAATAAAAGTTGAAAGGATACACACAGTTTAGGAGGGACAGGCAAAATTGAAGAGGTGATGAGGTAGCATTATACACTCACCTAAAGGATTATTAGGAACACCATACTAATACTGTGTTTGACCCCCTTTCGCCTTCAGAACTGCCTTAATTCTACGTGGCATTGATTCAACAAGGTGCTGAAAGCATTCTTTAGAAATGTTGGCCCATATTGATAGGATAGCATCTTGCAGTTGATGGAGATTTGTGGGATGCACATCCAGGGCACGAAGCTCCCGTTCCACCACATCCCAAAGATGCTCTATTGGGTTGAGATCTGGTGACTGTGGGGGCCAGTTTAGTACAGTGAACTCATTGTCATGTTCAAGAAACCAATTTGAAATGATTCGACCTTTGTGACATGGTGCATTATCCTGCTGGAAGTAGCCATCAGAGGATGGGTACATGGTGGTCATAAAGGGATGGACATGGTCAGAAACAATGCTCAGGTAGGCCGTGGCATTTAAACGATGCCCAATTGGCACTAAGGGGCCTAAAGTGTGCCAAGAAAACATCCCCCACACCATTACACCACCACCACCAGCCTGCACAGTGGTAACAAGGCATGATGGATCCATGTTCTCATTCTGTTTACGCCAAATTCTGACTCTACCATCTGAATGTCTCAACAGAAATCGAGACTCATCAGACCAGGCAACATTTTTCCAGTCTTCAACTGTCCAATTTTGGTGAGCTTGTGCAAATTGTAGCCTCTTTTTCCTATTTGTAGTGGAGATGAGTGGTACCCGGTGGGGTCTTCTGCTGTTGTAGCCCATCCGCCTCAAGGTTGTACGTGTTGTGGCTTCACAAATGCTTTGCTGCATACCTCGGTTGTAACGAGTGGTTATTTCAGTCAAAGTTGCTCTTCTATCAGCTTGAATCAGTCGGCCCATTCTCCTCTGACCTCTAGCATCAACAAGGCATTTTCGCCCACAGGACTGCCGCATACTGGATGTTTTTCCCTTTTCACACCATTCTTTGTAAACCCTAGAAATGGTTGTGCATGAAAATCCCAGTAACTGAGCAGATTGTGAAATACTCAGACCGGCCCGTCTGGCACCAACAACCATGCCACGCTCAAAATTGCTTAAATTAGCTTTCTTTCCCATTCAGACATTCAGTTTGGAGTTCAGGAGATTGTCTTGACCAGGACCACACCCCTAAATGCATTGAAGCAACTGCCATGTGATTGGTTGGTTAGATAATTGCATTCATGAGAAATTGAACAGGTGTTCCTAATAATCCTTTAGGTGAGTGTATGTCAAAAATGACATTGAGGCAGAAGAATTCAAATTAGATCCTAGTAACGAAACAGAATCTTTGTGGGTTAAACTTTTGAACAAGAGATCTGGAGGATTAGTGGTAGGAGTGTGTTACAAACCACCCAACTCAGATATTCAGCAAGATGTTGCATTGTACAGTGTAATCAGGACTGCATGTAGCAAGGATGTGGCTGTTATAATGGGGGATTTCAATTTCCCAAACATAGACTGGGAAAGCCCAGTTGGGACTCCAGAAGCAGAAATAGAAATGGTTGAGATGGTAAATGACTGCTTTCTAACTCAATTTGTCAGGGAACCAACCAGGGAGAGCGCATGCATTTATTTGATCTTTTCAAATGACCAAGATAGAGTCAGAGGGACACTAGTGAGCAAAGTGTGATCACAATATGGTTAGCTTTGAGGCATACTTCCAAAAAACAAGGACCAAGTCTGAAACAATGGTCTACAATTTTAGAAAAGCAAACCTTGAAGGTATGAGGCGGCACTTAGAAGAGGTAGACTGGAGCACATTGGATACAGAGTCAGTTGAAAATGGATGGGTATATTTTAAGAATATACTACTTGAGGCTCAGGAGAAATTTGTACCAAAACTTTGCAAATTGAGTACCAGAAAACATTGGCCAAAATGGTTTAATAGAAGTATGCAAAAAAATATCAAGACAAAGAAAATGTTCTACAGCGTGTACAAAATGGATAGAGATGAAACAAAATACAAAGAATATGTTGAACTGCAAAAAAACTAATGCAAAGAGTTTTTTTTAAATACTGCAACAGGAAGAGGTCAATAAAGGAGGAAGTGAAACAGATAAAGGGAAAAAAATGAAGTTTCTTGTAAAATGAACAAGATGTGGCAAATGTTCTAAATGAGTATTTCACAGAGGTTTTTACAAAAAAAACAGATAACATGCCACAGGTTAACAATCAGTTCAGTCAAACCCTAAAAGAGATTATGATAAATGAGGAGGAGGTACTAAAGGGACTAGCAGAATTAAAAACAAACAAATCACCTGGGCCAGATGGGATATTTCCAACAGTAATTTGGGAAATTATTTATAGGCCGCTAACTAAAATATTCCAAATGACACGGGATGTGCCAAATGATTGGAAGATGGCAAATGTCATGCCAAAACTGAGCCAGGAAATTACAGACCAATCAGTCTCACCTGCATTACTTGTAAAATGTTGGTCAGAAAATAGAGGATGATCTTAATGAAAACCATATTCTTGGAGATAGTCAACATGGGTTTAGACGAGGCAGATCATGTCTTACTAATCTATCAGAGTTCTTTGAACATGCAATTGCAGCTGTAGATCACGTGAAAGCATATGATATGATATACTTAGATTTTCAAAAAGCTTTTGATAAGGTTCCACACCAAAGACGGATCAAAATGGAAGCTGTAGGCATTCAGGGTAATGTAAGTAGATGGATTTTGAACTGGTTGATGTATAGGAAACAGAGGGTGTTGATAAGAGGTGTTGCTTCTAACTGGAGTGAGGTTGTTAGTGGAGTGCCTCTGGATCAGTATTAGGGCCTGTGCTTTTTCTAATCTACACTGCTCAAAAAAATTAAGGGAACACGTAATCATCACAGTATAACACCAAGTCAATTAAACTTCAGGGATATCAATCTGTCCAGTTAGGAAGCCTAAGCGATTGTGAATGAATGTCACCTGTTTTGGTGCAAATGAAAGTGACAACAAGTGCACTGGAGAGGCAACAGCAAGACAACCCCCAAAAAGGGGATGGTTTAGCAGGTGGTGGCCACAGACAATTGCTCTCTCCTTATCCTTCCTGACTGATTATTTTCTAATTCTGTGTTTTCCTAGTGTCCTTGTCACTACTGGTAGCATGAGGCGTTATCTGCAGCCCATTCAGGTTGCACAGGTAGTCCAGCTCCTCCAGGATAGCACATCCATACGTGCTGTCACAAGAAGGTTGCTGTGTTTCCCAGTACAGTCTCAAGAGCATGGTGGAGATACCAAGAGATGGGCCATTACATGAGGAGAGCTGGACAGGGCCGTAGAAGGGCATCAACCCAGCAGCAGGACCAGTATCTGTGTGATACTTTTGTGTGAGGAGGAACAGGAGGAGCACTGCCAGAGCCATACAAAATGATCTGCAGCGGGTTACTAGTGTGCATGTTTCTGACCAAACTGTCAAAAACAGACTCCATGAGGGTGTAATGACATCCTCCAGTGGGACCTGTGCTCACAGCCCAGCACCGTGCAGCTCAATTGGCATTAGCCAGAGAACACCAGAATTGACAGGTCTGCCATTGGCGCCCCGTTCTCTTCACAGATGAGAGCAGGTTCACACTGAGCACATGTGACAGACGGGAAAGAGTCTGGAGACGCCGTGGTGAACGTTATGCTGCCTGCAACATCATCCAGCATGACTGGTTTGGCGGTGGGTCAGTGATGGTCTGGGAAGGCATATCCTTGGAGGGTCGCACAGACCTCCATGTGCTAGCCAACGGTACCCTGACTGCTGTTAGGTACCGGGATTAAATCCTCAGACCCATCGTCAGACCTTACGCTGGTGCAGTGGGCCCTGGGTTTCTCCTGGTGCAGAACAATGCCCAGCCTCATGTCGCCAGAGTGTGTAGGCAGTTCCTGGATGACGAAGGCATTGATGCCATTGACTGGCACTCACATTCCCCAGACCTGAATCAAATTGAGAACCTTTGGGACGTTATGTATCGGTGCATCCGACACCGCCAAGTAGCGCCACACACTGTCCAGGAGCTCACTGATGCCCTGATCCAGGTCTGGGAGGAGATCCCCCAGGACACCATCCGCCGTCTCATCAGGAGCATGCCAAGACGTTGTCAGGAGTGGATAAAGGCACGTGGGGGCCATACACACTACTGAGTCACGTTATGAGTTGCCGTGATGAAATTCATGCAAGTTGGAACAGCTTGTGATTTCAATTGTTTACTTTGATTTTCGGTGTGAGTTTGAATACAGCCCTCAATCGATTTTGGTTTCCATTGACCATTGTTACGTCATTTTGTTCTCAATGAATTACACAATGTACAGTAAAGATTTTGATCTTTAATATATTTCGTTCATCGAGATCCGATGTGTGATTTAAGTATTCCCTTATTTTTTTTGAGCAGTGTATATTAATGAACTGGACTCTAGGATA
Source organism: Amia ocellicauda (assembly GCF_036373705.1). Lineage (NCBI taxonomy): Eukaryota > Metazoa > Chordata > Actinopteri > Amiiformes > Amiidae > Amia > Amia ocellicauda. The sequence continues at coordinate 30,349,335 of NC_089865.1, forward strand.
GTTGGCAAATTTGTCAAATTTGCAGATGATACTAAAATAGGTGGCTCAGCAGATACAATCTTGGCAGCACAGTTTATTCAAAGGGACTTGGATAATATTCAGTTGTGGGCTGACACCTGGCAGATGAAATTCAATGTGGACAAGTGCAAGGTATTACATGCAGGTAACAAAAATGTCCACTATAATTACACTATGGGAGGAATAGAACTAGATGAAGTAACGCATGAGAAAGACCTGGGAGTCTATGTGGACTCCTCACTTTCTCCATCCAAACAATGTGGGGAAGCAATAAAAAAAGGTACACAGAATGCTAGGGTATATTGTCAAAAGTGTAGAATTGAGAACAAGGGCAGTGATGTTCAGACTTTACAATGCACTAGTTAGAGCTCATCTGGATACTGTGGACAGTTCTGGGCTCAACACTTTCAAGAAAGATATAGAGGCAGTTCAGAGGAGAGCAACCAGACTTATTCCAGGTCTGAAGGGAATGTCCTACTGAGAGACTGAGGAACTGAACCTTTTCACCCTGGAACAGAGGAGACTATGTGGGGACTTGATTCAAGTCTTCAAAATCATGAAGGGCATCGACCACATCAAACCAGAGGAGCTTTTCCAGATCAGCAGGGACACACGCACCCCGGGACACAAATGGAATTTGGGCATCCAAGACAGAAAACAGGAGACAGCTCCCCAGCGATGTGGTTGAAGCTGAACATTTGGGATCATTCAAAAACAGACTGGATAGGATCCTTGGATCACTTAGTTATTAATGGACACCAAACAAGCACGATGGGTCGAATGGCCTCCTCTCTATTGTAAACTTTCTTATGTTCTTATCGACACCCTCTGTGTCCTATACATCAACCAGTTCATAATCCATCTTCTTACATTACCCTGAATGCCTACAGCTTCCAATTTGATGATCTGTCTTTGGTGTGGAACCTTATCAAAAGCTTTCTAAAAATCTAATTATATCATATTAGTTATTAATGGACACCAAATTAGTTATTAATGGACACCAAACGAGCACGATGGGTTGCCTGTTCAAAAACTAGTAAGTAAGTAAGACAAAATTAGTAAGACATGATCGGCCTCGTCTAAACCCATGTTGAGTATCTCTAAGAATATGGTTTTCATTAAGATATTCCTCGATTTTCTGTCTAATAATGTCTTCCAAAAAGTAATGCAGGTGAGACCAATTGGTCTGTAATTTCCTGGTTTAGTTTTGTCCCCTTTCTTTTGGATTGGTATGACATTAGCAATTTTCCAATCAGTTGGCACATCCCCTGTTCTAAGTGTCAAATGCTTCTAATCAGCAGGGACTGGGAAGATTGTCAGGACTGAGGGGATGATGCAAAGTACATGCAAATTCTAGAGTAAAACTGGCCCAAGTATTTGAATATTCTAAGTGATGTTAGTATTTGACAACTTGTAGTAATTGAATTCTTGGAGTTAAAAAAAGTTTAGGCATATATATATATATATATATATATATATACACTCACCTAAAGGATTATTAGGAACACCTGTTCAATTTCTCATTAATGCAATTATCTAACCAACCAATCACATGGCAGTTGCTTCAATGCATTTAGGGGTGTGGTCCTGGTCAAGACAATCTCCTGAACTCCAAACTGAATGTCTGAATGGGAAAGAAAGGTGATTTAAGCAATTTTGAGCATGGCATGGTTGTTGGTGCCAGACGGGCCGGTCTGAGTATTTCACAATCTGCTCAGTTACTGGGATTTTCACGCACAACCATTTCTAGGGTTTACAAAGAATGGTGTGAAAAGGGAAAAACATCCAGTATGCGGCAGTCCTGTGGGCGAAAATGCCTTATTGATGGTAGAGGTCAGAGGACAATGGGCCGACTGATTCAAGCTGATAGAAGAGCAACTTTGACTGAAATAACCACTCGTTACAACCGAGGTATGCAGCAAAGCATTTGTGAAGCCACAACACGTACAACCTTGAGGCGGATGGGCTACAACAGCAGAAGACCCCACTGGGTACCACTCATCTCCACTACAAATAGGAAAAAGAGGCTACAATTTGCACAAGCTCACCAAAATTGGACAGTTGAAGACTGGAAAAATGTTGCCTGGTCTGATGAGTCTCGATTTCTGTTGAGACAGTCAGAATTTGGCATAAACAGAA